>NC_137543.1:38897580-39329834 GCF_963082525.1 Nesoenas mayeri | reverse complement strand
TGGGGGTTTTTTTTGGTCTTTCAACTCTATTGTCAAATGTGTGAATGTGCCATTTTGGCAAGGTGTCATTTTCCAGTTCATTGCTTTGGAATGCCATGTGAGAAATGTGCATTCGCATTACAAGCGGCTTTAGTGGGGTAATTGGATAAGTGCAATTTAATGAGACAAACAAAATTTTTAAAATCAATGTTTATGTAATTCATCTGTCAAGAAATTACCCTTATACTATAACTTAATGTTAAGTGAGACAAAATAAAATACTGAGATGAATAAATTATCATGTACTGAATGTTTGTGTTAGATATGTTGTTTCCTCTTTCCAGTTGTGGCTGTTAGTAACGCTTTTGCAAGAGAAGGAAATTGTGATGGGGTAAATGAAGATTTAATAGAGACTTCTGTTTTGCTTCAGTCCAGATTTGGACAATGGCTTCTTTGCTAGGAGTGGCCACGTTGTCTCCCCTCTGGGACTCAGAACCCCAATGTTCAGATGCCCAAATGCTGGTGTGCACAACTTGACCCACAGCAGAGAGTCCTGAGGACTTGTTATGCTGATAGCTTCAGGTTTCTGCTTGAGGTATTTGCCAGTCTGTGTGACCGCTTTTGGCCCTCAAAGTTAGAGGATGTCTTACGTTTCTTTTTGATCCTAAGAATGTTCTGTCGCTGCTGTTAATTAAACATTAACTCACCTCTTTCCCTGAAGTAATGTTTCTAGGTTTATTTCTGTTTTTTATAATGGCAATGCTTTTGGGCAGCGTTTTTGAGATTTGTACTAGGGACTACTAAATGGAAAAGTGTGAACCAAAACCCCAGCTTTCCTACCTTAGAAATGGAAACAAACTTGTATCTATGGCAGGCTGAGAGCAGAGCGGGTTTTGCAACAGCCTCTTTAGGGACTGACAGACTACCCACTGTAGAGGAGACTGTTGACAGTGCCAGGTTGCACCCCCTATCTCTGTCATGGGGTGAAACTCTCCTTTACGTGATTACTGGTTGCAGTTCCCAAAACTAATGACGTGTAAGTTTGAGCTTAGATCTGATGTATTTAACTAAGAGCTTTAACAGACCGCCTGTATTCTTCATGGGCCAGGCACTGAAATCCATAAATTGTGTTTGCATTCACAGTTACATTCTCTGTCACTCTGCAATAAAAATCTATATGTGATATAAAAGTGTTAATGTATCACCTGTTTCTTTTTCCCTCCAAGGAATTTAACATCTTATCTACTCTGAAGCATCACACTGAGACTTGAGACAGTACCCAGTGAATTACTCTGTCTTTTGACTATATGGCAACAAGTAAGTCCTGTTTATTCTAGTTGGGCATGTGTTTATATTTAGGACACCTACATAGCACTGCTTACATTTTTAATAAGTGTAGGGTTGAAATGTTATTTATTTTGGCAAAAAAAAAGTATCTTGCTGAAGACTGTTGATCGTGAACTTTTTTTATATATTAATATGAATGTCTTTAGGATTGGTTAACATAAAATATTCACCTTTACTGCTGACAAAATGTGGAGCTTTAGAGAAATATATAAAAACATTATATTGCTATCAAACAGTCTTTGAAAACAAAATGGGAATTAACTGTTTTGTTTTTCACAGTCTGTTTAGAAAAATGTGGAAACACTGTAATGCACATCATATCTTCTCTCCATACAGAGTTGTTATTTGTAGTAAAGGTAGAATTATTTTTTGTTATTTTCAAAAAATATGTTGCATATATCCAACACTTTTTTTGGTGTTATTTTTTCAGTTTATAGTTCCTTGATTTTGAAGTTTTTGAAAGTAATTATAACCATGCTGGTTTTCTGCTGTGAATGTGTTCTTTGTTCTCCAAGGAAGAGAAATTAATTCAAATTTTAAAAGTTGTACATTTGCAATTAGAATTCCATAAACCCACTCATTTGTTTTCTATCCAAACTATTCCAGAGTAGAGGCTAGAAAACTTCCTGAAGTTTCTCTGAGGCAAACACCGAGTGACGTGCTGGTGAAGCCCAAAGACTGTAACACTGTGACCATAACAGCACCGTACTGCCGCAGTCGTGTAGTACAACACTGCAGCATAAATTGGAAAACAGTAATTTCAGTGATAATTCTGTCAAAAATCTCTGTCCATGTCTTTCTGCCTCTCCTAAACAGGCAGCGCTAAGGGAAAAGAGTGTTCCCAGCCCCTGCTTTTTTCAGTGTCTGTCTTCAGTGCTGTGTACGCAGAGACCTCATTTTTGTAGTGTTGTTTGTCCTTTTCCCAGTGGTGTAAGTAGTGTGCTGCTGCTTCCATGACTTTTACCACTCCTCAATCTATGCCTAAGTCTAAAACTGCCTACAGCCTCCTCAATAGGGGGAAATTATTATGCAGTGACATAGTGAAATTAAAACTCAGCGGCACTTCTGGAATAATACCCTGTTAGGACTGCTTACTCCAGAATACAAATACATTCTCCAGTTCAGTGTTCGGTTACTTCAGAAAAGGGCACATAGAGCTGTTCCATGCAAGCTTTTGCGAAAGGGCTTTGAATGCAGCATCTGGTTTTGGTCAAACTTGCTGTGTGTTGCTGGTCCAAAGGGACTGTGGCCACAGCGCTCTGGGGGAGAGTGCAGCTTTACCCTTGTTTCACAATGTTTTCTTTGGAAATTCGTAACACCCAACTGACCCTGTCATCCACTTGAGCTGGTATTCCCCTGCCCCTTCTGAAAAAGAGCTTCTTGTTCTCCTAATTATTACTGGTCTGTTTTGGGAAATATTATGTCCTCCTTTGATTTTTTGATGGCAGCTGAAACTGTTAAAATGTTTTTTGTTTGTTTTTTGTTTTTTCTTTTTTATCTTGTAAATGTAATTATTGTCAAAGATGAAGACAGCAATCTAGGAAATATGTTGTAGCATTTTTCAGGTATACAATATTCTTCCTCGGAATTGAATCGTTCAGTCACTAGCAATAGAAATTTTGTATTAGACTGATTACAAAGGACTAGAGGTAGTGAAATTCTCCTGGCTCTTGGCACCCTAGATGAAAAGCATTTGAGAGTCCTGGGGAAATGCCCACAATTAGACAACTTTGTTGGTCACTGGATATTTGAAGTTGTTTGGGGCATGGAAACATTTCTGCTTTATTCTTACCCTTGAATGGATGTTCTTTCAATATCATGTAAAGATAGTTGCATAGTGCAAAAATATGATGACCTTAATAGACTGTCTGAAGATGGAAGGACTGTAATAGTAAGGACTGTTACCCTTGACATTTTTATAAGCCTGCCAAATTATACAATAACAAGTATGTTATGAACTAGGATAAGTAAATAGCTAAAACATAAAGGCACTTGACATACATTTGAAATAAATAGTAAAACTGAAAATATGTTAACCATCTGAAGTCTGTGTAATACTTTGAAAATGTAATATGGTTTTCAATGTCATGTGCTTGACACAGTATACAGTATTCTTCAGGAGAAAAATTCCTGACCAGTCACGTACATACCAAGGGAAAGATGTGTGAGACTATTTCAATGGTGTGCTATTTTTGCAATATACTACAAAGCTGCTTCTCACAGACACCCAGGTTTCACTGTATTCACATGAGATTTGCAAACCTTCTTCTAGGAGCACTCTGGACTTTTGAGTGTCATGTCTTATGTTTGCACATTTGGTTTTAATCTGCAAGTTATCTTTGAAATTGTACTAGTTCATGGTGGTTAAAAAATACCATGTCCTAGTTGTTTTATATGTTCCTCTGGAAAGCAGCCTCTTAATAAGAATAAAACAGGAATCTAATCCAGCAACTCTAGCAAGCGTTCCTACTTACTCTGAAAGAATAAGCCCATATGAGGAAGAACTTGTGTTAATGTCACATTTCTTCTCTGTAAAGGGGTAACGAACTCAGGCAATATGCTTATTGCTCATTAGAGGTCAGCAGTGAAGCACAACAGAAAGGAAGAGTTCAGCAGTTATTTAAAGAACTCAGTTCTCTTCTGTTCAAAAGTTATTTTACAGTATTTGAGACAGGGGAAAAAAAATCTGGTTTCCAGATGTGGAATTTAAATATATACTCTTAAAAGAGATTTCAGGTTAAAATGCATGAGGATATAGTTTATGTACACTGGATTCAACATAAAAGTCGTTAATTCCTTGGTAATATTTATCTTACGTTATAGTAGAGTATCCATCACTTGAATGCAAGCCAGATGGTTTTGCCAGCAAAACCAGCAGATTTATATTACACATTAAAGGTGTAAAAATTATCGCAGCATGCCTCCTAACAGTGATACACTACATGAGAGAAAGTCACATTACTGCCTTAAGGACAGAGTATGTGACTGTCATCTTCAGTTCTGACAACTCACCGCTACAGAGATATGGTGAGTACAATCTAAATGTTTTAGATTTTATGACCTCGGTTATGTTTTAATGTGGATGCCAAATGTGTAAATGCATGCAATATGACACTCACTAGGTCATCAGTGTCCCAAATGCACATCTGATTTTCCGATTTCAATATGCATCATTAAGACCTTTTTCCTCCAAGGCCCATTATGGCCCCAGTCCAAACCTCACCATCATTAAGACTCCACTGCCTCCTACTGACTTTTTCTCAGGACCCTAAAATAGTAGTCCCCAAGAGACTTGTAGTTCATAACAGTGGAAATGGTGAAGTAGTTTAACAGTTTAAAAACAGCGGTTTTTAACATTCTCGAATAATTTACATAATCTGAAAAAAAAAAAAATTAGCTCCTTTGCAGACATCTAATTCCAGAGTGAAGAATCACTGTGGTTTTCATTTCGGTCTCAAGGACAGAATTATTAACGTACTTAATCAAGTAAATTAGATATCATGCAAAGCTGAGTTATTTTTCAGGATTTAATAATGCAAAATCAATAGAAGCATTTACTACATTCTGGTGCTTTCTGAACACGGTGTGAGACAGTTTTTCATAAACCAGTTTTTCAGCACTCGGGATACTGTGAATGGCTGCCAAGGCAGTTCCTCGTAAACTGCTCCCAGAGGCCTCTCATGTTGAACATCCTCCTTCCCCCCTGGCTCCTTTAGGTTTTGCTCAAAGCTTCAACTGAACATTTCTGCCTTTACATATAAGCAGAAAAATCACAGTCAGTGAGCACAAACATACGCCTCTCATGAAAGTTCAGGGAATTATTTTATTTTTTGAAAAGTTTCTATGAGCTTTGAGGTGAAGACAGAAAGGGTGCCCTTAAGAATCCGAAAATCCAGCTAATGAGCTGGGCTCTTTCCTATTGAAATCAAATCCTTCTTGATGGCTTTTTCTGGAAGTTAGAATTACCTCTAAAATGGGAATATTCCTTCAGTCAGTATCAGGGATATATACTCATCTCCATCCACTGTCCTTTCCAAGCTATCTGGCTGTGTGTTACATTAATCTCAAGAGTAAAGTGAATGGAATACCTTATTGTCATTTTTGTCTTTGAGAAAAATATAGCTTGTGTTAAACATGGTACATAAAATACCTAAAGAAATCAGGCATTCAAAACTTAATCTTGCTGTGACGGGCAGGACAGAGTTAACTTTATATTAAAGTATCAAAAAATCCACTAGCATATTCTGTGTACTATTTTCATAGGAGATGGTTTTGTTTAACAGATACCAGCATTTTTACAGTGAAGTGATAAATGTCAATGAAGTAAGTCAAAATCAACTGCTTTTTCAAAAGAATCTCAGGGACTGTCTATGTCTATTTGGATGCTGGAGTTGATCCTGTTCAGTGGAAGACAGCTCAATATGAAGGTTTAGTTGTGGAAGCAAATGAAGTTTTAATTGTGGAAGCATCCTAGCAGGAAAGAGAGAACAGAGAAAATTGTTTGGGATTTGACCTGATAGATGGGCTTCAATGGTGGAAAATAAGTGTATATGTTTCTAGTGAAGTAGAGACTCCCCCTCCCCATGAAAAACAGCTAGAATAAAATTGTTTAATTTTCATGTGATTCTGTCTTTCCTCCTGTCCTCTCTTCCTTTCAGGTGAGTAATGGCATAGTTGTGAGACTTTATAGACTTGACCTAGCTGGTCATTCCTGAACTACATGACATACATGAAATTCACTTAGATAATGAAAGGGCTTAATCTCTGCTCTTCTAATCAGCCTCTCAGTACATTTGGGCACAATGTTGTACAGGTCCTGATTGTCCCCAGCATGTTTCCAATATTGTGGGCAGAACCTCTATGCATCACATGGGGAGGAATGATGGAGAATCATGTTCTGCTTCAAGGCTGCTTTGGCTGTGCAGTCTTAACTGTTTTTAGGTTACAAGGGCACGTAGTGATTGGACAAGGGGTAATGGCTTTAAACTGAAAGAGGGTAGATTTAGATTGGATGTAAGGAAGAAATTCTTCATTATGAAAGTGGTGAGGCACTGAAACAGGCTGCCCAAGGAAGTTGTGGATGCCTCATCCCCAGAAGTGTTCAAGGTCAGGCTGGACGGGACTTTGAGCATCCTGGTCTAGTGGAAGGTGTCCCTGCCCATGGCAAGGGGCTGCAACTAGAGGATCTTTAAGGTACCTTCCAACAAAAACCATTCTGTGATAACTCAGCAAATACAAGGCCACATTTTCTGCTCCACTAGATGTGACTGACCTGCATAGCCAGCTAGAGTTAAATTGGTTTGAATTGGCATTTGTGTTGCCCTTGTCCAGTGCTGCTGTGAGGAAAAGAAAGAACAGCAGGTATAGCAGGGGAGATGTTTCATTCTGCTCATCAGTTTCTTTGAATGAGTCTGTTTTTCTTTCTTTTGTGGTTTTTTTTTTTCTTTTTTCTTTTCCTTAGTACTTAGAAAAAGGAGCAGAAAGGCACAAAGATAGTTTAATATCATTCTCCAGTATTTATCATGCTATGCTTCTGTTGCACATGCAAAAGAAATGACTGCAGTGTAGTGTATTGATTTCCAATTTACTTTAATCTAGTTAACAAGGGCAGTCCTAGCATTTGACTGTGGCAGCATGGAGCTTCATTCATTTAAACTGTGGAGGACATATATTCTGTATCTACTCTTATTTCCTAGTTTGAAGCATGAGGAAAAATCTTTTCCATGCTGGATTTCAACTTTCAGCACATTACAATATAATTTGATCTTTTATCCTTATTTCTTTTTTAGTGAAGCAGCAGAGAAAACATGCTTGTCTGCCAGAGAATTTTAACTCTGAGGTACTGCTGCAGGCCACACTAAAAAACCATTCTGGCTTCCCAGGGAGTCTGTGTTTGGCTCAGGGCAGTTGTGCTGTTGTTCTCTGCAGGAAATGTTCCAGAACAATGGTCTAACATAGTAAGTGTGTTACGGACCTTATTCATCCTTGCCTTGTATTTTGCTGGCACTTTCATCTGTGTAAAATGATGTAAAACGTGCCATGTGTTGAAAATCCTGATCTGAAAACCCTCTGCACCAATGAAAGGTTAATTTTTCCCAGCTGATTTCACAATGTACGACACAACCCAGAGGCAAAACAAACCTCATGCAAAACAGGAACGGAAAGAAACCAGAAAGTCTATTTAAGTATGTTCCTATTTGCATTATCACGTAACTGTCTATGGTCAGATGAGATGTCTGAATGAAAGACCATTCAACATTTTTTTTCCATTCTACATTCTTGCATGAATATTTTTATCTTTTTAGCACTTACGTGAAAACTGGAAACCTCAACACTTCAAGTGTTGTAAGACACTATAGGTTTGTCAAATATTGTTTCTGTCTCCAGTTATATTTCTAAAAAACCGCCCAGATCTGTCCCAGTTCCATTGCTACTTTTTCATCTGTTTTCAGGCAGGAAAAGTCAGGATGTAATACAAATGAATTGTTCTGGGTAGGTGATAAAATGGTCATTACGTGAGCTCTTTCCTTTCAAAACTGCTTTACTGAACCTGCAGGTAGCATTTCCTTTATACGTATAATCAGACTATACTCAGGCTTATGCTCAGTAAGAGCACATTGGGGAATAAGATACTTTTTTCAAACTACAGTAAAATTTGTTCTTCTAATTATTTCAGTAATTCTTTAAAAATTTAGTGTTTTTATTTCAAAAGATACTGACTTCACACTTGTCAGTCATCTATACTTTAGCCCTGAAAAGTTTTGTCTGGACATATGTTACCTGTGAAGCAGAGTATTTATCTTGTTCACTTGTACCATCAGCATCTTGCAGCATAGTATTACTTAATGATCATACCTTGGATTTACACCAAATGTCATTGTTCCATACATCTCTGAAAAGAAGTTCTACTCCTGGAATCTTTACTCGGGGATTTGGGGACAACAGCTTTTTGAAAATTAAACTGTGGGGTGTTGAGAACCTACACACTGGTCAGAAATATGGGGCAGTGAAAAGTAATAGGCAGTTTTGGTTCAAAATCCTTCATTAGAAATGATCAAGAGCATGTCGAAAGTATAATATAATGGCATTGTAATTGAATAGCCCTGCAGGTTATATTTGTAACATTTATATTGCTAATAACTGCAAAGGGGCATAGTTATTTTTTGTTGACATGTTCATGCTACAACTTTTTTGTTACAGTGGCCTTTTGCTGTACGAAGGTTGCCAGATCAGGCCTTTGTTTCAGGTGAATGCAACCTGAAGTGTAAGTCTTGAGAAGCTGGTAAGTGCTTATTTGAATTCTTAACACCAAGGTGATTGCAAATGCACTTTAATGCCTAACACAGATATAGTAACAACCACCCCCATAGTTTCAGAACTGCTCTTAATTTCAATTGTTATTTCATTCAACAGAGATAAATTGTAGAAGGACCAGAAAAGTGATTCTTAGGCATCTGATTGGTTTCTGCAAAGCCCAAGCAGCTGGAGTGCTCTTGCTACATAACTCATCCACAGGGCCCATTACCATTAGTCACACTAATGTCCGTTTGCACCATTAGCTTAAGCAAACTCTTGATCAACATCAATTTAATTTTTCTGTCATGAATAATTGTTTCTGTGAAGGACAGGTGGCTGGCTCTCCTTGGCACAAGTCTAAGGGGGATGCTCCATCTCCATTTAAGCTTCTGGTAAAAGAATTAAAGATGTTTTGCATATTCTGGTCTGTGGTAGGGACAGGTTGTACAAAAGTGGGGCAAAATTAGTATATTAAATAAAAGCTTGAAAATCCCAAGTAATCAATATTAAGTTATGGTGGGCTAAACTGTGGACAGTCCTTTCACAGGTCCATAATATGTAGAGGTTCTCTCTTCCATAGTTGTTGCATGACCTCTGAAAGCTCAAAAATTACTTATTCATTCTCAAAGAAAGAATCTGTAGAAGAAATGTAAAGGACAAAGTGCTGCAAAGCACTGATTGACAGGCCATGCAGCAAAGGTTGGATGGCATTTTGGTGGGCAAAGCAAAGACTGCTTCCTATAGAGTAGTGCAGATGCATCAGGTACACTGTCCTGCAACTAATTCTGGAGCAGGACAGCTCTGACTGAATCTTTGTTCAGATCAAGAATTGGCATCTACATCTAAGTCGATTATTTTAATGTAGCTTGTTCCAGGCTGCACAACCCAAGTGTTAACCAGCAAGCCAGATAGGCAGTTTCTGATCTGTCCTGGGGGAATGTAATTGTTGGGTGATATCATTTTTTCAACCGTGCTAAAAGAAACAGCATTGGGCTCATCAAGCAGGGGTAGACTAAAATCATATACTAATGAACTATGATGTTAACTCAGATGTACTGGAGCATCCAGCAACAAGGACCCATATATGAAATACAACAGTTGGAAGTCCTTTGAGGTTTTCCTCTTGATGTGTTGCTCAGTTATCTGTGGGATAGTGACAGGCAGTGTAACTCCATGTCTTTGAGAAACCCAGAAATTAAAGAATGCTAGTATTCTTGCCCATTTCCATTTAAGCTGATTCTTCTAGTCTTGGGGCTTCACAGAGTTGCTAGAGAAGGATTTTTCTGAGATTGAGGAAGAAGGAAGTGGTGCTAACAGAAGACTATTTCACAAATGCAAAATTCCACCCTTTGGAGGGAAAATACGTTGGATCGTGGATTATGACAGTGTCCCAGGATCATAAATAAGAAGGTAGTACACATTGTAGCAGTGCTAAAGTAACTTAAAACTATGAGATTGATGAGATCTTTTTATTGAGAAACACATGAAGAAAATATTTGAGCCTGTGTTAGACTGTGTTCATGAATAAAGGTTTCAATGTGTATCACTGTGTATACTAAGCAGTGTAAATGGGTACTACCAGTGTATGTACGCTTTCTAAGTAACTTCTTCCCTCATGTCACTGGTGCGATATTTCTTTGACTGAACCTTCCCTTTGGGAATCTCCTTATTGTACCAAGAAGAAGCACTCTTAAAAGAAATATTCTGTGTTAAAATACTGTCCTATCTATTGCAAAATAGATTTTAAAGTGAAATTTGAGCTTTTTCTTTGTTTGGGCTGCAGTTTTGTGTCCAAGCATTCAAAAACTGCATCAGCTGTGCTTTCTATTAGAAGACACCCACAAAAATAGCTAAGAGAGAGAAAAGTGTCAAGTTAGCATTCATTTAACTTTCACAGTTTTAATAACAAACTTATAGAGAAAATACAGACCCTTTTACAATCTTATTTTTCTTCTCTGTGTTTTCATTAGTAGCCATAGAAGTCTTTCAAATTCACGAGAGTAACAGATGACTGATTCCTCAGTGATGCAGCAGAATAAATCTGTTGTAACCATAATTAAAGAGAAAATGTGTTCCACACTGCCCATGCAGTAGGCATTAAATGTATTACACAGAGGAAGCAGACACCTTATTGATTACCAGCAGTTCCCTAATAAATTGAGATAATTAATTTCTCCTGAGCATCTTGCATACAGATGTACTTTAAGCCTGGTAAAAATATTTTTAGAGTTCATAAGAAATTGCTAGCTTCTGTTGTTAATATTTTCAAAGTACTTTTTGGCTATGGTCTTTTTCAAAGTCACTTCCAACTAAAATAATAGCCTTGAAAAAAAATCAATTTCCACAACTGAATATGTGTATCTCTCTTACAGCTAAATAAAAGGTTTTGGCTGGAATCACATCCTCCTGAAGTGAGACCCATTGGGAACAACCAGTAAAAAATATATCTCTTTATGTCTCTGCTTTACAGGTTTCCTGACCTGTTTAACACTGAAGTGATGAGGACAATGAAGGAGGCAAAAGTTCTCATTCCCACACCTTGACATAGCAATGGAAAGCTCTGTCAGTATTGAAGGATCAGTATTATTTGTGAGGATACCCAGCATCCTTCCCAGCACTTGATGTTCTCTCCAGCCCTTGGATAATAAGATTCCTGGGACACGCTACCAGCGTGGGTTGCCTGATCCATGCAGTTCCTGCAGCAGGAAAGCACAATTTCATGCCAAGGTATGCTGAAAAGCCGTAGATTCTGGTGGACTCCTCACAGGCTGAGAGCAGTAGATGGTGTGGACATTCTTCATACTGGTTTTGGTTTGCTCTTCTTAGCTGTAGGAAACCAGATCCATGAGGAGGATCTGTGTGTTGTGTGGCAAAGGAGGGATCCTGGCAAGAAGGGCACCATGACCACATGTGGTATCTGTTTATCTTAGTGCAAAAGTGATGAGCTCCATGCAATTCTAGGACATGAGATTTTCTTTTGCTCTCACCATATTTAATATTGTCACCATGAAATATTAGGCAGATAGATTTTATCTCCACGGGCTCCTTTACACTGGGACATTTTAATAACAGCCTTGAATTCTGTGTCTAGAACAGTTTCCTTAAACTTATTCCTCCAGGCTTTTCTGCATCATTATGGCTACCAGAACATAGCCAGCTGTCAGGAAATAATGACCCAACAAAGAGGAAGCTAAAAGCAAAGTATCCACTTTCATATATGTATTTAATATATGTAACCTCTAAATTTGACAGTATATTTTGCATCTTTCCCTATATATAATACTTGTAGCACTATTGTAGGGGATTGCTGCTTTTGCTGCATTCTAGCTACATTTGTTCATGAAATGAAATGTTTAGATCAATATAACCACAACAATGAGCTTGTGTAAAGGTACCTTTATCAATAGAGCTTTTATTAACGGGATTAAGTTTGCTGCTGCAAGAGCTTTCTACACAGTTGCTCAGCAATTGAGCCGCTACATTGTAAGTACACAGGAACTTGTCATTGCAGTCATCTTTTGTGGGAAAGTTTATTCTATAAAAGTGAAAACTTTTGGAAATTTCTTACTTCGGAAGGAAGTTTTGGTTCTGTAAGAGAACTGACATCACATCAGTGATTCCCCTGTGGTTTTAACACTTTATTAACTCATTGACAGTTCTCTGAATACCTCCAGCATGGGTACTCAGAGGCATTTCCAGGAGATAACAGTCAACGTCACTGTGCCTGCTCAAAACATAAATCCTCTCTGTGGAAAATGGTAGAAGTTTGCTCCTTAGAATAAATGTTTGCAGTTTGCTAAGTCAAGAAATTCAGCTGTAAGACAACTTCCAGAAGCCTGACTTCCAGATTAGCCTTCTGTTTTCAGAAACTAGGAACACAACTTGCACTGCCCTTTGTATTTGTTCAGCTTTTACCAAAACTTGGTCATAAGACACCAGCAGTGATGAAGTCCACTTTCAGACAGTGTTATATTCTCAGTTTTAACATCAGTAAAGCTATGGAACCTAAAGCAGAGAGAGTAGGGTAAAAGAGAGTAGGTTACAGTTACCTGTCGGCATAATTATGGTAACAAATCATATTTATAGCATATCCAGGCCTAAAAGTGCCAGACCTTGATTAATAATCAGTTGTAATTAATGTTTAGAATGAATGGCTTTCCTGAATTGCTGACTTGAAAAATGACACCGAGGCATTTCCCCACCTTTCTTGAGGTGCTGCTAACTTAATTTTGAAGAGAATTGAACAGTTTGGACACCATCTCATAATCTTTGGTTTATCTTTACATCCTTTTTGAATTTGTTTCATGAGGACCTAAAAATAAACAAATGCAGTAATAGCTGAAGTCAGTGTGTTGACCTCTAAAGTCTGCTTCACTCTATCACAGAATCACAGAATGTTAGAGATTGGAAAGGACCTCAAAAGATCATCTAGTCCAATTCCCCCTGCCGGAGCAGGAACACTTAGATGAGGCTACACAGGAAGGTGTCCAGGCGGGTTTTGAATATCTCCAGAGAAGGAGACTCCACAACCTCCCTGGGCAGCCTGTTCCAGTGTTCTGTCACCCTCACTGTGAAGTTTCTTCTCAAATTTAAGTGGAACCTCTTGTGTTCCAGTTTGAACCCATTACCCCTTGTCCTACTGTTGGTTGTCACCGAGAAGAGCCTGGCTCCGTCCTCCTGACACTCACCCTTTATATATCTGTAAACATTAATGAGGTCACCCCTCAGTCTCCTCTTCTCCAAGCTAAAGAGATCCAGCTCCCTCAGCCTTTCCTCATAAGGGAGATACTCCACTCCCTTAATCATCTTTGTTGCCCTGCGCTGGACCCTCTCCAGCAGTTCCCTGTCCTTCAGGAACTGAGGGGCCCAGAACTGGACACAATATTCCAGGTGTGGTCTCACCAGGACAGAGTACAGGGGAAGGAGAACCTCTCTCGACCTACTAACCACCCCCCTTCTAATACACTCCAGGATGCCATTGGCCTTCCTGGCCACAAGGGCACAGTGCTGGCTCATGATCATCCTGTTGTCCACCAGGACCCTCAGGTCCCTTTCCCCTACGCTGCTCTCTAATAGGTCATTCCCCAACTTATACTGGAACCTGGGGTTGTTCCTGCCCAGATGCAGGACTCTACACTTGCCTTTGTTATATTTCATTAATTTTTTTCCTGCCCAACTCTCCAGCCTGTCCAGGTCTCGCTGGATGGCCGCACAGCCTTCTGGTGTGTCAGTCACTCCTCCCAGCTTAGTGTCATCAGCAAACTTGCTGATAGTACACTCTATTCCCTCATCCAAATAATTGATGAATATATTGAATAATACTGACCCCAGTACTGACCCCTGAGGCACTCCACTAGATACTGGCCTCCAACTAGACTCCACACCATTGACCACGACTCTCTGGCTTCTTCCCTTCAGCCAGTTTGCAGTCCACCTCACTACCCGATCATCCAGACCACACTCCCTCAGTTTAGCTGTAAAGATGCTGTGGGAGACTGTGTCAAATGCTTTACTGAAGTCAAGGTAGACCACATCCACCACTCTGCCATCATCCATCCACCCCGTTATGTCCTTGTGAAAGTCAATGAGGTTGGTCAAGCACAGCTTCCCCTTGGTGAAGCCATGTTGACTGCCACTAATGACCCTCTTATCCTTTATATGCCTTGAGATGGCACCAAGGATAAGTAATAGTAGTAGCAGTTTCTTTTGTGCCCTTTCAAGCCAGCAGGAATGGGTTTGCATCCCACAGTGACACCTGAAATACTCCATAAAACTGGACTGTCTTATGGTACGTGCTGTATAAGCAGAGTCCTGAGAACTAGATACACTGAGGTGACCAGAGAAATAATAAGGTCACAGTTGGGTTTGAGTAGAGAGGTTGGCCAGTATGTATTTTAATTGATTTATTTATAGAAACAAAATCTCTGCCGCCCCGCCCCCCCCTTCCCCCGAATTTTATGCATTTAGATGTTAGCTCATATTTAAAATGTTTTGTTGTAAATTTTGTTATTTGAGTTTTCAGTACGGTTGGCTTAGTTGTTTTTGATCTGTTGCATTTGATGAGGCTGTAACGTTTGTTGCTGACACTAGGTGTCACACTAAGAATGTTTCTGTTTCTGGAAAGAAGCAAAAACCTTCATCAGTAAAGAAGAATACGCTCTTCTCAGGCTTTCCTTCTCTCACTCCGAATGCTCCAAGTCAGTAGGAGTTTTTGCATTGATTTTTGTGCAGTTGAGTTTGTGCTCTTGATGCTTACCTTGATTCACTCCTTGGAGAATTGCAAGATATGGAGACAAACTGCCGGTTTGGCAGCTACTTGGATTCAGACCTGTTGGAGCAGGTCCAGAGGAGGCCACAGAAAGGGTCAGAGGGCTGGAACACCTCTCCTGTGAGGACAGGCTGAGAGAGTTGAGGTTGTTCAGCCTGGAGAAGAGAAGGCTCCGCGGAGACCTTATTGTGTCCTTTTTGTACTTGAAAGGGGCATATAGGAAAGATGGGGACAGACTTTTTAGCAGGGCCTGTTATTACAGGACAAGGGGTAATGGTTTTAAAATAAGAGGGGAGATTCAGGCCAGACATGAGGAAGAAATTTTTTACAATGAAGGTGGTGAAACACTGGCCCAGGTTGCCTAGAGAGGTGGTAGATGCCCCATCCCTGGAGACATTCAAGGCCAGACTGGACAGGGGTCTGAGCAACCTGATCTAGTTGAAGATGTCTCTGCTCAGTGCAGATGGGGTGGTCTAGATGACCTTTGAAGGTCCCTTCCAGCCCAAACTATTCTATGATTCTGTGAACTGGTTCCTGGATTTCGGCTGAAGAATACACAGTATTACATACTTCATGCTGAGCCCTTAACCCGCCTGTGAACCTACAGTCGCTGTCTCTTTCCTTTGCAATGATTTCCATGGGGTCACTTCTTTGGCACATACGTGCATAAGAGGGCAGTGAGAGAGGTGGAAGAACTAGCCCAGTGGTAGCAGAAAGGATTATTGTACAACAATTGTACAAAGTTCAGAGAATCAAAGCTTCCAACTATTTTGCCAGGAGTTTTTCTGTATGTAGCTATTCATATAAGGCCTAATCTAAAGCTTGTTAAAGTACAGAAGCCTGTGCATTGATGACGGTGTACTTTGGATTAGGCACTTAGCGCAAATGTGAAGAGATGGGTCTGTGCCTGAAGTGTTTGCAATTATGAACAGAGGATGTAGATGGAAAGATGGATGCAACAGAGAGCTTTAAAACTCTGTATTTATTTTTCATTTGAGTTTTTCTCATTTGAGTGAGCAATTTGTTCACCAAGTGTCTTGTGCCAGCTTGTACTGATAAATGCAAGAACTTTGTTTTGGAAGGTTCTGAAAGCTTTTAGAGATAAAGCCTTTATTTGTTCTTCCAGCCTGATGTTCAAGAAAAGGGTTTAAATCCTAAACACTTGCAATTCTGCAGCAACATACGATAGACTCAAGTTGAAAGCACTATAAAACTTGTTTACAAGGACTCACAGAGTGAAAAATTGTTTCATTTAAAATTCTGCAGAGGAAGTAGGATCTGACAGCTCTAGAGCCTGATTTTTTTCCTGTCTCACAGCAGGGATAATGGACCAGTGTCGATATTCCTGTCACCTCAGAAAGCCCTTACACCAGCTGTGCACATGTGGGCCAAGTAGCACGAGAGAGATACAAGGCAATGGGCAATACTCTGTCCGTTCCATTCGACTGCTTCTGCCTGAGCTTTGTGGCTTAAACATGACAAAGGAAGGTCTGCTCTGGTTTTTAACCCATCACTGTCTGTCTCAATGGTAAGAACAATGGTGACACAGACAGAGATATATCCTGTATTTTTCCTCCTGAGGTAAGACAGGTAGCAAAGACAGGGAGATGAATTTCATAGCTCTATTAATATTGTGGGACCCTGATGCCTATTTGTTCTATCTTGTACCACTCTAATACATGGAAAACCTGAAAGAGCTGTTGATGGTAAAAAATCAAACAACCCAACCAGCCTAAGCTGGTCTTCTTCTTTTGTGCATGGGCAGTCCCGCGCCTCATTCTCAAGGTTCTCCCTCTGAGGAACCAGGGAAAGCTTGGCCTCTATTCCTGCTGCTGCTCTCTGCAGCTCTGGGACTTGCCTTTGACAGCCTGCAAGGGCTGATTTTCAAGCTAAACTGCAGAATGCATCAGCCTGCTCCTGGCTACACATGGGCTTGTGTTAAGGACTGTGAACATTGGCTAAGAAACAGAATCAGAAATGAAAATAATATGACAAGAAATAACATAACATGAACTAACAGAAAATAAATTAATAAATTAACAACAAAATAAATTATAAAATAAAAGAAATAATTCATAAAAATAAAAACATAAAAATAAAAAAAATAAAACTAAAATTAAAAAAAAAAAGTAAAAACACTGGTATCCATTGTGTTTTGTATCCTTGAATGTAGTTTTTAGGGAAGGGAAGGGAAGGGAAGGAAAAAGGAAGAGAAAAGAGTAAGAAGAGGAGAG
The DNA here is from genome assembly GCF_963082525.1 of Nesoenas mayeri. NCBI lineage: Eukaryota > Metazoa > Chordata > Aves > Columbiformes > Columbidae > Nesoenas > Nesoenas mayeri. Next base: position 39,312,710 of record NC_137543.1, on the reverse strand, counting down.
GAGAGGAGAGGAGAGGAGAGGAGAGGAGAGGAGAGGAGAGGAGAGGAGAGGAGAGGAGAGAAGAGAAGAGAAGAGAAGAGAAGAGAAGAGAAGAGAAGAGAAGAGAAGAGAAGAGAAGAGAAGAGAAGAGAAGAGAAGAGAAGAGAAGAGAAGAGGAGAGAAGAGAAGAGAAGAGAAAAGAGAGAAGAGAGAGAGAGGAGAAGAGAAGAGATGATTCAGCTTTGTTATGCCTGGAGTTCTGCATGATAATCCCTGACAGCCACCTATTCAACCTAAACCACCAGAAAACACCTCAACAACCTCAAACAGCCTACCCTCATCCAATCACCTAACCCAACCTACCTAAAAACAACTAAACCAACCTCAACCAAACAACCTGAACCAACCTCAACACAAACCCTTCAAGCCACCTCAACGATGGAAACCAAACCTCCCTACACCAGCCTACCTAAAAACACACACATCCACCAACCTACCTACACTGCCTACTGAAAACAAACAGAAACAAATCAAAACAACCTCAAACAACCCAGCTAAACCACCCAACCTCCAATCATCTAAACAACCTCAACCAAACCACCTACACCAACCTCCAGCCAACTACTGAAAACAACCTCAACAAAAACATCTTCACATACCCCACCTAAAACAAACAACACAAGACAACTTCAACCAAAAATCACCTACATCAAGCCACCTAAACCCACCAGCCTTCAACAACCAGCCTCTCACAACCACCCTCAAACAAGAACCTGCCTCAAACAAACCACCTCAAACCACCTCAACAACCTCAACCAAGCTACCAAAACCAAAAACCTCCCTCCACCAAAACAGCCCCTGCTTGGAAGGGCTCCAGCCTGGCTGCACCATCCACAGCTGCCACTCGGCACCTCTCCCTGCGGGCAACACAAGCCCCTGGCAGGGACCAGAGTGCTTCTCGTGCCCAAGAAGCACAGCAGCAAAACAAGGTGTGGAAGGCAAAAGGCTGCTGCTCGTCATCGCTACGTGTCACGGAGCTCTGGAAAACAAGCCACTGTACCAGACCCGTCATCATCTTCTTCTCCTTCTCCTTCTTCTTCTTCTTCTTCTTCTTCTTCTTCTTTTGTGCATGGGCAGTCCCGCGCCTCATTCTCAAGGTTCTCCCTCTGAGGAACCAGGGAAAGCTTGGCCTGTATTCCTGCTGCCACTCTCTGCAGCTCTGGGACTTGCCTTTGCCAGCCTGCAAGGGCTGTTTTTTCAAGCTAAACTGGAGAATGCATCAGCCTGCTCCTGGCTACACAGGGGCTTGTGTTAAGGACTGTGAGCATAGGCTCAGAAACAGAATCAGAAATGAAAATAATATGACATGAAATAGATAAATTAATATAAATATAAATTAATATAAATATAATATAAATATAAATTAATAAATTACCAACAAAATAAATTCTAAAATAAAAATTAAAAAAATAATTTAAAAAATAAAAATATAAAAACAAAATAAAATAAAATAAAAATAGAAACAATTGTATCCACTGTGTTTTGTGTCCTTGAAAGTAGTTTTTAGGGAAGAGAGATAGAAAAAGGGAAGGGAAGGGAAGGGAAGGGAAGGGAAGGGAAGGGAAGGGAAAAAAAAGAGAAGAGAAAAGAGTAAGAAGAGAAGAGGAGAAGAGAGGAGAGGAGAAGAGAAGAGAGGAAGAGAAGAGAGGAAGAGAAGAGAAGAAGAGAAGAGAAGAGAAGAGAGGAAGAGAAGAGAAGAGAGAGAAGAGAAGAGAAGAGAAGAGAAGAGAAGAGAGAAGAGAAGAGAAGAGAAGAGAAGAGAAGAGAAGAGAAGAGAAGAGAAGAGAAGAGAAGAGAAGAGAGAAGAGAGGAGAAGAGAAGAGAAGAGAAGAGAAGAGAAGAGATGATTCAGCTTTGTTATGCCTGGAGTTCTGCATGATAATCCCTGAGTCTGGGAGATGGCTCCAGCTCAACGGAGGATAGCATAGCATAGCATAGCATAGCATAGCATAGCATAGCATAGCATAGCATAGCATAGCATAGCATAGCATAGAATAGCATAGGTCCTGGGAGGCATGAGCAGCCTGTGGGACAAGGAGCCAGGTCTGGCTCACATGCTCAGGGAACAGCCGATCGCCAGCACTGGGGTCAGGAAGGAATTTTTTCCCCCGGGGCAGATTGGCACTGGTCCCCGGGGGTTTTTTGCCTTCCTCTGCAGCATTGAGCATGACCACTTTGCAGAGCTCCTCTGGGCCCTTTTGGCTCGGTTCCTGCCTGCTGCTCAAGCACCAGGAAGATGGCCTCTCGTGCCCTGCAGCTGGGGGGGGGAAGGCTTTTTTTTTTCCCCCAGGTGGGACAGCAAGCGTCTCCGGGGGTTTTTTGCCTTCCTCTGCAGCGTTGAGCACGGCCCCTTGCCACGGCTTCTTTGGGCCATTTGGGCTGGGTGCCTGCTGCTCCACGAGTTGGCCCTAAACTTAGCTAGAACAGCCTACCTAAACCAGCATAGAACAACTCACCTAAACCAACCTTAAACACCTGCAAACAACCAACCTTCAAGAACCTCAACCAATCTAGCTTCAAAATCTTCACACAACCAGCCATCAACAACCTAAAAAGAACCTTCTACGATCTACAACATACTACCTGAACCAACCTACATCAGCCTCAAGCAACCAACCGAAACTAAAAAACAAACAAACCACCTTCAATGACCTCCGAGAACCCAGCTTCAACAACATGAAGCCTCTGAGAAACAGACAACCTACAAACACACAACCAGCCTCAGACAGCACAAAACAACTGCAAACAACAAACCCCAAACAACGCAAACAACCCAACCAGCCTAAGCCAAATGACCAAAAGAACCTCCACCACCAAACGACCATAACCAAACCTACCAAGAAACCCAAATTAAACCACCTATTCAACCTAAACCACCAGAAAACACCTCAACAACCTCAAACAGCCTACCCTCATCCAACCACCTAACCCAACCTACCTAAAAACAACCAAACCAACCTCAACCAAACAACCTGAACCAACCTCAACACAAACCCTTCAAGCCACCTCAACGATGGAAACCAAACCTCCCTACACCAGCCTCCCTAAAAACACACACATCCACCAACCTACCTACACTGCCTACTGAAAACAAACAGAAACAAATCAAAACAACCTCAAACAACCCAGCTAAACCACCCAACCTCCAATCATCTAAACAACCTCAACCAAACCACCTACACCAACCTCCAGCCAACTACTGAAAACAACCTCAACAAAAACATCTTCACATACCCCACCTAAAACAAACAACACAAGACAACTTCAACCAAAAATCACCTACATCAAGCCACCTAAACCCACCAGCCTTCAACAACCAGCCTCTCACAACCACCCTCAAACAAGAACCTGCCTCAAACAAACCACCTCAAACCACCTCAACAACCTCAACCAAGCTACCAAAACCAAAAACCTCCCTCCACCAAAACAGCCCCTGCTTGGAAGGGCTCCAGCCTGGCTGCACCATCCACAGCTGCCACTCGGCACCTCTCCCTGCGGGCAACACAAGCCCCTGGCAGGGACCAGAGCGCTTCTCGTGCATCCCTGCCCAAGAAGCACAGCAGCAAAACAAGGTGTGGAAGGCAAAAGGCTGCTGCTCGTCATCGCTACGTGTCACGGAGCTCTGGAAAACAAGCCACTGTACCAGACCCGTCATCATCTTCTTCTCCTTCTTCTTCTTCTTCTTTTGTGCATGGGCAGTCCCGCGCCTCATTCTCAAGGTTCTCCCTCTGAGGAACCAGGGAAAGCTTGGCTTCAATTCCTGCTGCCACTCTCTGCAGCTCTGGGACTTGCCTTTGCCAGCCTGCAAGGGCTGTTTTTTCAAGCTAAACTGTAGAATGCATCAGCCTGCTCCTGGCTACACAGGGGCTTGTGTTAAGGACTGTGAGCATAGGCTCAGAAACAGAATCAGAAATGAAAATAATATGACATGAAATAGATAAATTAATATAAATATAAATTAATATAAATATAATATAAATATAAATTAATAAATTAACAACAAAATAAATTCTAAAATAAAAATTAAAAAAATAATTAAAAAAATAAAAATATAAAACCAAAATAAAATAAAATAAAAATAGAAACAATTGTATCCATTGTGTTTTGTGTCCTTGAAAGTAGTTTTTAGGGAAGAGAGATAGAAAAAGGGAAGGGAAGGGAAGGGAAGGGAAGGGAAGGGAAGGGAAGGGAAGGGAAGGGAAGGGAAGGGAAGGGAAGGGAAGGGAAGGGAAGGGAAGGGAAGGGAAGGGAAGGGAAGGGAAGGGAAGGGAAGGGAAGGGAAGGGAAGGGAAGGGAAAAAAAAGAGAAGAGAAAAGAGTAAGAAGAGAAGAGGAGAAGAGGGGAGAGGAGAAGAGAAGAGAGGAAGAGAAGAGAGGAAGAGAAGAGAAGAAGAGAAGAGAAGAGAGGAAGAGAAGAGAAGAGAAGAGAAGAGAAGAGAAGAGAAGAGAAGAGAAGAGAAGAGAAGAGAAGAGAAGAGAAGAGAAGAGAAGAGAAGAGAAGAGAAGAGATGATTCAGCTTTGTTATGCCTGGAGTTCTGCATGATAATCCCTGACAGCGCCCTGAGGGCTCCATACCTGAAAAATACTGTACTAATACTTACTCCCCATCACATACCTATATCAATAGTTGCACGGGAAGGGCTGATTTGCAAACTGTAGCTCAGGAAACAGTTTGCTGGGCAAGCCATGGTCAGAGGACACGGGTAGGAAGGTCTCAGTGTTAAACAGTCCAAGAGAGAAAACCTGCTGAGTCCCTAAACCCATTAGTGCCAAAACATCCACTGAGGAGGGAGCTGTCTAAGGAAGAGAAAGTCCAAACACAATGAGTCATTGCCCCAAGTGCCAGACAGAAGGCACCTTCGTGTCATTGAATGGGACATGGTCACAGGCAGTAGTGCTACTGGAAGTGAGGCTGGACTGGCAACAAATCCACACTGTATTTTTGCAAAAAAGGGACACAGATAGGTTGATTATTCCCCTGTCTTATAGGTACAGGGACTGATTCGGGGCCAGCACCCCAAAGGCTTCCTCCCAAGGGTGCTGGGCGGAGAAGGGGCGGGCGGGGCTGCACACGTGCGGCTCTGTCCCCCCCGTGTCACAATGCCAGCACCCGGCAACGCAGCACTCACAATGCGCCAGGCAGGATCAAAAGGAGCAGCTGGGTCCCGTGTCCACTGCCAGAGCCGGCCCGGGGGCAGCCCCAACACATCCCACAGGAAGCACTTGAGGAGCTGGTGGAATCACAGGGCAGGGGCTGAGGGAGGAAGACCCTCAGCATGAGGCTGCTGGAGGTTCTCTACTGCAAGACAATCTGCTGCCAGGGCCACCTTCCAAGCTCAACTCATGGATGGAAATCCTCTTCAGCTGGATAGCAGTGGCAAGACCAAGGCAACTCCTTCTGGAGGAGCACAGCAGAGCTCACCATCCTCATGCCCCACGGAAACAGGCTCAGGAGCCGTAAGAAATAGGAGGTAGAGGGGTTGCAAGGGGTTGTAGTGCTTTGGAACACCCACTGGTGTCCCATCAGGCACAGGAAGGATTCTTGCCCCCAAGGTCCTAGGCATTTGGGCACTCTCGGGAGTCTGGGAGATGGCTCCAGCTCAACGGAGGATAGCATAGCATAGCATAGCATAGCATAGCATAGCATAGCATAGCATAGCATAGCATAGCATAGCATAGCATAGCATAGAATAGCATAGGTCCTGGGAGGCATGAGCAGCCTGTGGGACAAGGAGCCAGGTCTGGCTCACATGCTCAGGGAACAGCCGATCGCCAGCACTGGGGTCAGGAAGGAATTTTTTCCCCCGGGGCAGATTGGCACTGATCCCCGGGGGTTTTTTGCCTTCCTCTGCAGCATTGAGCATGACCACTTTGCAGAGCTCCTCTGGGCCCTTTTGGCTCGGTTCCTGCCTGCTGCTCAAGCACCAGGAAGATGGCCTCTCGTGCCCTGCAGCTCGTGGGGGGAAGGCTTTTTTTTTTCCCTCAGGTGGGACAGCAAGCGTCTCCGGGGGGTTTTGCCTTCCTCTGCAGCGTTGAGCACGGCCCCTTGCCACGGCTTCTTTGGGCCATTTGGGCTGGGTGCCTGCTGCTCCACGAGTTGGCCCTAAACTTAGCTAGAACAGCCTACCTAAACCAGCATAGAACAACTCACCTAAACCAACCTTAAACACCTGCAAACAACCAACCTTCAAGAACCTCAACCAATCTAGCTCCAAAATCTTCACACAACCAGCCATCAACAACCTAAAAAGAACCTTCTACGATCTACAACATACTACCTGAACCAACCTACATCAACCTCAAGCAACCAACCGAAACCAAAAAACAAACAAACCACCTTCAATGACCTCCGAGAACCCAGCTTCAACAACATGAAGCCTCTGAGAAACAGACAACCTACAAACACACAACCAGCCTCAGACAGCACAAAACAACTGCAAACAACAAACCCCAAACAACGCAAACAACCCAACCAGCCTAAGCCAAATGACCAAAAGAACCTCCACCACGAAATGACCATAACCACACCTACCAAGAAACCCAAACTAAACCACCTATTCAACCTAAACCACCAGAAAACACCTCAACAACCTCAAACAGCCTACCCTCATCCAATCACCTAACCCAACCTACCTAAAAACAACTAAACCAACCTCAACCAAACAACCTGAACCAACCTCAACACAAACCCTTCAAGCCACCTCAACGATGGAAACCAAACCTCCCTACACCAGCCTACCTAAAAACACACACATCCACCAACCTACCTACACTGCCTACTGAAAACAAACAGAAACAAATCAAAACAACCTCAAACAACCCAGCTAAACCACCCAACCTCCAATCATCTAAACAACCTCAACCAAACCACCTACACCAACCTCCAGCCAACTACTGAAAACAACCTCAACAAAAACATCTTCACATACCCCACCTAAAACAAACAACACAAGACAACTTCAACCAAAAATCACCTACATCAAGCCACCTAAACCCACCAGCCTTCAACAACCAGCCTCTCACAACCACCCTCAAACAAGAACCTGCCTCAAACAAACCACCTCAAACCACCTCAACAACCTCAACCAAGCTACCAAAACCAAAAACCTCCCTCCACCAAAACAGCCCCTGCTTGGAAGGGCTCCAGCCTGGCTGCACCATCCACAGCTGCCACTCGGCACCTCTCCCTGCGGGCAACACAAGCCCCTGGCAGGGACCAGAGCGCTTCTCGTGCATTCCTGCCCAAGAAGCACAGCAGCAAAACAAGGTGTGGAAGGCAAAAGGCTGCTGCTCGTCATCGCTACGTGTCACGGAGCTCTGGAAAACAAGCCACTGTACCAGACCCGTCATCATCTTCTTCTCCTTCTTCTTCTTCTTCTTTTGTGCATGGGCAGTCCCGCGCCTCATTCTCAAGGTTCTCCCTCTGAGGAACCAGGGAAAGCTTGGCTTCAATTCCTGCTGCCACTCTCTGCAGCTCTGGGACTTGCCTTTGCCAGCCTGCAAGGGCTGTTTTTTCAAGCTAAACTGTAGAATGCATCAGCCTGCTCCTGGCTACACAGGGGCTTGTGTTAAGGACTGTGAGCATAGGCTCAGAAACAGAATCAGAAATGAAAATAATATGACATGAAATAGATAAATTAATATAAATATAAATTAATATAAATATAATATAAATATAAATTAATAAATTACCAACAAAATAAATTCTAAAATAAAAATTTAAAAAATAATTAAAAAAATAAAAATATAAAAACAAAATAAAATAAAATAAAAATAGAAACAATTGTATCCATTGTGTTTTGTGTCCTTGAAAGTAGTTTTTAGGGAAGAGAGATAGAAAAAGGGAAGGGAAGGGAAGGGAAGGGAAGGGAAGGGAAGGGAAGGGAAGGGAAGGGAAGGGAAGGGAAGGGAAGGGAAGGGAAGGGAAGGGAAGGGAAAAGAGTAAGAAGAGAAGAGGAGAAGAGAGGAGAGGAGAAGAGAAGAGAGGAAGAGATGAGAAGAAGAGAAGAGAAGAGAAGAGAAGAGAAGAGGAGAAGAGAAGAGAAGAGAAGAGAGAGAAGAGAAGAGAAGAGAAGAGAAGAGAAGAGAAGAGGAGAAGAGAAGAGGAGAAAAGAGAAGAGAAGAGAAGAGAAGAGAAGAGAAGAGAAGAGAAGAGAAGAGAAGAGAAGAGAAGAGAAGAAGAGAAGAGAAGAGAGAAGAGAAGAGAAGAGAAGAGATGATTCAGCTTTGTTATGCCTGGAGTTCTGCATGATAATCCCTGACAGCGCCCTGAGGGCTCCATACCTGAAAAATACTGTACTAATACTTACTCCCCATCACATACCTATATCAATAGTTGCACGGGAAGGGCTGATTTGCAAACTGTAGCTCAGGAAACAGTTTGCTGGGCAAGCCATGGTCAGAGGACACGGGTAGGAAGGTCCCAGTGTTAAACAGCCCAAGAGAGAAAACCCGCTGAGTCCCTAAACCCATTAGTGCCAAAACATCCACTGAGGAGGGAGCTGTCTGAGGAAGAGAAAGTCCAAACACAATGAGTCATTGCCCCAAGTGCCAGACAGAAGGCACCTTCGTGTCATTGAACGGGACATGGTCACAGGCAGTAGTGCTACTGGAAGTGAGGCTGGACTGGCAACAAATCCACACTGTATTTTTGCAAAAAAGGGACACAGATAGGTTGATTATTCCCCTGTCTTATAGGTACAGGGACTGATTCGGGGCCAGCACCCCAAAGGCTTCCTCCCAAGGGTGCTGGGCGGAGAAGGGGCGGGCGGGGCTGCACACGTGCGGCTCTGTCCCCCCCGTGTCACAATGCCAGCACCCGGCAACGCAGCATTCACAATGCGCCAGGCAGGATCAAAAGGAGCAGCTGGGTCCCGTGTCCACTGCCAGAGCCGGCCCGGGGGCAGCCCCAACACATCCCACAGGAAGCACTTGAGGAGCTGGTGGAATCACAGGGCAGGGGCTGAGGGAGGAAGACCCTCAGCATGAGGCTGCTGGAGGTTCTCTACTGCAAGACAATCTGCTGCCAGGGCCACCTTCCAAGCTCAGCTCATGGATGGAAATCCTCTTCAGCTGGATAGCAGTGGCAAGACCAAGGCAACTCCTTCTGGAGGAGCACAGCAGAGCTCACCATCCTCATGCCCCACGGAAACAGGCTCAGGAGCCGTAAGAAATAGGAGGTAGAGGGGTTGCAAGGGGTTGTAGTGCTTTGGAACACCCACTGGTGTCCCATCAGGCACAGGAAGGATTCTTGCCCCCAAGGTCCTAGGCATTTGGGCACTCTCGGGAGTCTGGGAGATGGCTCCAGCTCAACGGAGGATAGCATAGCATAGCATAGCATAGCATAGCATAGCATAGCATAGCATAGCATAGCATAGCATAGCATAGCATAGAATAGCATAGGTTCTGGGAGGCATGAGCAGCCTGTGGGACAAGGAGCCAGGTCTGGCTCACATGCTCAGGGAACAGCCGAGCGCCAGCACTGGGGTCAGGAAGGAATTTTTTCCCCCGAGGCAGATTGGCACTGGTCCCCAGGGGTTTTTTGCCTTCCTCTGCAGCATTGAGCATGACCACTTTGCAGAGCTCCTCTGGGCCCTTTTGGCTCGGTTCCTGCCTGCTGCTCAAGCACCAGGAAGATGGCCTCTCGTGCCCTGCAGCTGGGGGGGGGGAAGGCTTTTTTTTTTCCCCTAGGTGGGACAGCACGCGTCTCCGGGGGTTTTTTGCCTTCCTCTGCAGCGTTGAGCACGGCCCCTTGCCACGGCTTCTTTGGGCCATTTGGGCTGGGTGCCTGCTGCTCCACGAGTTGGCCCTAAACTTAGCTAGAACAGCCTACCTAAACCAGCATAGAACAACTCACCTAAACCAACCTTAAACACCTGCAAACAACCAACCTTCAAGAACCTCAACCAATCTAGCTTCAAAATCTTCACACAACCAGCCATCAACAACCTAAAAAGAACCTTCTACGATCTACAACATACTACCTGAACCAACCTACATCAACCTCAAGCAACCAACCGAAACCAAAAAACAAACAAACCACCTTCAATGACCTCCGAGAACCCAGCTTCAACAACATGAAGCCTCTGAGAAACAGACAACCTACAAACACACAACCAGCCTCAGACAGCACAAAACAACTGCAAACAACAAACCCCAAACAACGCAAACAACCCAACCAGCCTAAGCCAAATGACCAGAAGAACCTCCACCACCAAACGACCATAACCAAACCTACCAAGAAACCCAAACTAAACCACCTATTCAACCTAAACCACCAGAAAACACCCTCAAACAGCCTACCCTCATCCAATCACCTAACCCAACCTACCTAAAAACAACTAAACCAACCTCAACCAAACAACCTGAACCAACCTCAACACAAACCCTTCAAGCCACCTCAACGATGGAAACCAAACCTCCCTACACCAGCCTCCCTAAAAACACACACATCCACCAACCTACCTACACTGCCTACTGAAAACAAACAGAAACAAATCAAAACAACCTCAAACAACCCAGCTAAACCACCCAACCTCCAATCATCTAAACAACCTCAACCAAACCACCTACACCAACCTCCAGCCAACTACTGAAAACAACCTCAACAAAAACATCTTCACATACCCCACCTAAAACAAACAACACAAGACAACTTCAACCAAAAATCACCTACATCAAGCCACCTAAACCCACCAGCCTTCAACAACCAGCCTCTCACAACCACCCTCAAACAAGAACCTGCCTCAAACAAACCACCTCAAACCACCTCAACAACCTCAACCAAGCTACCAAAACCAAAAACCTCCCTCCACCAAAACAGCCCCTGCTTGGAAGGGCTCCAGCCTGGCTGCACCATCCACAGCTGCCACTCGGCACCTCTCCCTGCGGGCAACACAAGCCCCTGGCAGGGACCAGAGCGCTTCTCGTGCATCCCTGCCCAAGAAGCACAGCAGCAAAACAAGGTGTGGAAGGCAAAAGGCTGCTGCTCGTCATCGCTACGTGTCACGGAGCTCTGGAAAACAAGCCACTGTACCAGACCCGTCATCATCTTCTTCTCCTTCTTCTTCTTCTTCTTTTGTGCATGGGCAGTCCCGCGCCTCATTCTCAAGGTTCTCCCTCTGAGGAACCAGGGAAAGCTTGGCTTCAATTCCTGCTGCCACTCTCTGCAGCTCTGGGACTTGCCTTTGCCAGCCTGCAAGGGCTGTTTTTTCAAGCTAAACTGTAGAATGCATCAGCCTGCTCCTGGCTACACAGGGGCTTGTGTTAAGGACTGTGAGCATAGGCTCAGAAACAGAATCAGAAATGAAAATAATATGACATGAAATAGATAAATTAATATAAATATAAATTAATATAAATATAATATAAATATAAATTAATAAATTAACAACAAAATAAATTCTAAAATAAAAATTAAAAAAATAATTAAAAAAATAAAAATATAAAACCAAAATAAAATAAAATAAAAATAGAAACAATTGTATCCATTGTGTTTTGTGTCCTTGAAAGTAGTTTTTAGGGAAGAGAGATAGAAAAAGGGAAGGGAAGGGAAGGGAAGGGAAGGGAAGGGAAGGGAAGGGAAGGGAAGGGAAGGGAAAAGAGTAAGAAGAGAAGAGGAGAAGAGAGGAGAGGAGAAGAGAAGAGAGGAAGAGAAGAGAGGAAGAGACGAGAAGAAGAGAAGAGAAGAGAAGAGAAGAGAAGAGAAGAGAAGAGAAGAGAAGAGAAGAGAAGAGAAGAGAAGAGAAGAGAAGAGAAGAGAAGAGAAGAGATGATTCAGCTTTGTTATGCCTGGAGTTCTGCATGATAATCCCTGACAGCGCCCTGAGGGCTCCATACCTGAAAAATACTGTACTAATACTTACTCCCCATCACATACCTATATCAATAGTTGCACGGGAAGGGCTGATTTGCAAACTGTAGCTCAGGAAACAGTTTGCTGGGCAAGCCATGGTCAGAGGACACGGGTAGGAAGGTCCCAGTGTTAAACAGCCCAAGAGAGAAAACCCGCTGAGTCCCTAAACCCATTAGTGCCAAAACATCCACTGAGGAGGGAGCTGTCTAAGGAAGAGAAAGTCCAAACACAATGAGTCATTGCCCCAAGTGCCAGACAGAAGGCACCTTCGTGTCATTGAACGGGACATGGTCACAGGCAGTAGTGCTACTGGAAGTGAGGCTGGACTGGCAACAAATCCACACTGTATTTTTGCAAAAAAGGGACACAGATAGGTTGATTATTCCCCTGTCTTATAGGTACAGGGACTGATTCGGGGCCAGCACCCCAAAGGCTTCCTCCCAAGGGTGCTGGGCGGAGAAGGGGCGGGCGGGGCTGCACACGTGCGGCTCTGTCCCCCCCGTGTCACAATGCCAGCACCCGGCAACGCAGCACTCACAATGCGCCAGGCAGGATCAAAAGGAGCAGCTGGGTCCCGTGTCCACTGCCAGAGCCGGCCCGGGGGCAGCCCCAACACATCCCACAGGAAGCACTTGAGGAGCTGGTGGAATCACAGGGCAGGGGCTGAGGGAGGAAGACCCTCAGCATGAGGCTGCTGGAGGTTCTCTACTGCAAGACAATCTGCTGCCAGGGCCACCTTCCAAGCTCAGCTCATGGATGGAAATCCTCTTCAGCTGGATAGCAGTGGCAAGACCAAGGCAACTCCTTCTGGAGGAGCACAGCAGAGCTCACCATCCTCATGCCCCACGGAAACAGGCTCAGGAGCCGTAAGAAATAGGAGGTAGAGGGGTTGCAAGGGGTTGTAGTGCTTTGGAACACCCACTGGTGTCCCATCAGGCACAGGAAGGATTCTTGCCCCCAAGGTCCTAGGCATTTGGGCACTCTCGGGAGTCTGGGAGATGGCTCCAGCTCAACGGAGGATAGCATAGCATAGCATAGCATAGCATAGCATAGCATAGCATAGCATAGCATAGAATAGCATAGGTTCTGGGAGGCATGAGCAGCCTGTGGGACAAGGAGCCAGGTCTGGCTCACATGCTCAGGGAACAGCCGAGCGCCAGCACTGGGGTCAGGAAGGAATTTTTTCCCCCGAGGCAGATTGGCACTGGTCCCCAGGGGTTTTTTGCCTTCCTCTGCAGCATTGAGCATGACCACTTTGCAGAGCTCCTCTGGGCCCTTTTGGCTCGGTTCCTGCCTGCTGCTCAAGCACCAGGAAGATGGCCTCTCGTGCCCTGCAGCTGGGGGGGGGAAGGCTTTTTTTTTTCCCCCAGGTGGGACAGCACGCGTCTCCGGGGGTTTTTTGCCTTCCTCTGCAGCGTTGAGCACGGCCCCTTGCCACGGCTTCTTTGGGCCATTTGGGCTGAGTGCCTGCTGCTCCACGAGTTGGCCCTAAACTTAGCTAGAACAGCCTACCTAAACCAGCATAGAACAACTCACCTAAACCAACCTTAAACACCTGCAAACAACCAACCTTCAAGAACCTCAACCAATCTAGCTTCAAAATCTTCACACAACCAGCCATCAACAACCTAAAAAGAACCTTCTACGATCTACAACATACTACCTGAACCAACCTACATCAACCTCAAGCAACCAACCGAAACCAAAAAACAAACAAACCACCTTCAATGACCTCCGAGAACCCAGCTTCAACAACATGAAGCCTCTGAGAAACAGACAACCTACAAACACACAACCAGCCTCAGACAGCACAAAACAACTGCAAACAACAAACCCCAAACAACGCAAACAACCCAACCAGCCTAAGCCAAATGACCAGAAGAACCTCCACCACCAAACGACCATAACCAAACCTACCAAGAAACCCAAACTAAACCACCTATTCAACCTAAACCACCAGAAAACACCTCAACAACCTCAAACAGCCTACCCTCATCCAATCACCTAACCCAACCTACCTAAAAACAACTAAACCAACCTCAACCAAACAACCTGAACCAACCTCAACACAAACCCTTCAAGCCACCTCAACGATGGAAACCAAACCTCCCTACACCAGCCTCCCTAAAAACACACACATCCACCAACCTACCTACACTGCCTACTGAAAACAAACAGAAACAAATCAAAACAACCTCAAACAACCCAGCTAAACCACCCAACCTCCAATCATCTAAACAACCTCAACCAAACCACCTACACCAACCTCCAGCCAACTACTGAAAACAACCTCAACAAAAACATCTTCACATACCCCACCTAAAACAAACAACACAAGACAACTTCAACCAAAAATCACCTACATCAAGCCACCTAAACCCACCAGCCTTCAACAACCAGCCTCTCACAACCACCCTCAAACAAGAACCTGCCTCAAACAAACCACCTCAAACCACCTCAACAACCTCAACCAAGCTACCAAAACCAAAAACCTCCCTCCACCAAAACAGCCCCTGCTTGGAAGGGCTCCAGCCTGGCTGCACCATCCACAGCTGCCACTCGGCACCTCTCCCTGCGGGCAACACAAGCCCCTGGCAGGGACCAGAGCGCTTCTCGTGCATCCCTGCCCAAGAAGCACAGCAGCAAAACAAGGTGTGGAAGGCAAAAGGCTGCTGCTCGTCATCGCTACGTGTCACGGAGCTCTGGAAAACAAGCCACTGTACCAGACCCGTCATCATCTTCTTCTCCTTCTTCTTCTTCTTCTTTTGTGCATGGGCAGTCCCGCGCCTCATTCTCAAGGTTCTCCCTCTGAGGAACCAGGGAAAGCTTGGCTTCAATTCCTGCTGCCACTCTCTGCAGCTCTGGGACTTGCCTTTGCCAGCCTGCAAGGGCTGTTTTTTCAAGCTAAACTGGAGAATGCATCAGTCTGCTCCTGGCTACATAGGGGCTTGTGTTAAGGACTGTGAGCATAGGCTCAGAAACAGAATCAGAAATGAAAATAATATGACATGAAATAGATAAATTAATATAAATATAAATTAATATAAATATAATATAAATATAAATTAATAAATTACCAACAAAATAAATTCTAAAATAAAAATTAAAAAAATAGTTAAAAAAATAAAAATATAAAAAAAAAATAAAATAAAATAAAATAAAAATAGAAACAATTGTATCCACTGTGTTTTGTGTCCTTGAAAGTAGTTTTTAGGGAAGAGAGATAGAAAAAGGGAAGGGAAGGGAAGGGAAGGGAAGGGAAGGGAAGGGAAGGGAAGGGAAGGGAAGGGAAGGGAAGGGAAGGGAAGGGAAGGGAAGGGAAGGGAAGGGAAGGGAAGGGAAGGGAAGGGAAGGGAAGGGAAGGGAAGGGAAGGGAAGGGAAGGGTAGGGAAGGGAAGGGAAGGGAAGGGAAAAGGAAGAGAAGAGAAAAGAGTAAGAAGAGAAGAGGAGAAGAGAGGAGAGGAGAAGAGAAGAGAGGAAGAGACGAGAAGAAGAGAAGAGAAGAGAAGAGAAGAGAAGAGAAGAGAAGAGAAGAGAAGAGAAGAGAAGAGAGAAGAGAAGAGAGGAGAAGAGAAGAGATGATTCAGCTTTGTTATGCCTGGAGTTCTACATGATAATCCCTGACAGCGCCCTGAGGGCTCCATACCTGAAAAATACTGTACTAATACTTACTCTCCATCACATACCTATATCAATAGTTGCACGGGAAGGGCTGATTTGCAAACTGTAGCTCAGGAAACAGTTTGCTGGGCAAGCCATGGTCAGAGGACACGGGTAGGAAGGTCCCAGTGTTAAACAGCCCAAGAGAGAAAACCCGCTGAGTCCCTAAACCCATTAGTGCCAAAACATCCACTGAGGCGGGAGCTGTCTAAGGAAGAGAAAGTCCAAACACAATGAGTCATTGCCCCAAGTGCCAGACAGAAGGCACCTTCGTGTCATTGAACGGGACATGGTCACAGGCAGTAGTGCTACTGGAAGTGAGGCTGGACTGGCAACAAATCCACACTGTATTTTTGCAAAAAAGGGACACAGATAGGTTGATTATTCCCCTGTCTTATAGGTACAGGGACTGATTCGGGGCCAGCACCCCAAAGGCTTCCTCCCAAGGGTGCTGGGCGGAGGGGGGGCGGGCGGGGCTGCACACGTGCGGCTCTGTCCCCCCCGTGTCACAATGCCAGCACCCGGCAACGCAGCACTCACAATGCGCCAGGCAGGATCAAAAGGAGCAGCTGGGTCCCGTGTCCACTGCCAGAGCCGGCCCGGGGGCAGCCCCAACACATCCCACAGGAAGCACTTGAGGAGCTAGTGGAATCACAGGGCAGGGGCTGAGGGAGGAAGACCCTCAGCATGAGGCTGCTGGAGGTTCTCTACTGCAAGACAATCTGCTGCCAGGGCCACCTTCCAAGCTCAGCTCATGGATGGAAATCCTCTTCAGCTGGATAGCAGTGGCAAGACCAAGGCAATTCCTTCTGGAGGAGCACAGCAGAGCTCACCATCCTCATGCCCCACGGAAACAGGCTCAGGAGCCGTAAGAAATAGGAGGTAGAGGGGTTGCAAGGGGTTGTAGTGCTTTGGAACACCCACTGGTGTCCCATCAGGCACAGGAAGGATTCTTGCCCCCAAGGTCCTAGGCATTTGGGCACTCTCGGGAGTCTGGGAGATGGCTCCAGCTCAAAGGAGGACAGCATAGCATAGCATAGCATAGCACAGCATAGCATAGCATAGCATAGCATAGCATAGCATAGAATAGCATAGGTTCTGGGAGGCATGAGCAGCCTGTGGGACAAGGAGCCAGGTCTGGCTCACATGCTCAGGGAACAGCCGATCGCCAGCACTGGGGTCAGGAAGGAATTTTTTTCCCCCGGGGCAGATTGGCACTGATCCCCGGGGGTTTTTTGCCTTCCTCTGCAGCATTGAGCATGACCACTTTGCAGAGCTCCTCTGGGCCCTTTTGGCTCGGTTCCTGCCTGCTGCTCAAGCACCAGGAAGATGGCCTCTCGTGCCCTGCAGCTCGTGGGGGGAAGGCTTTTTTTTTTCCCCCAGGTGGGACAGCAAGTGTCTCCGGGGGTTTTTTGCCTTCCTCTGCAGCGTTGAGCACGGCCCCTTGCCACGGCTTCTTTGGGCCATTTGGGCTGGGTGCCTGCTGCTCCACGAGTTGGCCCTAAACTTAGCTAGAACAGCCTACCTAAACCAGCATAGAACAACTCACCTAAACCAACCTTAAACACCTGCAAACAACCAACCTTCAAGAACCTCAACCAATCTAGCTCCAAAATCTTCACACAACCAGCCATCAACAACCTAAAAAGAACCTTCTACGATCTACAACATACTACCTGAACCAACCTACATCAACCTCAAGCAACCAACCGAAACCAAAAAACAAACAAACCACCTTCAATGACCTCCGAGAACCCAGCTTCAACAACATGAAGCCTCTGAGAAACAGACAACCTACAAACACACAACCAGCCTCAGACAGCACAAAACAACTGCAAACAACAAACCCCAAACAACGCAAACAACCCAACCAGCCTAAGCCAAATGACCAAAAGAACCTCCACCACGAAATGACCATAACCACACCTAACAAGAAACCCAAACTAAACCACCTATTCAACCTAAACCACCAGAAAACACCTCAACAACCTCAAACAGCCTACCCTCATCCAATCACCTAACCCAACCTACCTAAAAACAACTAAACCAACCTCAACCAAACAACCTGAACCAACCTCAACACAAACCCTTCAAGCCACCTCAACGATGGAAACCAAACCTCCCTACACCAGCCTACCTAAAAACACACACATCCACCAACCTACCTACACTGCCTACTGAAAACAAACAGAAACAAATCAAAACAACCTCAAACAACCCAGCTAAACCACCCAACCTCCAATCATCTAAACAACCTCAACCAAACCACCTACACCAACCTCCAGCCAACTACTGAAAACAACCTCAACAAAAACATCTTCACATACCTCACCTAAAACAAACAACACAAGACAACTTCAACCAAAAATCACCTACATCAAGCCACCTAAACTCACCAGCCTTCAACAACCAGCCTCTCACAACCACCCTCAAACAAGAACCTGCCTCAAACAAACCACCTCAAACCACCTCAACAACCTCAACCAAGCTACCAAAACCAAAAACCTCCCTCCACCAAAACAGCCCCTGCTTGGAAGGGCTCCAGCCTGGCTGCACCATCCACAGCTGCCACTCGGCACCTCTCCCTGCGGGCAACACAAGCCCCTGGCAGGGACCAGAGCGCTTCTCGTGCATCCCTGCCCAAGAAGCACAGCAGCAAAACAAGGTGTGGAAGGCAAAAGGCTGCTGCTCGTCATCGCTACGTGTCACGGAGCTCTGGAAAACAAGCCACTGTACCAGACCCGTCATCATCTTCTTCTCCTTCTTCTTCTTCTTCTTTTGTGCATGGGCAGTCCCGCGCCTCATTCTCAAGGTTCTCCCTCTGAGGAACCAGGGAAAGCTTGGCTTCAATTCCTGCTGCCACTCTCTGCAGCTCTGGGACTTGCCTTTGCCAGCCTGCAAGGGCTGTTTTTTCAAGCTAAACTGTAGAATGCATCAGCCTGCTCCTGGCTACACAGGGGCTTGTGTTAAGGACTGTGAGCATAGGCTCAGAAACAGAATCAGAAATGAAAATAATATGACATGAAATAGATAAATTAATATAAATATAAATTAATATAAATATAATATAAATATAAATTAATAAATTAACAACAAAATAAATTCTAAAATAAAAATTAAAAAAATAATTAAAAAAATAAAAATATAAAACCAAAATAAAATAAAATAAAAATAGAAACAATTGTATCCATTGTGTTTTGTGTCCTTGAAAGTAGTTTTTAGGGAAGAGAGATAGAAAAAGGGAAGGGAAGGGAAGGGAAGGGAAGGGAAGGGAAGGGAAGGGAAGGGAAGGGAAGGGAAGGGAAGGGAAGGGAAGAGAAAAGAGTAAGAAGAGAAGAGGAGAAGAGAGGAGAGGAGAAGAGAAGAGAGGAAGAGAAGAGTGGAAGAGAAGAGAAGAAGAGAAGAGAAGAGAAGAGAAGAGAAGAGAAGAGAAGAGAAGAGAAGAGAAGAGAAGAGAAGAGAAGAGAAGAGAAGAGAAGAGATGATTCAGCTTTGTTATGCCTGGAGTTCTGCATGATAATCCCTGACAGCGCCCTGAGGGCTCCATACCTGAAAAATACTGTACTAATACTTACTCCCCATCACATACCTATATCAATAGTTGCACGGGAAGGGCTGATTTGCAAACTGTAGCTCAGGAAACAGTTTGCTGGGCAAGCCATGGTCAGAGGACACGGGTAGGAAGGTCCCAGTGTTAAACAGCCCAAGAGAGAAAACCCGCTGAGTCCCTAAACCCATTAGTGCCAAAACATCCACTGAGGAGGGAGCTGTCTGAGGAAGAGAAAGTCCAAACACAATGAGTCATTGCCCCAAGTGCCAGACAGAAGGCACCTTCGTGTCATTGAACGGGACATGGTCACAGGCAGTAGTGCTACTGGAAGTGAGGCTGGACTGGCAACAAATCCACACTGTATTTTTGCAAAAAAGGGACACAGATAGGTTGATTATTCCCCTGTCTTATAGGTACAGGGACTGATTCGGGGCCAGCACCCCAAAGGCTTCCTCCCAAGGGTGCTGGGCGGAGGGAGGGCGGGCGGGGCTGCACACGTGCGGCTCTGTCCCCCCCGTGTCACAATGCCAGCACCCGGCAACGCAGCACTCACAATGCGCCAGGCAGGATCAAAAGGAGCAGCTGGGTCCCGTGTCCACTGCCAGAGCCGGCCCGGGGGCAGCCCCAACACATCCCACAGGAAGCACTTGAGGAGCTGGTGGAATCACAGGGCAGGGGCTGAGGGAGGAAGACCCTCAGCATGAGGCTGCTGGAGGTTCTCTACTGCAAGACAATCTGCTGCCAGGGCCACCTTCCAAGCTCAGCTCATGGATGGAAATCCTCTTCAGCTGGATAGCAGTGGCAAGACCAAGGCAACTCCTTCTGGAGGAGCACAGCAGAGCTCACCATCCTCATGCCCCACGGAAACAGGCTCAGGAGCCGTAAGAAATAGGAGGTAGAGGGGTTGCAAGGGGTTGTAGTGCTTTGGAACACCCACTGGTGTCCCATCAGGCACAGGAAGGATTCTTGCCCCCAAGGTCCTAGGCATTTGGGCACTCTCGGGAGTCTGGGAGATGGCTCCAGCTCAACGGAGGATAGCATAGCATAGCATAGCATAGCATAGCATAGCATAGCATAGCATAGAATAGCATAGGTTCTGGGAGGCATGAGCAGCCTGTGGGACAAGGAGCCAGGTCTGGCTCACATGCTCAGGGAACAGCCGAGCGCCAGCACTGGGGTCAGGAAGGAATTTTTTCCCCCGAGGCAGATTGGCACTGGTCCCCAGGGGTTTTTTGCCTTCCTCTGCAGCATTGAGCATGACCACTTTGCAGAGCTCCTCTGGGCCCTTTTGGCTCGGTTCCTGCCTGCTGCTCAAGCACCAGGAAGATGGCCTCTCGTGCCCTGCAGCTGGGGGGGGGAAGGCTTTTTTTTTTCCCCCAGGTGGGACAGCACGCGTCTCCGGGGGTTTTTTGCCTTCCTCTGCAGCGTTGAGCACGGCCCCTTGCCACGGCTTCTTTGGGCCATTTGGGCTGAGTGCCTGCTGCTCCACGAGTTGGCCCTAAACTTAGCTAGAACAGCCTACCTAAACCAGCATAGAACAACTCACCTAAACCAACCTTAAACACCTGCAAACAACCAACCTTCAAGAACCTCAACCAATCTAGCTTCAAAATCTTCACACAACCAGCCATCAACAACCTAAAAAGAACCTTCTACGATCTACAACATACTACCTGAACCAACCTACATCAACCTCAAGCAACCAACCGAAACCAAAAAACAAACAAACCACCTTCAATGACCTCCGAGAACCCAGCTTCAACAACATGAAGCCTCTGAGAAACAGACAACCTACAAACACACAACCAGCCTCAGACAGCACAAAACAACTGCAAACAACAAACCCCAAACAACGCAAACAACCCAACCAGCCTAAGCCAAATGACCAGAAGAACCTCCACCACCAAACGACCATAACCAAACCTACCAAGAAACCCAAACTAAACCACCTATTCAACCTAAACCACCAGAAAACACCTCAACAACCTCAAACAGCCTACCCTCATCCAATCACCTAACCCAACCTACCTAAAAACAACTAAACCAACCTCAACCAAACAACCTGAACCAACCTCAACACAAACCCTTCAAGCCACCTCAACGATGGAAACCAAACCTCCCTACACCAGCCTCCCTAAAAACACACACATCCACCAACCTACCTACACTGCCTACTGAAAACAAACAGAAACAAATCAAAACAACCTCAAACAACCCAGCTAAACCACCCAACCTCCAATCATCTAAACAACCTCAACCAAACCACCTACACCAACCTCCAGCCAACTACTGAAAACAACCTCAACAAAAACATCTTCACATACCCCACCTAAAACAAACAACACAAGACAACTTCAACCAAAAATCACCTACATCAAGCCACCTAAACCCACCAGCCTTCAACAACCAGCCTCTCACAACCACCCTCAAACAAGAACCTGCCTCAAACAAACCACCTCAAACCACCTCAACAACCTCAACCAAGCTACCAAAACCAAAAACCTCCCTCCACCAAAACAGCCCCTGCTTGGAAGGGCTCCAGCCTGGCTGCACCATCCACAGCTGCCACTCGGCACCTCTCCCTGCGGGCAACACAAGCCCCTGGCAGGGACCAGAGCGCTTCTCGTGCATCCCTGCCCAAGAAGCACAGCAGCAAAACAAGGTGTGGAAGGCAAAAGGCTGCTGCTCGTCATCGCTACGTGTCACGGAGCTCTGGAAAACAAGCCACTGTACCAGACCCGTCATCATCTTCTTCTCCTTCTTCTTCTTCTTCTTTTGTGCATGGGCAGTCCCGCGCCTCATTCTCAAGGTTCTCCCTCTGAGGAACCAGGGAAAGCTTGGCTTCAATTCCTGCTGCCACTCTCTGCAGCTCTGGGACTTGCCTTTGCCAGCCTGCAAGGGCTGTTTTTTCAAGCTAAACTGTAGAATGCATCAGCCTGCTCCTGGCTACACAGGGGCTTGTGTTAAGGACTGTGAGCATAGGCTCAGAAACAGAATCAGAAATGAAAATAATATGACATGAAATAGATAAATTAATATAAATATAAATTAATATAAATATAATATAAATATAAATTAATAAATTACCAACAAAATAAATTCTAAAATAAAAATTAAAAAAATAATTTAAAAAATAAAAATATAAAACCAAAATAAAATAAAATAAAAATAGAAACAATTGTATCCATTGTGTTTTGTGTCCTTGAAAGTAGTTTTTAGGGAAGAGAGATAGAAAAAGGGAAGGGAAGGGAAGGGAAGGGAAGGGAAGGGAAGGGAAGGGAAGGGAAGGGAAGGGAAGGGAAGGGAAGGGAAGGGAAGGGAAGGGAAGAGAAAAGAGTAAGAAGAGAAGAGGAGAAGAGAGGAGAGGAGAAGAGAAGAGAGGAAGAGAAGAGTGGAAGAGAAGAGAAGAAGAGAAGAGAAGAGAAGAGAAGAGAAGAGAAGAGAAGAGAAGAGAAGAGAAGAGAAGAGAAGAGAAGAGAAGAGAAGAGAAGAGATGATTCAGCTTTGTTATGCCTGGAGTTCTGCATGATAATCCCTGACAGCGCCCTGAGGGCTCCATACCTGAAAAATACTGTACTAATACTTACTCCCCATCACATACCTATATCAATAGTTGCACGGGAAGGGCTGATTTGCAAACTGTAGCTCAGGAAACAGTTTGCTGGGCAAGCCATGGTCAGAGGACACGGGTAGGAAGGTCCCAGTGTTAAACAGCCCAAGAGAGAAAACCCGCTGAGTCCCTAAACCCATTAATGCCAAAACATCCACTGAGGAGGGAGCTGTCTAAGGATGAGAAAGTCCAAACACAATGAGTCATTGCCCCAAGTGCCAGACAGAAGGCACCTTCGTGTCATTGAACGGGACATGGTCACAGGCAGTAGTGCTACTGGAAGTGAGGCTGGACTGGCAACAAATCCACACTGTATTTTTGCAAAAAAGGGACACAGATAGGTTGATTATTCCCCTGTCTTATAGGTACAGAGACTGATTCGGGGCCAGCACCCCAAAGGCTTCCTCCCAAGGGTGCTGGGCGGAGGGGAGGCGGGCGGGGCTGCACACGTGCGGCTCTGTCCCCCCCGTGTCACAATGCCAGCACCCGGCAACGCAGCACTCACAATGCGCCAGGCAGGATCAAAAGGAGCAGCTGGGTCCCGTGTCCACTGCCAGAGCCGGCCCGGGGGCAGCCCCAACACATCCCACAGGAAGCACTTGAGGAGCTGGTGGAATCACAGGGCAGGGGCTGAGGGAGGAAGACCCTCAGCATGAGGCTGCTGGAGGTTCTCTACTGCAAGACAATCTGCTGCCAGGGCCACCTTCCAAGCTCAGCTCATGGATGGAAATCCTCTTCAGCTGAATAGCAGTGGCAAGACCAAGGCAATTCCTTCTGGAGGAGCACAGCAGAGCTCACCATCCTCATGCCCCACGGAAACAGGCTCAGGAGCCGTAAGAAATAGGAGGTAGAGGGGTTGCAAGGGGTTGTAGTGCTTTGGAACACCCACTGGTGTCCCATCAGGCACAGGAAGGATTCTTGCCCCCAAGGTCCTAGGCATTTGGGCACTCTCGGGAGTCTGGGAGATGGCTCCAGCTCAACGGAGGATAGCATAGCATAGCATAGCATAGCATAGCATAGCATAGCATAGCATAGCATAGCATAGCATAGCATAGAATAGGTCCTGGGAGGCATGAGCAGCCTGTGGGACAAGGAGCCAGGTCTGGCTCACATGCTCAGGGAACAGCCGATTGCCAGCACTGGGGTCAGGAAGGAATTTTTTTCCCCCGGGGCAGATTGGCACTGGTCCCCGGGGGTTTTTTGCCTTCCTCTGCAGCATTGAGCATGACCACTTTGCAGAGCTCCTCTGGGCCCTTTTGGCTCGGTTCCTGCCTGCTGCTCAAGCACCAGGAAGATGGCCTCTCGTGCCCTGCAGCTGGGGGGGGGAAGGCTTTTTTTTTTCCCCCAGGTGGGACAGCAAGTGTCTCCGGGGGTTTTTTGCCTTCCTCTGCAGCGTTGAGCACGGCCCCTTGCCACGGCTTCTTTGGGCCATTTGGGCTGGGTGCCTGCTGCTCCACGAGTTGGCCCTAAACTTAGCTAGAACAGCCTACCTAAACCAGCATAGAACAACTCACCTAAACCAACCTTAAACACCTGCAAACAACCAACCTTCAAGAACCTCAACCAATCTAGCTTCAAAATCTTCACACAACCAGCCATCAACAACCTAAAAAGAACCTTCTACGATCTACAACATACTACCTGAACCAACCTACATCAACCTCAAGCAACCAACCGAAACCAAAAAACAAACAAACCACCTTCAATGACCTCCGAGAACCCAGCTTCAACAACATGAAGCCTCTGAGAAACAGACAACCTACAAACACACAACCAGCCTCAGACAGCACAAAACAACTGCAAACAACAAACCCCAAACAACGCAAACAACCCAACCAGCCTAAGCCAAATGACCAGAAGAACCTCCACCACCAAACGACCATAACCAAACCTACCAAGAAACCCAAACTAAACCACCTATTCAACCTAAACCACCAGAAAACACCTCAACAACCTCAAACAGCCTACCCTCATCCAATCACCTAACCCAACCTACCTAAAAACAACTAAACCAACCTCAACCAAACAACCTGAACCAACCTCAACACAAACCCTTCAAGCCACCTCAACGATGGAAACCAAACCTCCCTACACCAGCCTCCCTAAAAACACACACATCCACCAACCTACCTACACTGCCTACTGAAAACAAACAGAAACAAATCAAAACAACCTCAAACAACCCAGCTAAACCACCCAACCTCCAATCATCTAAACAACCTCAACCAAACCACCTACACCAACCTCCAGCCAACTACTGAAAACAACCTCAACAAAAACATCTTCACATACCCCACCTAAAACAAACAACACAAGACAACTTCAACCAAAAATCACCTACATCAAGCCACCTAAACCCACCAGCCTTCAACAACCAGCCTCTCACAACCACCCTCAAACAAGAACCTGCCTCAAACAAACCACCTCAAACCACCTCAACAACCTCAACCAAGCTACCAAAACCAAAAACCTCCCTCCACCAAAACAGCCCCTGCTTGGAAGGGCTCCAGCCTGGCTGCACCATCCACAGCTGCCACTCGGCACCTCTCCCTGCGGGCAACACAAGCCCCTGGCAGGGACCAGAGCGCTTCTCGTGCATCCCTGCCCAAGAAGCACAGCAGCAAAACAAGGTGTGGAAGGCAAAAGGCTGCTGCTCGTCATCGCTACGTGTCACGGAGCTCTGGAAAACAAGCCACTGTACCAGACCCGTCATCATCTTCTTCTCCTTCTTCTTCTTCTTCTTTTGTGCATGGGCAGTCCCGCGCCTCATTCTCAAGGTTCTCCCTCTGAGGAACCAGGGAAAGCTTGGCTTCAATTCCTGCTGCCACTCTCTGCAGCTCTGGGACTTGCCTTTGCCAGCCTTGCCAGCCTGCAAGGGCTGTTTTTTCAAGCTACACTGGAGAATGCATCAGCCTGCTCCTGGCTACACAGGGGCTTGTGTTAAGGACTGTGAGCATAGGCTCAGAAACAGAATCAGAAATGAAAATAATATGACATGAAATAGATAAATTAATATAAATATAAATTAATATAAATATAATATAAATATAAATTAATAAATTAACAACAAAATAAATTCTAAAATAAAAATTAAAAAAAAAATTTAAAAAATAAAAATATAAAAACAAAATAAAATAAAATAAAATAAAAATAGAAACAATTGTATCCATTGTGTTTTGTGTCCTTGAAAGTAGTTTTTAGGGAAGAGAGATAGAAAAAGGGAAGGGAAGGGAAGGGAAGGGAAGGGAAGGGAAGGGAAGGGAAGGGAAGGGAAGGGAAAAGGAAGAGGAGAGAAAAGAGTAAGAAGAGAAGAGGAGAAGAGAGGAGAGGAGAAGAGAAGAGAGGAAGAGACGAGAAGAAGAGAAGAGAAGAGAAGAGAAGAGAAGAGAAGAGAAGAGAAGAGAAGAGAGAAGAGAGGAGAAGAGAAGAGAAGAGATGATTCAGCTTTGTTATGCCTGGAGTTCTGCATGATAATCCCTGACAGCGTCCTGAGGGCTCCATACCTGAAAAATACTGTACTAATACTTACTCCCCATCACATACCTATATCAATAGTTGCACGGGAAGGGCTGATTTGCAAACTGTAGCTCAGGAAACAGTTTGCTGGGCAAGCCATGGTCAGAGGACACGGGTAGGAAGGTCCTAGTGTTAAACAGCCCAAGAGAGAAAACCCGCTGAGTCCCTAAACCCATTAGTGCCAAAACATCCACTGAGGCGGGAGCTGTCTAAGGAAGAGAAAGTCCAAACACAATGAGTCATTGCCCCAAGCGCCAGACAGAAGGCACCTTCGTGTCATTGAACGGGACATGGTCACAGGCCGTAGTGCTACTGGAAGTGAGGCTGGACTGGCAACAAATCCACACTGTATTTTTGCAAAAAAGGGACACAGATAGGTTGATTATTCCCCTGTCTTATAGGTACAGGGACTGATTCGGGGCCAGCACCCCAAAGGCTTCCTCCCAAGGGTGCTGGGCGGAGGGGGGGCGGGCGGGGCTGCACACGTGCGGCTCTGTCCCCCCCGTGTCACAATGCCAGCACCCGGCAACGCAGCACTCACAATGCGCCAGGCAGGATCAAAAGGAGCAGCTGGGTCCCGTGTCCACTGCCAGAGCCGGCCCGGGGGCAGCCCCAACACATCCCACAGGAAGCACTTGAGGAGCTGGTGGAATCACAGGGCAGGGGCTGAGGGAGGAAGACCCTCAGCATGAGGCTGCTGGAGGTTCTCTACTGCAAGACAATCTGCTGCCAGGGCCACCTTCCAAGCTCAGCTCATGGATGGAAATCCTCTTCAGCTGGATAGCAGTGGCAAGACCAAGGCAATTCCTTCTGGAGGAGCACAGCAGAGCTCACCATCCTCATGCCCCACGGAAACAGGCTCAGGAGCCGTAAGAAATAGGAGGTAGAGGGGTTGCAAGGGGTTGTAGTGCTTTGGAACACCCACTGGTGTCCCATCAGGCACAGGAAGGATTCTTGCCCCCAAGGTCCTAGGCATTTGGGCACTCTCGGGAGTCTGGGAGATGGCTCCAGCTCAACGGAGGATAGCATAGCATAGCATAGCATAGCATAGCATAGCATAGCATAGCATAGCATAGCATAGCATAGCATAGCATAGCATAGCATAGAATAGCATAGGTCCTGGGAGGCATGAGCAGCCTGTGGGACAAGGAGCCAGGTCTGGCTCACATGCTGAGGGAACAGCCGATCGCCAGCACTGGGGTCAGGAAGGAATTTTTTCCCCCGGGGCAGATTGGCACTGGTCCCCGGGGGTTTTTTGCCTTCCTCTGCAGCATTGAGCATGACCACTTTGCAGAGCTCCTCTGGGCCCTTTTGGCTCGGTTCCTGCCTGCTGCTCAAGCACCAGGAAGATGGCCTCTCGTGCCCTGCAGCTGGGGGGGGGAAGGCTTTTTTTTTTCCCCCAGGTGGGACAGCAAGCGTCTCCGGGGGTTTTTTGCCTTCCTCTGCAGCGTTGAGCACGGCCCCTTGCCACGGCTTCTTTGGGCCATTTGGGCTGGGTGCCTGCTGCTCCACGAGTTGGCCCTAAACTTAGCTAGAACAGCCTACCTAAACCAGCATAGAACAACTCACCTAAACCAACCTTAAACACCTGCAAACAACCAACCTTCAAGAACCTCAACCAATCTAGCTTCAAAATCTTCACACAACCAGCCATCAACAACCTAAAAAGAACCTTCTACGATCTACAACATACTACCTGAACCAACCTACATCAACCTCAAGCAACCAACCGAAACCAAAAAACAAACAAACCACCTTCAATGACCTCCGAGAACCCAGCTTCAACAACATGAAGCCTCTGAGAAACAGACAACCTACAAACACACAACCAGCCTCAGACAGCACAAAACAACTGCAAACAACAAACCCCAAACAACGCAAACAACCCAACCAGCCTAAGCCAAATGACCAAAAGAACCTCCACCACCAAACGACCATAACCAAACCTACCAAGAAACCCAAACTAAACCACCTATTCAACCTAAACCACCAGAAAACACCTCAACAACCTCAAACAGCCTACCCTCATCCAATCACCTAACCCAACCTACCTAAAAACAACTAAACCAACCTCAACCAAACAACCTGAACCAACCTCAACACAAACCCTTCAAGCCACCTCAACGATGGAAACCAAACCTCCCTACACCAGCCTCCCTAAAAACACACACATCCACCAACCTACCTACACTGCCTACTGAAAACAAACAGAAACAAATCAAAACAACCTCAAACAACCCAGCTAAACCACCCAACCTCCAATCATCTAAACAACCTCAACCAAACCACCTACACCAACCTCCAGCCAACTACTGAAAACAACCTCAACAAAAACATCTTCACATACCCCACCTAAAACAAACAACACAAGACAACTTCAACCAAAAATCACCTACATCAAGCCACCTAAACCCACCAGCCTTCAACAACCAGCCTCTCACAACCACCCTCAAACAAGAACCTGCCTCAAACAAACCACCTCAAACCACCTCAACAACCTCAACCAAGCTACCAAAACCAAAAACCTCCCTCCACCAAAACAGCCCCTGCTTGGAAGGGCTCCAGCCTGGCTGCACCATCCACAGCTGCCACTCGGCACCTCTCCCTGCGGGCAACACAAGCCCCTGGCAGGGACCAGAGCGCTTCTCGTGCATCCCTGCCCAAGAAGCACAGCAGCAAAACAAGGCGTGGAAGGCAAAAGTCTGCTGCTCGTCATCGCTACGTGTCACGGAGCTCTGGAAAACAAGCCACTGTACCAGACTCGTCATCATCTTCTTCTCCTTCTTCTTCTTCTTCTTTTGTGCATGGGCAGTCCCGCGCCTCATTCTCAAGGTTCTCCCTCTGAGGAACCAGGGAAAGCTTGGCTTCAATTCCTGCTGCCACTCTCTGCAGCTCTGGGACTTGCCTTTGCCAGCCTGCAAGGGCTGTTTTTTCAAGCTACACTGGAGAATGCATCAGCCTGCTCCTGGCTACACAGGGGCTTGTGTTAAGGACTGTGAGCATAGGCTCAGAAACAGAATCAGAAATGAAAATAATATGACATGAAATAGATAAATTAATATAAATATAAATTAATATAAATATAATATAAATATAAATTAATAAATTAACAACAAAATAAATTCTAAAATAAAAATTAAAAAAAAAATTTAAAAAATAAAAATATAAAAACAAAATAAAATAAAATAAAATAAAAATAGAAACAATTGTATCCATTGTGTTTTGTGTCCTTGAAAGTAGTTTTTAGGGAAGAGAGATAGAAAAAGGGAAGGGAAGGGAAGGGAAGGGAAGGGAAGGGAAGGGAAGGGAAGGGAAGGGAAGGGAAGGGAAGGGAAGGGAAGGGAAGGGAAGGGAAGGGAAGAGAAGGGAAAAGGAAGAGGAGAGAAAAGAGTAAGAAGAGAAGAGGAGAAGAGAGGAGAGGAGAAGAGAAGAGAGGAAGAGACGAGAAGAAGAGAAGAGAAGAGAAGAGAAGAGAAGAGAAGAGAAGAGAAGAGAAGAGAAGAGAAGAGAAGAGAGAAGAGAGGAGAAGAGAAGAGAAGAGATGATTCAGCTTTGTTATGCCTGGAGTTCTGCATGATAATCCCTGACAGCGCCCTGAGGGCTCCATACCTGAAAAATACTGTACTAATACTTACTCCCCATCACATACCTATATCAATAGTTGCACGGGAAGGGCTGATTTGCAAACTGTAGCTCAGGAAACAGTTTGCTGGGCAAGCCATGGTCAGAGGACACGGGTAGGAAGGTCCTAGTGTTAAACAGCCCAAGAGAGAAAACCCGCTGAGTCCCTAAACCCATTAGTGCCAAAACATCCACTGAGGCGGGAGCTGTCTAAGGAAGAGAAAGTCCAAACACAATGAGTCATTGCCCCAAGTGCCAGACAGAAGGCACCTTCGTGTCATTGAACGGGACATGGTCACAGGCCGTAGTGCTACTGGAAGTGAGGCTGGACTGGCAACAAATCCACACTGTATTTTTGCAAAAAAGGGACACAGATAGGTTGATTATTCCCCTGTCTTATAGGTACAGGGACTGATTCGGGGCCAGCACCCCAAAGGCTTCCTCCCAAGGGTGCTGGGCGGAGGGGGGGCGGGCGGGGCTGCACACGTGCGGCTCTGTCCCCCCCGTGTCACAATGCCAGCACCCGGCAACGCAGCACTCACAATGCGCCAGGCAGGATCAAAAGGAGCAGCTGGGTCCCGTGTCCACTGCCAGAGCCGGCCCGGGGGCAGCCCCAACACATCCCACAGGAAGCACTTGAGGAGCTGGTGGAATCACAGGGCAGGGGCTGAGGGAGGAAGACCCTCAGCATGAGGCTGCTGGAGGTTCTCTACTGCAAGACAATCTGCTGCCAGGGCCACCTTCCAAGCTCAGCTCATGGATGGAAATCCTCTTCAGCTGGATAGCAGTGGCAAGACCAAGGCAATTCCTTCTGGAGGAGCACAGCAGAGCTCACCATCCTCATGCCCCACGGAAACAGGCTCAGGAGCCGTAAGAAATAGGAGGTAGAGGGGTTGCAAGGGGTTGTAGTGCTTTGGAACACCCACTGGTGTCCCATCAGGCACAGGAAGGATTCTTGCCCCCAAGGTCCTAGGCATTTGGGCACTCTCGGGAGTCTGGGAGATGGCTCCAGCTCAACGGAGGATAGCATAGCATAGCATAGCATAGCATAGCATAGCATAGCATAGCATAGCATAGCATAGCATAGCATAGCATAGCATAGCATAGAATAGCATAGGTCCTGGGAGGCATGAGCAGCCTGTGGGACAAGGAGCCAGGTCTGGCTCACATGCTGAGGGAACAGCCGATCGCCAGCACTGGGGTCAGGAAGGAATTTTTTCCCCCGGGGCAGATTGGCACTGGTCCCCGGGGGTTTTTTGCCTTCCTCTGCAGCATTGAGCATGACCACTTTGCAGAGCTCCTCTGGGCCCTTTTGGCTCGGTTCCTGCCTGCTGCTCAAGCACCAGGAAGATGGCCTCTCGTGCCCTGCAGCTGGGGGGGGGAAGGCTTTTTTTTTTCCCCCAGGTGGGACAGCAAGCGTCTCCGGGGGTTTTTTGCCTTCCTCTGCAGCGTTGAGCACGGCCCCTTGCCACGGCTTCTTTGGGCCATTTGGGCTGGGTGCCTGCTGCTCCACGAGTTGGCCCTAAACTTAGCTAGAACAGCCTACCTAAACCAGCATAGAACAACTCACCTAAACCAACCTTAAACACCTGCAAACAACCAACCTTCAAGAACCTCAACCAATCTAGCTTCAAAATCTTCACACAACCAGCCATCAACAACCTAAAAAGAACCTTCTACGATCTACAACATACTACCTGAACCAACCTACATCAACCTCAAGCAACCAACCGAAACCAAAAAACAAACAAACCACCTTCAATGACCTCCGAGAACCCAGCTTCAACAACATGAAGCCTCTGAGAAACAGACAACCTACAAACACACAACCAGCCTCAGACAGCACAAAACAACTGCAAACAACAAACCCCAAACAACGCAAACAACCCAACCAGCCTAAGCCAAATGACCAAAAGAACCTCCACCACCAAACGACCATAACCAAACCTACCAAGAAACCCAAACTAAACCACCTATTCAACCTAAACCACCAGAAAACACCTCAACAACCTCAAACAGCCTACCCTCATCCAATCACCTAACCCAACCTACCTAAAAACAACTAAACCAACCTCAACCAAACAACCTGAACCAACCTCAACACAAACCCTTCAAGCCACCTCAACGATGGAAACCAAACCTCCCTACACCAGCCTCCCTAAAAACACACACATCCACCAACCTACCTACACTGCCTACTGAAAACAAACAGAAACAAATCAAAACAACCTCAAACAACCCAGCTAAACCACCCAACCTCCAATCATCTAAACAACCTCAACCAAACCACCTACACCAACCTCCAGCCAACTACTGAAAACAACCTCAACAAAAACATCTTCACATACCCCACCTAAAACAAACAACACAAGACAACTTCAACCAAAAATCACCTACATCAAGCCACCTAAACCCACCAGCCTTCAACAACCAGCCTCTCACAACCACCCTCAAACAAGAACCTGCCTCAAACAAACCACCTCAAACCACCTCAACAACCTCAACCAAGCTACCAAAACCAAAAACCTCCCTCCACCAAAACAGCCCCTGCTTGGAAGGGCTCCAGCCTGGCTGCACCATCCACAGCTGCCACTCGGCACCTCTCCCTGCGGGCAACACAAGCCCCTGGCAGGGACCAGAGCGCTTCTCGTGCATCCCTGCCCAAGAAGCACAGCAGCAAAACAAGGCGTGGAAGGCAAAAGTCTGCTGCTCGTCATCGCTACGTGTCACGGAGCTCTGGAAAACAAGCCACTGTACCAGACTCGTCATCATCTTCTTCTCCTTCTTCTTCTTCTTCTTTTGTGCATGGGCAGTCCCGCGCCTCATTCTCAAGGTTCTCCCTCTGAGGAACCAGGGAAAGCTTGGCTTCAATTCCTGCTGCCACTCTCTGCAGCTCTGGGACTTGCCTTTGCCAGCCTGCAAGGGCTGTTTTTTCAAGCTACACTGGAGAATGCATCAGCCTGCTCCTGGCTACACAGGGGCTTGTGTTAAGGACTGTGAGCATAGGCTCAGAAACAGAATCAGAAATGAAAATAATATGACATGAAATAGATAAATTAATATAAATATAAATTAATATAAATATAATATAAATATAAATTAATAAATTAACAACAAAATAAATTCTAAAATAAAAATTAAAAAAAAAAATTAAAAAATAAAAATATAAAAACAAAATAAAATAAAATAAAATAAAAATAGAAACAATTGTATCCATTGTGTTTTGTGTCCTTGAAAGTAGTTTTTAGGGAAGAGAGATAGAAAAAGGGAAGGGAAGGGAAGGGAAGGGAAGGGAAGGGAAGGGAAGGGAAGGGAAGGGAAGGGAAGGGAAAAGGAAGAGGAGAGAAAAGAGTAAGAAGAGAAGAGGAGAAGAGAGGAGAGGAGAAGAGAAGAGAAGAGAAGAGAAGAGAAGAGAGAAGAGAGGAGAAGAGAAGAGAAGAGATGATTCAGCTTTGTTATGCCTGGAGTTCTGCATGATAATCCCTGACAGCGCCCTGAGGGCTCCATACCTGAAAAATACTGTACTAATACTTACTCCCCATCACATACCTATATCAATAGTTGCACGGGAAGGGCTGATTTGCAAACTGTAGCTCAGGAAACAGTTTGCTGGGCAAGCCATGGTCAGAGGACACGGGTAGGAAGGTCCCAGTGTTAAACAGCCCAAGAGAGAAAACCCGCTGAGTCCCTAAACCCATTAGTGCCAAAACATCCACTGAGGCGGGAGCTGTCTAAGGAAGAGAAAGTCCAAACACAATGAGTCATTGCCCCAAGTGCCAGACAGAAGGCACCTTCGTGTCATTGAACGGGACATGGTCACAGGCAGTAGTGCTACTGGAAGTGAGGCTGGACTGGCAACAAATCCACACTGTATTTTTGCAAAAAAGGGACACAGATAGGTTGATTATTCCCCTGTCTTATAGGTACAGGGACTGATTCGGGGCCAGCACCCCAAAGGCTTCCTCCCAAGGGTGCTGGGCGGAGGGGGGGCGGGCGGGGCTGCACACGTGCGGCTCTGTCCCCCCCGTGTCACAATGCCAGCACCCGGCAACGCAGCACTCACAATGCGCCAGGCAGGATCAAAAGGAGCAGCTGGGTCCCGTGTCCACTGCCAGAGCCGGCCCGGGGGCAGCCCCAACACATCCCACAGGAAGCACTTGAGGAGCTGGTGGAATCACAGGGCAGGGGCTGAGGGAGGAAGACCCTCAGCATGAGGCTGCTGGAGGTTCTCTACTGCAAGACAATCTGCTGCCAGGGCCACCTTCCAAGCTCAGCTCATGGATGGAAATCCTCTTCAGCTGGATAGCAGTGGCAAGACCAAGGCAATTCCTTCTGGAGGAGCACAGCAGAGCTCACCATCCTCATGCCCCACGGAAACAGGCTCAGGAGCCGTAAGAAATAGGAGGTAGAGGGGTTGCAAGGGGTTGTAGTGCTTTGGAACACCCACTGGTGTCCCATCAGGCACAGGAAGGATTCTTGCCCCCAAGGTCCTAGGCATTTGGGCACTCTCGGGAGTCTGGGAGATGGCTCCAGCTCAACGGAGGATAGCATAGCATAGCATAGCATAGCATAGCATAGCATAGCATAGAATAGGTCCTGGGAGGCATGAGCAGCCTGTGGGACAAGGAGCCAGGTCTGGCTCACATGCTGAGGGAACAGCCGATCGCCAGCACTGGGGTCAGGAAGGAATTTTTTCCCCCGGGGCAGATTGGCACTGGTCCCCGGGGGTTTTTTGCCTTCCTCTGCAGCATTGAGCATGACCACTTTGCAGAGCTCCTCTGGGCCCTTTTGGCTCGGTTCCTGCCTGCTGCTCAAGCACCAGGAAGATGGCCTCTCGTGCCCTGCAGCTGCGGGGGGGAAGGCTTTTTTTTTTCCCCCAGGTGGGACAGCAAGCGTCTCCGGGGGTTTTTTGCCTTCCTCTGCAGCGTTGAGCACGGCCCCTTGCCACGGCTTCTTTGGGCCATTTGGGCTGGGTGCCTGCTGCTCCACGAGTTGGCCCTAAACTTAGCTAGAACAGCCTACCTAAACCAGCATAGAACAACTCACCTAAACCAACCTTAAACACCTGCAAACAACCAACCTTCAAGAACCTCAACCAATCTAGCTTCAAAATCTTCACACAACCAGCCATCAACAACCTAAAAAGAACCTTCTACGATCTACAACATACTACCTGAACCAACCTACATCAACCTCAAGCAACCAACCGAAACCAAAAAACAAACAAACCACCTTCAATGACCTCCGAGAACCCAGCTTCAACAACATGAAGCCTCTGAGAAACAGACAACCTACAAACACACAACCAGCCTCAGACAGCACAAAACAACTGCAAACAACAAACCCCAAACAACGCAAACAACCCAACCAGCCTAAGCCAAATGACCAAAAGAACCTCCACCACCAAACGACCATAACCAAACCTACCAAGAAACCCAAACTAAACCACCTATTCAACCTAAACCACCAGAAAACACCTCAACAACCTCAAACAGCCTACCCTCATCCAATCACCTAACCCAACCTACCTAAAAACAACTAAACCAACCTCAACCAAACAACCTGAACCAACCTCAACACAAACCCTTCAAGCCACCTCAACGATGGAAACCAAACCTCCCTACACCAGCCTCCCTAAAAACACACACATCCACCAACCTACCTACACTGCCTACTGAAAACAAACAGAAACAAATCAAAACAACCTCAAACAACCCAGCTAAACCACCCAACCTCCAATCATCTAAACAACCTCAACCAAACCACCTACACCAACCTCCAGCCAACTACTGAAAACAACCTCAACAAAAACATCTTCACATACCCCACCTAAAACAAACAACACAAGACAACTTCAACCAAAAATCACCTACATCAAGCCACCTAAACCCACCAGCCTTCAACAACCAGCCTCTCACAACCACCCTCAAACAAGAACCTGCCTCAAACAAACCACCTCAAACCACCTCAACAACCTCAACCAAGCTACCAAAACCAAAAACCTCCCTCCACCAAAACAGCCCCTGCTTGGAAGGGCTCCAGCCTGGCTGCACCATCCACAGCTGCCACTCGGCACCTCTCCCTGCGGGCAACACAAGCCCCTGGCAGGGACCAGAGCGCTTCTCGTGCATCCCTGCCCAAGAAGCACAGCAGCAAAACAAGGCGTGGAAGGCAAAAGTCTGCTGCTCGTCATCGCTACGTGTCACGGAGCTCTGGAAAACAAGCCACTGTACCAGACTCGTCATCATCTTCTTCTCCTTCTTCTTCTTCTTCTTTTGTGCATGGGCAGTCCCGCGCCTCATTCTCAAGGTTCTCCCTCTGAGGAACCAGGGAAAGCTTGGCTTCAATTCCTGCTGCCACTCTCTGCAGCTCTGGGACTTGCCTTTGCCAGCCTGCAAGGGCTGTTTTTTCAAGCTACACTGGAGAATGCATCAGCCTGCTCCTGGCTACACAGGGGCTTGTGTTAAGGACTGTGAGCATAGGCTCAGAAACAGAATCAGAAATGAAAATAATATGACATGAAATAGATAAATTAATATAAATATAAATTAATATAAATATAATATAAATATAAATTAATAAATTAACAACAAAATAAATTCTAAAATAAAAATTAAAAAAAAAATTTAAAAAATAAAAATATAAAAACAAAATAAAATAAAATAAAATAAAAATAGAAACAATTGTATCCATTGTGTTTTGTGTCCTTGAAAGTAGTTTTTAGGGAAGAGAGATAGAAAAAGGGAAGGGAAGGGAAGGGAAGGGAAGGGAAGGGAAGGGAAGGGAAGGGAAGGGAAGGGAAGGGAAGGGAAGGGAAGGGAAGGGAAGGGAAAAGGAAGAGGAGAGAAAAGAGTAAGAAGAGAAGAGGAGAAGAGAGGAGAGGAGAAGAGAAGAGAGGAAGAGACGAGAAGAAGAGAAGAGAAGAGAAGAGAAGAGAAGAGAAGAGAAGAGAAGAGAAGAGAAGAGAAGAGAGAAGAGAGGAGAAGAGAAGAGAAGAGATGATTCAGCTTTGTTATGCCTGGAGTTCTGCATGATAATCCCTGACAGCGTCCTGAGGGCTCCATACCTGAAAAATACTGTACTAATACTTACTCCCCATCACATACCTATATCAATAGTTGCACGGGAAGGGCTGATTTGCAAACTGTAGCTCAGGAAACAGTTTGCTGGGCAAGTCATGGTCAGAGGA
The DNA here is from genome assembly GCF_963082525.1 of Nesoenas mayeri. Lineage (NCBI taxonomy): Eukaryota > Metazoa > Chordata > Aves > Columbiformes > Columbidae > Nesoenas > Nesoenas mayeri. The sequence continues at coordinate 39,275,671 of NC_137543.1, read as the reverse complement.
CACGGGTAGGAAGGTCCTAGTGTTAAACAGCCCAAGAGAGAAAACCCGCTGAGTCCCTAAACCCATTAGTGCCAAAACATCCACTGAGGCAGGAGCTGTCTAAGGAAGAGAAAGTCCAAACACAATGAGTCATTGCCCCAAGTGCCAGACAGAAGGCACCTTCGTGTCATTGAACGGGACATGGTCACAGGCCGTAGTGCTACTGGAAGTGAGGCTGGACTGGCAACAAATCCACACTGTATTTTTGCAAAAAAGGGACACAGATAGGTTGATTATTCCCCTGTCTTATAGGTACAGGGACTGATTCGGGGCCAGCACCCCAAAGGCTTCCTCCCAAGGGTGCTGGGCGGAGGGGGGGCGGGCGGGGCTGCACACGTGCGGCTCTGTCCCCCCCGTGTCACAATGCCAGCACCCGGCAACGCAGCACTCACAATGCGCCAGGCAGGATCAAAAGGAGCAGCTGGGTCCCGTGTCCACTGCCAGAGCCGGCCCGGGGGCAGCCCCAACACATCCCACAGGAAGCACTTGAGGAGCTGGTGGAATCACAGGGCAGGGGCTGAGGGAGGAAGACCCTCAGCATGAGGCTGCTGGAGGTTCTCTACTGCAAGACAATCTGCTGCCAGGGCCACCTTCCAAGCTCAGCTCATGGATGGAAATCCTCTTCAGCTGGATAGCAGTGGCAAGACCAAGGCAATTCCTTCTGGAGGAGCACAGCAGAGCTCACCATCCTCATGCCCCACGGAAACAGGCTCAGGAGCCGTAAGAAATAGGAGGTAGAGGGGTTGCAAGGGGTTGTAGTGCTTTGGAACACCCACTGGTGTCCCATCAGGCACAGGAAGGATTCTTGCCCCCAAGGTCCTAGGCATTTGGGCACTCTCGGGAGTCTGGGAGATGGCTCCAGCTCAACGGAGGATAGCATAGCATAGCATAGCATAGCATAGCATAGCATAGCATAGCATAGGTCCTGGGAGGCATGAGCAGCCTGTGGGACAAGGAGCCAGGTCTGGCTCACATGCTGAGGGAACAGCCGATCGCCAGCACTGGGGTCAGGAAGGAATTTTTTCCCCCGGGGCAGATTGGCACTGGTCCCCGGGGGTTTTTTGCCTTCCTCTGCAGCATTGAGCATGACCACTTTGCAGAGCTCCTCTGGGCCCTTTTGGCTCGGTTCCTGCCTGCTGCTCAAGCACCAGGAAGATGGCCTCTCGTGCCCTGCAGCTGGGGGGGGGAAGGCTTTTTTTTTTCCCCCAGGTGGGACAGCAAGCGTCTCCGGGGGTTTTTTGCCTTCCTCTGCAGCGTTGAGCACGGCCCCTTGCCACGGCTTCTTTGGGCCATTTGGGCTGGGTGCCTGCTGCTCCACGAGTTGGCCCTAAACTTAGCTAGAACAGCCTACCTAAACCAGCATAGAACAACTCACCTAAACCAACCTTAAACACCTGCAAACAACCAACCTTCAAGAACCTCAACCAATCTAGCTTCAAAATCTTCACACAACCAGCCATCAACAACCTAAAAAGAACCTTCTACGATCTACAACATACTACCTGAACCAACCTACATCAACCTCAAGCAACCAACCGAAACCAAAAAACAAACAAACCACCTTCAATGACCTCCGAGAACCCAGCTTCAACAACATGAAGCCTCTGAGAAACAGACAACCTACAAACACACAACCAGCCTCAGACAGCACAAAACAACTGCAAACAACAAACCCCAAACAACGCAAACAACCCAACCAGCCTAAGCCAAATGACCAAAAGAACCTCCACCACCAAACGACCATAACCAAACCTACCAAGAAACCCAAACTAAACCACCTATTCAACCTAAACCACCAGAAAACACCTCAACAACCTCAAACAGCCTACCCTCATCCAATCACCTAACCCAACCTACCTAAAAACAACTAAACCAACCTCAACCAAACAACCTGAACCAACCTCAACACAAACCCTTCAAGCCACCTCAACGATGGAAACCAAACCTCCCTACACCAGCCTCCCTAAAAACACACACATCCACCAACCTACCTACACTGCCTACTGAAAACAAACAGAAACAAATCAAAACAACCTCAAACAACCCAGCTAAACCACCCAACCTCCAATCATCTAAACAACCTCAACCAAACCACCTACACCAACCTCCAGCCAACTACTGAAAACAACCTCAACAAAAACATCTTCACATACCCCACCTAAAACAAACAACACAAGACAACTTCAACCAAAAATCACCTACATCAAGCCACCTAAACCCACCAGCCTTCAACAACCAGCCTCTCACAACCACCCTCAAACAAGAACCTGCCTCAAACAAACCACCTCAAACCACCTCAACAACCTCAACCAAGCTACCAAAACCAAAAACCTCCCTCCACCAAAACAGCCCCTGCTTGGAAGGGCTCCAGCCTGGCTGCACCATCCACAGCTGCCACTCGGCACCTCTCCCTGCGGGCAACACAAGCCCCTGGCAGGGACCAGAGCGCTTCTCGTGCATCCCTGCCCAAGAAGCACAGCAGCAAAACAAGGCGTGGAAGGCAAAAGTCTGCTGCTCGTCATCGCTACGTGTCACGGAGCTCTGGAAAACAAGCCACTGTACCAGACTCGTCATCATCTTCTTCTCCTTCTTCTTCTTCTTCTTTTGTGCATGGGCAGTCCCGCGCCTCATTCTCAAGGTTCTCCCTCTGAGGAACCAGGGAAAGCTTGGCTTCAATTCCTGCTGCCACTCTCTGCAGCTCTGGGACTTGCCTTTGCCAGCCTGCAAGGGCTGTTTTTTCAAGCTACACTGGAGAATGCATCAGCCTGCTCCTGGCTACACAGGGGCTTGTGTTAAGGACTGTGAGCATAGGCTCAGAAACAGAATCAGAAATGAAAATAATATGACATGAAATAGATAAATTAATATAAATATAAATTAATATAAATATAATATAAATATAAATTAATAAATTAACAACAAAATAAATTCTAAAATAAAAATTAAAAAAAAAATTTAAAAAATAAAAATATAAAAACAAAATAAAATAAAAAAAAATAAAAATAGAAACAATTGTATCCATTGTGTTTTGTGTCCTTGAAAGTAGTTTTTAGGGAAGAGAGATAGAAAAAGGGAAGGGAAGGGAAGGGAAGGGAAGGGAAGGGAAGGGAAAAGGAAGAGAAGAGAAAAGAGTAAGAAGAGAAGAGGAGAAGAGAGGAGAGGAGAAGAGAAGAGAGGAAGAGACGAGAAGAAGAGAAGAGAAGAGAAGAGAAGAGAAGAGAAGAGAAGAGAAGAGAAGAGAAGAGAAGAGAAGAGAGGAGAAGAGAAGAGAAGAGATGATTCAGCTTTGTTATGCCTGGAGTTCTGCATGATAATCCCTGACAGCGCCCTGAGGGCTCCATACCTGAAAAATACTGTACTAATACTTACTCCCCATCACATACCTATATCAATAGTTGCACGGGAAGGGCTGATTTGCAAACTGTAGCTCAGGAAACAGTTTGCTGGGCAAGCCATGGTCAGAGGACACGGGTAGGAAGGTCCCAGTGTTAAACAGCCCAAGAGAGAAAACCCGCTGAGTCCCTAAACCCATTAGTGCCAAAACATCCACTGAGGCAGGAGCTGTCTAAGGAAGAGAAAGTCCAAACACAATGAGTCATTGCCCCAAGCGCCAGACAGAAGGCACCTTCGTGTCATTGAACGGGACATGGTCACAGGCCGTAGTGCTACTGGAAGTGAGGCTGGACTGGCAACAAATCCACACTGTATTTTTGCAAAAAAGGGACACAGATAGGTTGATTATTCCCCTGTCTTATAGGTACAGGGACTGATTCGGGGCCAGCACCCCAAAGGCTTCCTCCCAAGGGTGCTGGGCGGAGGGGGGGCGGGCGGGGCTGCACACGTGCGGCTCTGTCCCCCCCGTGTCACAATGCCAGCACCCGGCAACGCAGCACTCACAATGCGCCAGGCAGGATCAAAAGGAGCAGCTGGGTCCCGTGTCCACTGCCAGAGCCGGCCCGGGGGCAGCCCCAACACATCCCACAGGAAGCACTTGAGGAGCTGGTGGAATCACAGGGCAGGGGCTGAGGGAGGAAGACCCTCAGCATGAGGCTGCTGGAGGTTCTCTACTGCAAGACAATCTGCTGCCAGGGCCACCTTCCAAGCTCAGCTCATGGATGGAAATCCTCTTCAGCTGGATAGCAGTGGCAAGACCAAGGCAATTCCTTCTGGAGGAGCACAGCAGAGCTCACCATCCTCATGCCCCACGGAAACAGGCTCAGGAGCCGTAAGAAATAGGAGGTAGAGGGGTTGCAAGGGGTTGTAGTGCTTTGGAACACCCACTGGTGTCCCATCAGGCACAGGAAGGATTCTTGCCCCCAAGGTCCTAGGCATTTGGGCACTCTCGGGAGTCTGGGAGATGGCTCCAGCTCAACGGAGGATAGCATAGCATAGCATAGCATAGCATAGCATAGCATAGCATAGCATAGCATAGCATAGCATAGCATAGCATAGAATAGCATAGGTCCTGGGAGGCATGAGCAGCCTGTGGGACAAGGAGCCAGGTCTGGCTCACATGCTGAGGGAACAGCCGATCGCCAGCACTGGGGTCAGGAAGGAATTTTTTCCCCCGGGGCAGATTGGCACTGGTCCCCGGGGGTTTTTTGCCTTCCTCTGCAGCATTGAGCATGACCACTTTGCAGAGCTCCTCTGGGCCCTTTTGGCTCGGTTCCTGCCTGCTGCTCAAGCACCAGGAAGATGGCCTCTCGTGCCCTGCAGCTGGGGGGGGGAAGGCTTTTTTTTTTCCCCCAGGTGGGACAGCAAGCGTCTCCGGGGGTTTTTTGCCTTCCTCTGCAGCGTTGAGCACGGCCCCTTGCCACGGCTTCTTTGGGCCATTTGGGCTGGGTGCCTGCTGCTCCACGAGTTGGCCCTAAACTTAGCTAGAACAGCCTACCTAAACCAGCATAGAACAACTCACCTAAACCAACCTTAAACACCTGCAAACAACCAACCTTCAAGAACCTCAACCAATCTAGCTTCAAAATCTTCACACAACCAGCCATCAACAACCTAAAAAGAACCTTCTACGATCTACAACATACTACCTGAACCAACCTACATCAACCTCAAGCAACCAACCGAAACCAAAAAACAAACAAACCACCTTCAATGACCTCCGAGAACCCAGCTTCAACAACATGAAGCCTCTGAGAAACAGACAACCTACAAACACACAACCAGCCTCAGACAGCACAAAACAACTGCAAACAACAAACCCCAAACAACGCAAACAACCCAACCAGCCTAAGCCAAATGACCAAAAGAACCTCCACCACCAAACGACCATAACCAAACCTACCAAGAAACCCAAACTAAACCACCTATTCAACCTAAACCACCAGAAAACACCTCAACAACCTCAAACAGCCTACCCTCATCCAATCACCTAACCCAACCTACCTAAAAACAACTAAACCAACCTCAACCAAACAACCTGAACCAACCTCAACACAAACCCTTCAAGCCACCTCAACGATGGAAACCAAACCTCCCTACACCAGCCTCCCTAAAAACACACACATCCACCAACCTACCTACACTGCCTACTGAAAACAAACAGAAACAAATCAAAACAACCTCAAACAACCCAGCTAAACCACCCAACCTCCAATCATCTAAACAACCTCAACCAAACCACCTACACCAACCTCCAGCCAACTACTGAAAACAACCTCAACAAAAACATCTTCACATACCCCACCTAAAACAAACAACACAAGACAACTTCAACCAAAAATCACCTACATCAAGCCACCTAAACCCACCAGCCTTCAACAACCAGCCTCTCACAACCACCCTCAAACAAGAACCTGCCTCAAACAAACCACCTCAAACCACCTCAACAACCTCAACCAAGCTACCAAAACCAAAAACCTCCCTCCACCAAAACAGCCCCTGCTTGGAAGGGCTCCAGCCTGGCTGCACCATCCACAGCTGCCACTCGGCACCTCTCCCTGCGGGCAACACAAGCCCCTGGCAGGGACCAGAGCGCTTCTCGTGCATCCCTGCCCAAGAAGCACAGCAGCAAAACAAGGCGTGGAAGGCAAAAGTCTGCTGCTCGTCATCGCTACGTGTCACGGAGCTCTGGAAAACAAGCCACTGTACCAGACTCGTCATCATCTTCTTCTCCTTCTTCTTCTTCTTCTTTTGTGCATGGGCAGTCCCGCGCCTCATTCTCAAGGTTCTCCCTCTGAGGAACCAGGGAAAGCTTGGCTTCAATTCCTGCTGCCACTCTCTGCAGCTCTGGGACTTGCCTTTGCCAGCCTGCAAGGGCTGTTTTTTCAAGCTACACTGGAGAATGCATCAGCCTGCTCCTGGCTACACAGGGGCTTGTGTTAAGGACTGTGAGCATAGGCTCAGAAACAGAATCAGAAATGAAAATAATATGACATGAAATAGATAAATTAATATAAATATAAATTAATATAAATATAATATAAATATAAATTAATAAATTAACAACAAAATAAATTCTAAAATAAAAATTAAAAAAAAATTTAAAAAATAAAAATATAAAAACAAAATAAAATAAAATAAAATAAAAATAGAAACAATTGTATCCATTGTGTTTTGTGTCCTTGAAAGTAGTTTTTAGGGAAGAGAGATAGAAAAAGGGAAGGGAAGGGAAGGGAAGGGAAGGGAAGGGAAGGGAAGGGAAGGGAAGGGAAGGGAAGGGAAGGGAAGGGAAGGGAAGGGAAGGGAAGGGAAGGGAAGGGAAGGGAAGGGAAGGGAAGGGAAGGGAAAAGGAAGAGAAGAGAAAAGAGTAAGAAGAGAAGAGGAGAAGAGAGGAGAGGAGAAGAGAAGAGAGGAAGAGACGAGAAGAAGAGAAGAGAAGAGAAGAGAAGAGAAGAGAAGAGAAGAGAAGAGAAGAGAAGAGAAGAGAGAAGAGAGGAGAAGAGAAGAGAAGAGATGATTCAGCTTTGTTATGCCTGGAGTTCTGCATGATAATCCCTGACAGCGCCCTGAGGGCTCCATACCTGAAAAATACTGTACTAATACTTACTCCCCATCACATACCTATATCAATAGTTGCACGGGAAGGGCTGATTTGCAAACTGTAGCTCAGGAAACAGTTTGCTGGGCAAGCCATGGTCAGAGGACACGGGTAGGAAGGTCCCAGTGTTAAACAGCCCAAGAGAGAAAACCCGCTGAGTCCCTAAACCCATTAGTGCCAAAACATCCACTGAGGCAGGAGCTGTCTAAGGAAGAGAAAGTCCAAACACAATGAGTCATTGCCCCAAGCGCCAGACAGAAGGCACCTTCGTGTCATTGAACGGGACATGGTCACAGGCCGTAGTGCTACTGGAAGTGAGGCTGGACTGGCAACAAATCCACACTGTATTTTTGCAAAAAAGGGACACAGATAGGTTGATTATTCCCCTGTCTTATAGGTACAGGGACTGATTCGGGGCCAGCACCCCAAAGGCTTCCTCCCAAGGGTGCTGGGCGGAGGGGGGGGCGGGCGGGGCTGCACACGTGCGGCTCTGTCCCCCCCGTGTCACAATGCCAGCACCCGGCAACGCAGCACTCACAATGCGCCAGGCAGGATCAAAAGGAGCAGCTGGGTCCCGTGTCCACTGCCAGAGCCGGCCCGGGGGCAGCCCCAACACATCCCACAGGAAGCACTTGAGGAGCTGGTGGAATCACAGGGCAGGGGCTGAGGGAGGAAGACCCTCAGCATGAGGCTGCTGGAGGTTCTCTACTGCAAGACAATCTGCTGCCAGGGCCACCTTCCAAGCTCAGCTCATGGATGGAAATCCTCTTCAGCTGGATAGCAGTGGCAAGACCAAGGCAATTCCTTCTGGAGGAGCACAGCAGAGCTCACCATCCTCATGCCCCACGGAAACAGGCTCAGGAGCCGTAAGAAATAGGAGGTAGAGGGGTTGCAAGGGGTTGTAGTGCTTTGGAACACCCACTGGTGTCCCATCAGGCACAGGAAGGATTCTTGCCCCCAAGGTCCTAGGCATTTGGGCACTCTCGGGAGTCTGGGAGATGGCTCCAGCTCAACGGAGGATAGCATAGCATAGCATAGCATAGCATAGCATAGCATAGCATAGCATAGAATAGCATAGGTCCTGGGAGGCATGAGCAGCCTGTGGGACAAGGAGCCAGGTCTGGCTCACATGCTGAGGGAACAGCCGATCGCCAGCACTGGGGTCAGGAAGGAATTTTTTCCCCCGGGGCAGATTGGCACTGGTCCCCGGGGGTTTTTTGCCTTCCTCTGCAGCATTGAGCATGACCACTTTGCAGAGCTCCTCTGGGCCCTTTTGGCTCGGTTCCTGCCTGCTGCTCAAGCACCAGGAAGATGGCCTCTCGTGCCCTGCAGCTGGGGGGGGGAAGGCTTTTTTTTTTCCCCCAGGTGGGACAGCAAGCGTCTCCGGGGGTTTTTTGCCTTCCTCTGCAGCGTTGAGCACGGCCCCTTGCCACGGCTTCTTTGGGCCATTTGGGCTGGGTGCCTGCTGCTCCACGAGTTGGCCCTAAACTTAGCTAGAACAGCCTACCTAAACCAGCATAGAACAACTCACCTAAACCAACCTTCAACACCTGCAAACAACCAACCTTCAAGAACCTCAACCAATCTAGCTTCAAAATCTTCACACAACCAGCCATCAACAACCTAAAAAGAACCTTCTACGATCTACAACATACTACCTGAACCAACCTACATCAACCTCAAGCAACCAACCGAAACCAAAAAACAAACAAACCACCTTCAATGACCTCCGAGAACCCAGCTTCAACAACATGAAGCCTCTGAGAAACAGACAACCTACAAACACACAACCAGCCTCAGACAGCACAAAACAACTGCAAACAACAAACCCCAAACAACGCAAACAACCCAACCAGCCTAAGCCAAATGACCAAAAGAACCTCCACCACCAAACGACCATAACCAAACCTACCAAGAAACCCAAACTAAACCACCTATTCAACCTAAACCACCAGAAAACACCTCAACAACCTCAAACAGCCTACCCTCATCCAATCACCTAACCCAACCTACCTAAAAACAACTAAACCAACCTCAACCAAACAACCTGAACCAACCTCAACACAAACCCTTCAAGCCACCTCAACGATGGAAACCAAACCTCCCTACACCAGCCTCCCTAAAAACACACACATCCACCAACCTACCTACACTGCCTACTGAAAACAAACAGAAACAAATCAAAACAACCTCAAACAACCCAGCTAAACCACCCAACCTCCAATCATCTAAACAACCTCAACCAAACCACCTACACCAACCTCCAGCCAACTACTGAAAACAACCTCAACAAAAACATCTTCACATACCCCACCTAAAACAAACAACACAAGACAACTTCAACCAAAAATCACCTACATCAAGCCACCTAAACCCACCAGCCTTCAACAACCAGCCTCTCACAACCACCCTCAAACAAGAACCTGCCTCAAACAAACCACCTCAAACCACCTCAACAACCTCAACCAAGCTACCAAAACCAAAAACCTCCCTCCACCAAAACAGCCCCTGCTTGGAAGGGCTCCAGCCTGGCTGCACCATCCACAGCTGCCACTCGGCACCTCTCCCTGCGGGCAACACAAGCCCCTGGCAGGGACCAGAGCGCTTCTCGTGCATCCCTGCCCAAGAAGCACAGCAGCAAAACAAGGTGTGGAAGGCAAAAGGCTGCTGCTCGTCATCGCTACGTGTCACGGAGCTCTGGAAAACAAGCCACTGTACCAGACCCGTCATCATCTTCTTCTCCTTCTTCTTCTTCTTCTCCTTCTTCTTCTTCTTCTTTTGTGCATGGGCAGTCCCGCGCCTCATTCTCAAGGTTCTCCCTCTGAGGAACCAGGGAAAGCTTGGCTTCAATTCCTGCTGCCACTCTCTGCAGCTCTGGGACTTGCCTTTGCCAGCCTGCAAGGGCTGTTTTTTCAAGCTACACTGGAGAATGCATCAGCCTGCTCCTGGCTACACAGGGGCTTGTGTTAAGGACTGTGAGCATAGGCTCAGAAACAGAATCAGAAATGAAAATAATATGACATGAAATAGATAAATTAATATAAATATAAATTAATATAAATATAATATAAATATAAATTAATAAATTAACAACAAAATAAATTCTAAAATAAAAATTAAAAAAAAAATTTAAAAAATAAAAATATAAAAACAAAATAAAATAAAATAAAATAAAAATAGAAACAATTGTATCCATTGTGTTTTGTGTCCTTGAAAGTAGTTTTTAGGGAAGAGAGATAGAAAAAGGGAAGGGAAGGGAAGGGAAGGGAAGGGAAGGGAAGGGAAGGGAAGGGAAGGGAAGGGAAGGGAAGGGAAGGGAAGGGAAGGGAAGGGAAGGGAAGGGAAGGGAAGGGAAGGGAAGGGAAGGGAAGGGAAGGGAAGGGAAAAGGAAGAGAAGAGAATAGAGTAAGAAGAGAAGAGGAGAAGAGAGGAGAGGAGAAGAGAAGAGAGGAAGAGACGAGAAGAAGAGAAGAGAAGAGAAGAGAAGAGAAGAGAAGAGAGAAGAGAGGAGAAGAGAAGAGAAGAGATGATTCAGCTTTGTTATGCCTGGAGTTCTGCATGATAATCCCTGACAGCGCCCTGAGGGCTCCATACCTGAAAAATACTGTACTAATACTTACTCCCCATCACATACCTATATCAATAGTTGCACGGGAAGGGCTGATTTGCAAACTGTAGCTCAGGAAACAGTTTGCTGGGCAAGCCATGGTCAGAGGACACGGGTAGGAAGGTCCCAGTGTTAAACAGCCCAAGAGAGAAAACCCGCTGAGTCCCTAAACCCATTAGTGCCAAAACATCCACTGAGGCGGGAGCTGTCTAAGGAAGAGAAAGTCCAAACACAATGAGTCATTGCCCCAAGTGCCAGACAGAAGGCACCTTCGTGTCATTGAACGGGACATGGTCACAGGCAGTAGTGCTACTGGAAGTGAGGCTGGACTGGCAACAAATCCACACTGTATTTTTGCAAAAAAGGGACACAGATAGGTTGATTATTCCCCTGTCTTATAGGTACAGGGACTGATTCGGGGCCAGCACCCCAAAGGCTTCCTCCCAAGGGTGCTGGGCGGAGGGGGGGCGGGCGGGGCTGCACACGTGCGGCTCTGTCCCCCCCGTGTCACAATGCCAGCACCCGGCAACGCAGCACTCACAATGCGCCAGGCAGGATCAAAAGGAGCAGCTGGGTCCCGTGTCCACTGCCAGAGCCGGCCCGGGGGCAGGCCCAACACATCCCACAGGAAGCACTTGAGGAGCTGGTGGAATCACAGGGCAGGGGCTGAGGGAGGAAGACCCTCAGCATGAGGCTGCTGGAGGTTCTCTACTGCAAGACAATCTGCTGCCAGGGCCACCTTCCAAGCTCAGCTCATGGATGGAAATCCTCTTCAGCTGGATAGCAGTGGCAAGACCAAGGCAATTCCTTCTGGAGGAGCACAGCAGAGCTCACCATCCTCATGCCCCACGGAAACAGGCTCAGGAGCCGTAAGAAATAGGAGGTAGAGGGGTTGCAAGGGGTTGTAGTGCTTTGGAACACCCACTGGTGTCCCATCAGGCACAGGAAGGATTCTTGCCCCCAAGGTCCTAGGCATCTGGGCACTCTCGGGAGTCTGGGAGATGGCTCCAGCTCAACGGAGGATAGCATAGCATAGCATAGCATAGCATAGCATAGCATAGCATAGCATAGGTCCTGGGAGGCATGAGCAGCCTGTGGGACAAGGAGCCAGGTCTGGCTCACATGCTGAGGGAACAGCCGATCGCCAGCACTGGGGTCAGGAAGGAATTTTTTCCCCCGGGGCAGATTGGCACTGGTCCCCGGGGGTTTTTTGCCTTCCTCTGCAGCATTGAGCATGACCACTTTGCAGAGCTCCTCTGGGCCCTTTTGGCTCGGTTCCTGCCTGCTGCTCAAGCACCAGGAAGATGGCCTCTCGTGCCCTGCAGCTGGGGGGGGGAAGGCTTTTTTTTTTCCCCCAGGTGGGACAGCAAGCGTCTCCGGGGGTTTTTTGCCTTCCTCTGCAGCGTTGAGCACGGCCCCTTGCCACGGCTTCTTTGGGCCATTTGGGCTGGGTGCCTGCTGCTCCACGAGTTGGCCCTAAACTTAGCTAGAACAGCCTACCTAAACCAGCATAGAACAACTCACCTAAACCAACCTTAAACACCTGCAAACAACCAACCTTCAAGAACCTCAACCAATCTAGCTTCAAAATCTTCACACAACCAGCCATCAACAACCTAAAAAGAACCTTCTACGATCTACAACATACTACCTGAACCAACCTACATCAACCTCAAGCAACCAACCGAAACCAAAAAACAAACAAACCACCTTCAATGACCTCCGAGAACCCAGCTTCAACAACATGAAGCCTCTGAGAAACAGACAACCTACAAACACACAACCAGCCTCAGACAGCACAAAACAACTGCAAACAACAAACCCCAAACAACGCAAACAACCCAACCAGCCTAAGCCAAATGACCAAAAGAACCTCCACCACCAAACGACCATAACCAAACCTACCAAGAAACCCAAACTAAACCACCTATTCAACCTAAACCACCAGAAAACACCTCAACAACCTCAAACAGCCTACCCTCATCCAATCACCTAACCCAACCTACCTAAAAACAACTAAACCAACCTCAACCAAACAACCTGAACCAACCTCAACACAAACCCTTCAAGCCACCTCAACGATGGAAACCAAACCTCCCTACACCAGCCTCCCTAAAAACACACACATCCACCAACCTACCTACACTGCCTACTGAAAACAAACAGAAACAAATCAAAACAACCTCAAACAACCCAGCTAAACCACCCAACCTCCAATCATCTAAACAACCTCAACCAAACCACCTACACCAACCTCCAGCCAACTACTGAAAACAACCTCAACAAAAACATCTTCACATACCCCACCTAAAACAAACAACACAAGACAACTTCAACCAAAAATCACCTACATCAAGCCACCTAAACCCACCAGCCTTCAACAACCAGCCTCTCACAACCACCCTCAAACAAGAACCTGCCTCAAACAAACCACCTCAAACCACCTCAACAACCTCAACCAAGCTACCAAAACCAAAAACCTCCCTCCACCAAAACAGCCCCTGCTTGGAAGGGCTCCAGCCTGGCTGCACCATCCACAGCTGCCACTCGGCACCTCTCCCTGCGGGCAACACAAGCCCCTGGCAGGGACCAGAGCGCTTCTCGTGCATCCCTGCCCAAGAAGCACAGCAGCAAAACAAGGCGTGGAAGGCAAAAGTCTGCTGCTCGTCATCGCTACGTGTCACGGAGCTCTGGAAAACAAGCCACTGTACCAGACTCGTCATCATCTTCTTCTCCTTCTTCTTCTTCTTCTTTTGTGCATGGGCAGTCCCGCGCCTCATTCTCAAGGTTCTCCCTCTGAGGAACCAGGGAAAGCTTGGCTTCAATTCCTGCTGCCACTCTCTGCAGCTCTGGGACTTGCCTTTGCCAGCCTGCAAGGGCTGTTTTTTCAAGCTACACTGGAGAATGCATCAGCCTGCTCCTGGCTACACAGGGGCTTGTGTTAAGGACTGTGAGCATAGGCTCAGAAACAGAATCAGAAATGAAAATAATATGACATGAAATAGATAAATTAATATAAATATAAATTAATATAAATATAATATAAATATAAATTAATAAATTAACAACAAAATAAATTCTAAAATAAAAATTAAAAAAAAATTTAAAAAATAAAAATATAAAAACAAAATAAAATAAAATAAAATAAAAATAGAAACAATTGTATCCATTGTGTTTTGTGTCCTTGAAAGTAGTTTTTAGGGAAGAGAGATAGAAAAAGGGAAGGGAAGGGAAGGGAAGGGAAGGGAAGGGAAGGGAAGGGAAGGGAAGGGAAGGGAAGGGAAGGGAAGGGAAGGGAAGGGAAAAGGAAGAGGAGAGAAAAGAGTAAGAAGAGAAGAGGAGAAGAGAGGAGAGGAGAAGAGAAGAGAGGAAGAGACGAGAAGAAGAGAAGAGAAGAGAAGAGAAGAGAAGAGAAGAGAAGAGAAGAGAAGAGAAGAGAAGAGAAGAGAAGAGAGAAGAGAGGAGAAGAGAAGAGAAGAGATGATTCAGCTTTGTTATGCCTGGAGTTCTGCATGATAATCCCTGACAGCGCCCTGAGGGCTCCATACCTGAAAAATACTGTACTAATACTTACTCCCCATCACATACCTATATCAATAGTTGCACGGGAAGGGCTGATTTGCAAACTGTAGCTCAGGAAACAGTTTGCTGGGCAAGCCATGGTCAGAGGACACGGGTAGGAAGGTCCCAGTGTTAAACAGCCCAAGAGAGAAAACCCGCTGGGTCCCTAAACCCATTAGTGCCAAAACATCCACTGAGGCGGGAGCTGTCTAAGGAAGAGAAAGTCCAAACACAATGAGTCATTGCCCCAAGTGCCAGACAGAAGGCACCTTCGTGTCATTGAACGGGACATGGTCACAGGCAGTAGTGCTACTGGAAGTGAGGCTGGACTGGCAACAAATCCACACTGTATTTTTGCAAAAAAGGGACACAGATAGGTTGATTATTCCCCTGTCTTATAGGTACAGGGACTGATTCGGGGCCAGCACCCCAAAGGCTTCCTCCCAAGGGTGCTGGGCGGAGGGGAGGCGGGCGGGGCTGCACACGTGCGGCTCTGTCCCCCCCGTGTCACAGTGCCAGCACCCGGCAACGCAGCACTCACAATGCGCCAGGCAGGATCAAAAGGAGCAGCTGGGTCCCGTGTCCACTGCCAGAGCCGGCCCGGGGGCAGCCCCAACACATCCCACAGGAAGCACTTGAGGAGCTGGTGGAATCACAGGGCAGGGGCTGAGGGAGGAAGACCCTCAGCATGAGGCTGCTGGAGGTTCTCTACTGCAAGACAATCTGCTGCCAGGGCCACCTTCCAAGCTCAGCTCATGGATGGAAATCCTCTTCAGCTGGATAGCAGTGGCAAGACCAAGGCAATTCCTTCTGGAGGAGCACAGCAGAGCTCACCATCCTCATGCCCCACGGAAACAGGCTCAGGAGCCGTAAGAAATAGGAGGTAGAGGGGTTGCAAGGGGTTGTAGTGCTTTGGAACACCCACTGGTGTCCCATCAGGCACAGGAAGGATTCTTGCCCCCAAGGTCCTAGGCATTTGGGCACTCTCGGGAGTCTGGGAGATGGCTCCAGCTCAACGGAGGATAGCATAGCATAGCATAGCATAGCATAGCATAGCATAGCATAGCATAGCATAGGTCCTGGGAGGCATGAGCAGCCTGTGGGACAAGGAGCCAGGTCTGGCTCACATGCTCAGGGAACAGCCGATCGCCAGCACTGGGGTCAGGAAGGAATTTTTTCCCCCGGGGCAGATTGGCACTGGTCCCCGGGGGTTTTTTGCCTTCCTCTGCAGCATTGAGCATGACCACTTTGCAGAGCTCCTCTGGGCCCTTTTGGCTCGGTTCCTGCCTGCTGCTCAAGCACCAGGAAGATGGCCTCTCGTGCCCTGCAGCTGGGGGGGGGGAAGGCTTTTTTTTTTCCCCCAGGTGGGACAGCAAGCGTCTCCGGGGGTTTTTTGCCTTCCTCTGCAGCGTTGAGCACAGCCCCTTGCCACGGCTTCTTTGGGCCATTTGGGCTGGGTGCCTGCTGCTCCACGAGTTGGCCCTAAACTTAGCTAGAACAGCCTACCTAAACCAGCATAGAACAACTCACCTAAACCAACCTTAAACACCTGCAAACAACCAACCTTCAAGAACCTCAACCAATCTAGCTTCAAAATCTTCACACAACCAGCCATCAACAACCTAAAAAGAACCTTCTACGATCTACAACATACTACCTGAACCAACCTACATCAACCTCAAGCAACCAACCGAAACCAAAAAACAAACAAACCACCTTCAATGACCTCCGAGAACCCAGCTTCAACAACATGAAGCCTCTGAGAAACAGACAACCTACAAACACACAACCAGCCTCAGACAGCACAAAACAACTGCAAACAACAAACCCCAAACAACGCAAACAACCCAACCAGCCTAAGCCAAATGACCAAAAGAACCTCCACCACCAAACGACCATAACCAAACCTACCAAGAAACCCAAACTAAACCACCTATTCAACCTAAACCACCAGAAAACACCTCAACAACCTCAAACAGCCTACCCTCATCCAATCACCTAACCCAACCTACCTAAAAACAACTAAACCAACCTCAACCAAACAACCTGAACCAACCTCAACACAAACCCTTCAAGCCACCTCAACGATGGAAACCAAACCTCCCTACACCAGCCTCCCTAAAAACACACACATCCACCAACCTACCTACACTGCCTACTGAAAACAAACAGAAACAAATCAAAACAACCTCAAACAACCCAGCTAAACCACCCAACCTCCAATCATCTAAACAACCTCAACCAAACCACCTACACCAACCTCCAGCCAACTACTGAAAACAACCTCAACAAAAACATCTTCACATACCCCACCTAAAACAAACAACACAAGACAACTTCAACCAAAAATCACCTACATCAAGCCACCTAAACCCACCAGCCTTCAACAACCAGCCTCTCACAACCACCCTCAAACAAGAACCTGCCTCAAACAAACCACCTCAAACCACCTCAACAACCTCAACCAAGCTACCAAAACCAAAAACCTCCCTCCACCAAAACAGCCCCTGCTTGGAAGGGCTCCAGCCTGGCTGCACCATCCACAGCTGCCACTCGGCACCTCTCCCTGCGGGCAACACAAGCCCCTGGCAGGGACCAGAGCGCTTCTCGTGCATCCCTGCCCAAGAAGCACAGCAGCAAAACAAGGCGTGGAAGGCAAAAGTCTGCTGCTCGTCATCGCTACGTGTCACGGAGCTCTGGAAAACAAGCCACTGTACCAGACTCGTCATCATCTTCTTCTCCTTCTTCTTCTTCTTCTTTTGTGCATGGGCAGTCCCGCGCCTCATTCTCAAGGTTCTCCCTCTGAGGAACCAGGGAAAGCTTGGCCTGTATTCCTGCTGCCACTCTCTGCAGCTCTGGGACTTGCCTTTGCCAGCCTGCAAGGGCTGTTTTTTCAAGCTACACTGGAGAATGCATCAGCCTGCTCCTGGCTACACAGGGGCTTGTGTTAAGGACTGTGAGCATAGGCTCAGAAACAGAATCAGAAATGAAAATAATATGACATGAAATAGATAAATTAATATAAATATAAATTAATATAAATATAATATAAATATAAATTAATAAATTAACAACAAAATAAATTCTAAAATAAAAATTAAAAAAAAAATTTAAAAAATAAAAATATAAAAACAAAATAAAATAAAATAAAAATAGAAACAATTGTATCCATTGTGTTTTGTGTCCTTGAAAGTAGTTTTTAGGGAAGAGAGATAGAAAAAGGGAAGGGAAGGGAAGGGAAGGGAAGGGAAGGGAAGGGAAGGGAAGGGAAGGGAAGGGAAGGGAAGGGAAGGGAAGGGAAGGGAAAAGGAAGAGAAGAGAAAAGAGTAAGAAGAGAAGAGGAGAAGAGAGGAGAGGAGAAGAGAAGAGAGGAAGAGACGAGAAGAAGAGAAGAGAAGAGAAGAGAAGAGAAGAGAAGAGAAGAGAAGAGAAGAGAAGAGAAGAGAAGAGAAGAGAGAAGAGAGGAGAAGAGAAGAGAAGAGATGATTCAGCTTTGTTATGCCTGGAGTTCTGCATGATAATCCCTGACAGCGCCCTGAGGGCTCCATACCTGAAAAATACTGTACTAATACTTACTCCCCATCACATACCTATATCAATAGTTGCACGGGAAGGGCTGATTTGCAAACTGTAGCTCAGGAAACAGTTTGCTGGGCAAGCCATGGTCAGAGGACACGGGTAGGAAGGTCCCAGTGTTAAACAGCCCAAGAGAGAAAACCCGCTGAGTCCCTAAACCCATTAGTGCCAAAACATCCACTGAGGCGGGAGCTGTCTAAGGAAGAGAAAGTCCAAACACAATGAGTCATTGCCCCAAGCGCCAGACAGAAGGCACCTTCGTGTCATTGAACGGGACATGGTCACAGGCAGTAGTGCTACTGGAAGTGAGGCTGGACTGGCAACAAATCCACACTGTATTTTTGCAAAAAAGGGACACAGATAGGTTGATTATTCCCCTGTCTTATAGGTACAGGGACTGATTCGGGGCCAGCACCCCAAAGGCTTCCTCCCAAGGGTGCTGGGCGGAGGGGGGGCGGGCGGGGCTGCACACATGCGGCTCTGTCCCCCCCGTGTCACAATGCCAGCACCCGGCAACGCAGCACTCACAATGCGCCAGGCAGGATCAAAAGGAGCAGCTGGGTCCCGTGTCCACTGCCAGAGCCGGCCCGGGGGCAGCCCCAACACATCCCACAGGAAGCACTTGAGGAGCTGGTGGAATCACAGGGCAGGGGCTGAGGGAGGAAGACCCTCAGCATGAGGCTGCTGGAGGTTCTCTACTGCAAGACAATCTGCTGCCAGGGCCACCTTCCAAGCTCAGCTCATGGATGGAAATCCTCTTCAGCTGGATAGCAGTGGCAAGACCAAGGCAATTCCTTCTGGAGGAGCACAGCAGAGCTCACTATCCTCATGCCCCACGGAAACAGGCTCAGGAGCCGTAAGAAATAGGAGGTAGAGGGGTTGCAAGGGGTTGTAGTGCTTTGGAACACCCACTGGTGTCCCATCAGGCACAGGAAGGATTCTTGCCCCCAAGGTCCTAGGCATTTGGGCACTCTCGGGAGTCTGGGAGATGGCTCCAGCTCAACGGAGGATAGCATAGCATAGCATAGCATAGCATAGCATAGCATAGCATAGCATAGCATAGCATAGCATAGCATAGAATAGCATAGGTCCTGGGAGGCATGAGCAGCCTGTGGGACAAGGAGCCAGGTCTGGCTCACATGCTCAGGGAACAGCCGATCGCCAGCACTGGGGTCAGGAAGGAATTTTTTCCCCCGGGGCAGATTGGCACTGGTCCCCGGGGGTTTTTTGCCTTCCTCTGCAGCATTGAGCATGACCACTTTGCAGAGCTCCTCTGGGCCCTTTTGGCTCGGTTCCTGCCTGCTGCTCAAGCACCAGGAAGATGGCCTCTCGTGCCCTGCAGCTGGGGGGGGGAAGGCTTTTTTTTTTCCCCCAGGTGGGACAGCAAGCGTCTCCGGGGGTTTTTTGCCTTCCTCTGCAGCGTTGAGCACGGCCCCTTGCCACGGCTTCTTTGGGCCATTTGGGCTGGGTGCCTGCTGCTCCACGAGTTGGCCCTAAACTTAGCTAGAACAGCCTACCTAAACCAGCATAGAACAACTCACCTAAACCAACCTTAAACACCTGCAAACAACCAACCTTCAAGAACCTCAACCAATCTAGCTTCAAAATCTTCACACAACCAGCCATCAACAACCTAAAAAGAACCTTCTACGATCTACAACATACTACCTGAACCAACCTACATCAACCTCAAGCAACCAACCGAAACCAAAAAACAAACAAACCACCTTCAATGACCTCCGAGAACCCAGCTTCAACAACATGAAGCCTCTGAGAAACAGACAACCTACAAACACACAACCAGCCTCAGACAGCACAAAACAACTGCAAACAACAAACCCCAAACAACGCAAACAACCCAACCAGCCTAAGCCAAATGACCAAAAGAACCTCCACCACCAAACGACCATAACCAAACCTACCAAGAAACCCAAACTAAACCACCTATTCAACCTAAACCACCAGAAAACACCTCAACAACCTCAAACAGCCTACCCTCATCCAATCACCTAACCCAACCTACCTAAAAACAACTAAACCAACCTCAACCAAACAACCTGAACCAACCTCAACACAAACCCTTCAAGCCACCTCAACGATGGAAACCAAACCTCCCTACACCAGCCTCCCTAAAAACACACACATCCACCAACCTACCTACACTGCCTACTGAAAACAAACAGAAACAAATCAAAACAACCTCAAACAACCCAGCTAAACCACCCAACCTCCAATCATCTAAACAACCTCAACCAAACCACCTACACCAACCTCCAGCCAACTACTGAAAACAACCTCAACAAAAACATCTTCACATACCCCACCTAAAACAAACAACACAAGACAACTTCAACCAAAAATCACCTACATCAAGCCACCTAAACCCACCAGCCTTCAACAACCAGCCTCTCACAACCACCCTCAAACAAGAACCTGCCTCAAACAAACCACCTCAAACCACCTCAACAACCTCAACCAAGCTACCAAAACCAAAAACCTCCCTCCACCAAAACAGCCCCTGCTTGGAAGGGCTCCAGCCTGGCTGCACCATCCACAGCTGCCACTCGGCACCTCTCCCTGCGGGCAACACAAGCCCCTGGCAGGGACCAGAGCGCTTCTCGTGCATCCCTGCCCAAGAAGCACAGCAGCAAAACAAGGCGTGGAAGGCAAAAGTCTGCTGCTCGTCATCGCTACGTGTCACGGAGCTCTGGAAAACAAGCCACTGTACCAGACTCGTCATCATCTTCTTCTCCTTCTTCTTCTTCTTCTTTTGTGCATGGGCAGTCCCGCGCCTCATTCTCAAGGTTCTCCCTCTGAGGAACCAGGGAAAGCTTGGCTTCAATTCCTGCTGCCACTCTCTGCAGCTCTGGGACTTGCCTTTGCCAGCCTGCAAGGGCTGTTTTTTCAAGCTACACTGGAGAATGCATCAGCCTGCTCCTGGCTACACAGGGGCTTGTGTTAAGGACTGTGAGCATAGGCTCAGAAACAGAATCAGAAATGAAAATAATATGACATGAAATAGATAAATTAATATAAATATAAATTAATATAAATATAATATAAATATAAATTAATAAATTAACAACAAAATAAATTCTAAAATAAAAATTAAAAAAAAAATTTAAAAAATAAAAATATAAAAACAAAATAAAATAAAATAAAAATAGAAACAATTGTATCCATTGTGTTTTGTGTCCTTGAAAGTAGTTTTTAGGGAAGAGAGATAGAAAAAGGGAAGGGAAGGGAAGGGAAGGGAAGGGAAGGGAAGGGAAGGGAAGGGAAGGGAAGGGAAGGGAAGGGAAGGGAAGGGAAGGGAAGGGAAGGGAAGGGAAGGGAAGGGAAGGGAAGGGAAGGGAAGGGAAGGGAAGGGAAAAGGAAGAGAAGAGAAAAGAGTAAGAAGAGAAGAGGAGAAGAGAGGAGAGGAGAAGAGAAGAGAGGAAGAGACGAGAAGAAGAGAAGAGAAGAGAAGAGAAGAGAAGAGAAGAGAAGAGAAGAGAAGAGAAGAGAAGAGAGAAGAGAGGAGAAGAGAAGAGAAGAGATGATTCAGCTTTGTTATGCCTGGAGTTCTGCATGATAATCCCTGACAGCGCCCTGAGGGCTCCATACCTGAAAAATACTGTACTAATACTTACTCCCCATCACATACCTATATCAATAGTTGCACGGGAAGGGCTGATTTGCAAACTGTAGCTCAGGAAACAGTTTGCTGGGCAAGCCATGGTCAGAGGACACGGGTAGGAAGGTCCCAGTGTTAAACAGCCCAAGAGAGAAAACCCGCTGAGTCCCTAAACCCATTAGTGCCAAAACATCCACTGAGGCGGGAGCTGTCTAAGGAAGAGAAAGTCCAAACACAATGAGTCATTGCCCCAAGCGCCAGACAGAAGGCACCTTCGTGTCATTGAACGGGACATGGTCACAGGCAGTAGTGCTACTGGAAGTGAGGCTGGACTGGCAACAAATCCACACTGTATTTTTGCAAAAAAGGGACACAGATAGGTTGATTATTCCCCTGTCTTATAGGTACAGGGACTGATTCGGGGCCAGCACCCCAAAGGCTTCCTCCCAAGGGTGCTGGGCGGAGGGGGGGCGGGCGGGGCTGCACACATGCGGCTCTGTCCCCCCCGTGTCACAATGCCAGCACCCGGCAACGCAGCACTCACAATGCGCCAGGCAGGATCAAAAGGAGCAGCTGGGTCCCGTGTCCACTGCCAGAGCCGGCCCGGGGGCAGCCCCAACACATCCCACAGGAAGCACTTGAGGAGCTGGTGGAATCACAGGGCAGGGGCTGAGGGAGGAAGACCCTCAGCATGAGGCTGCTGGAGGTTCTCTACTGCAAGACAATCTGCTGCCAGGGCCACCTTCCAAGCTCAGCTCATGGATGGAAATCCTCTTCAGCTGGATAGCAGTGGCAAGACCAAGGCAATTCCTTCTGGAGGAGCACAGCAGAGCTCACTATCCTCATGCCCCACGGAAACAGGCTCAGGAGCCGTAAGAAATAGGAGGTAGAGGGGTTGCAAGGGGTTGTAGTGCTTTGGAACACCCACTGGTGTCCCATCAGGCACAGGAAGGATTCTTGCCCCCAAGGTCCTAGGCATTTGGGCACTCTCGGGAGTCTGGGAGATGGCTCCAGCTCAACGGAGGATAGCATAGCATAGCATAGCATAGCATAGCATAGCATAGCATAGCATAGCATAGCATAGCATAGCATAGCATAGCATAGAATAGCATAGGTCCTGGGAGGCATGAGCAGCCTGTGGGACAAGGAGCCAGGTCTGGCTCACATGCTCAGGGAACAGCCGATCGCCAGCACTGGGGTCAGGAAGGAATTTTTTCCCCCGGGGCAGATTGGCACTGGTCCCCGGGGGTTTTTTGCCTTCCTCTGCAGCATTGAGCATGACCACTTTGCAGAGCTCCTCTGGGCCCTTTTGGCTCGGTTCCTGCCTGCTGCTCAAGCACCAGGAAGATGGCCTCTCGTGCCCTGCAGCTGGGGGGGGGAAGGCTTTTTTTTTTCCCCCAGGTGGGACAGCAAGCGTCTCCGGGGGTTTTTTGCCTTCCTCTGCAGCGTTGAGCACGGCCCCTTGCCACGGCTTCTTTGGGCCATTTGGGCTGGGTGCCTGCTGCTCCACGAGTTGGCCCTAAACTTAGCTAGAACAGCCTACCTAAACCAGCATAGAACAACTCACCTAAACCAACCTTAAACACCTGCAAACAACCAACCTTCAAGAACCTCAACCAATCTAGCTTCAAAATCTTCACACAACCAGCCATCAACAACCTAAAAAGAACCTTCTACGATCTACAACATACTACCTGAACCAACCTACATCAACCTCAAGCAACCAACCGAAACCAAAAAACAAACAAACCACCTTCAATGACCTCCGAGAACCCAGCTTCAACAACATGAAGCCTCTGAGAAACAGACAACCTACAAACACACAACCAGCCTCAGACAGCACAAAACAACTGCAAACAACAAACCCCAAACAACGCAAACAACCCAACCAGCCTAAGCCAAATGACCAAAAGAACCTCCACCACCAAACGACCATAACCAAACCTACCAAGAAACCCAAACTAAACCACCTATTCAACCTAAACCACCAGAAAACACCTCAACAACCTCAAACAGCCTACCCTCATCCAATCACCTAACCCAACCTACCTAAAAACAACTAAACCAACCTCAACCAAACAACCTGAACCAACCTCAACACAAACCCTTCAAGCCACCTCAACGATGGAAACCAAACCTCCCTACACCAGCCTCCCTAAAAACACACACATCCACCAACCTACCTACACTGCCTACTGAAAACAAACAGAAACAAATCAAAACAACCTCAAACAACCCAGCTAAACCACCCAACCTCCAATCATCTAAACAACCTCAACCAAACCACCTACACCAACCTCCAGCCAACTACTGAAAACAACCTCAACAAAAACATCTTCACATACCCCACCTAAAACAAACAACACAAGACAACTTCAACCAAAAATCACCTACATCAAGCCACCTAAACCCACCAGCCTTCAACAACCAGCCTCTCACAACCACCCTCAAACAAGAACCTGCCTCAAACAAACCACCTCAAACCACCTCAACAACCTCAACCAAGCTACCAAAACCAAAAACCTCCCTCCACCAAAACAGCCCCTGCTTGGAAGGGCTCCAGCCTGGCTGCACCATCCACAGCTGCCACTCGGCACCTCTCCCTGCGGGCAACACAAGCCCCTGGCAGGGACCAGAGCGCTTCTCGTGCATCCCTGCCCAAGAAGCACAGCAGCAAAACAAGGCGTGGAAGGCAAAAGTCTGCTGCTCGTCATCGCTACGTGTCACGGAGCTCTGGAAAACAAGCCACTGTACCAGACTCGTCATCATCTTCTTCTCCTTCTTCTTCTTCTTCTTTTGTGCATGGGCAGTCCCGCGCCTCATTCTCAAGGTTCTCCCTCTGAGGAACCAGGGAAAGCTTGGCTTCAATTCCTGCTGCCACTCTCTGCAGCTCTGGGACTTGCCTTTGCCAGCCTGCAAGGGCTGTTTTTTCAAGCTACACTGGAGAATGCATCAGCCTGCTCCTGGCTACACAGGGGCTTGTGTTAAGGACTGTGAGCATAGGCTCAGAAACAGAATCAGAAATGAAAATAATATGACATGAAATAGATAAATTAATATAAATATAAATTAATATAAATATAATATAAATATAAATTAATAAATTAACAACAAAATAAATTCTAAAATAAAAATTAAAAAAAAAAATTTAAAAAATAAAAATATAAAAACAAAATAAAATAAAATAAAATAAAAATAGAAACAATTGTATCCATTGTGTTTTGTGTCCTTGAAAGTAGTTTTTAGGGAAGAGAGATAGAAAAAGGGAAGGAAGGGAAGGGAAGGGAAGGGAAGGGAAGGGAAGGGAAGGGAAGGGAAGGGAAGGGAAGGGAAGGGAAGGAAGGGAAGGGAAGGGAAGGGAAGGGAAGGGAAAAGGAAGAGGAGAGAAAAGAGTAAGAAGAGAAGAGGAGAAGAGAGGAGAGGAGAAGAGAAGAGAGGAAGAGACGAGAAGAAGAGAAGAGAAGAGAAGAGAAGAGAAGAGAAGAGAAGAGAAGAGAAGAGAGAAGAGAGGAGAAGAGAAGAGAAGAGATGATTCAGCTTTGTTATGCCTGGAGTTCTGCATGATAATCCCTGACAGCGCCCTGAGGGCTCCATACCTGAAAAATACTGTACTAATACTTACTCCCCATCACATACCTATATCAATAGTTGCACGGGAAGGGCTGATTTGCAAACTGTAGCTCAGGAAACAGTTTGCTGGGCAAGCCATGGTCAGAGGACACGGGTAGGAAGGTCCAGTGTTAAACAGCCCAAGAGAGAAAACCCGCTGAGTCCCTAAACCCATTAGTGCCAAAACATCCACTGAGGCGGGAGCTGTCTAAGGAAGAGAAAGTCCAAACACAATGAGTCATTGCCCCAAGTGCCAGACAGAAGGCACCTTCGTGTCATTGAACGGGACATGGTCACAGGCAGTAGTGCTACTGGAAGTGAGGCTGGACTGGCAACAAATCCACACTGTATTTTTGCAAAAAAGGGACACAGATAGGTTGATTATTCCCCTGTCTTATAGGTACAGGGACTGATTCGGGGCCAGCACCCCAAAGGCTTCCTCCCAAGGGTGCTGGGCGGAGGGGGGGCGGGCGGGGCTGCACACGTGCGGCTCTGTCCCCCCCGTGTCACAATGCCAGCACCCGGCAACGCAGCACTCACAATGCGCCAGGCAGGATCAAAAGGAGCAGCTGGGTCCCGTGTCCACTGCCAGAGCCGGCCCGGGGGCAGCCCCAACACATCCCACAGGAAGCACTTGAGGAGCTGGTGGAATCACAGGGCAGGGGCTGAGGGAGGAAGACCCTCAGCATGAGGCTGCTGGAGGTTCTCTACTGCAAGACAATCTGCTGCCAGGGCACCTTCCAAGCTCAGCTCATGGATGGAAATCCTCTTCAGCTGGATAGCAGTGGCAAGACCAAGGCAATTCCTTCTGGAGGAGCACAGCAGAGCTCACCATCCTCATGCCCCACGGAAACAGGCTCAGGAGCCGTAAGAAATAGGAGGTAGAGGGGTTGCAAGGGGTTGTAGTGCTGCTTTGGAACACCCACTGGTGTCCCATCAGGCACAGGAAGGATTCTTGCCCCCAAGGTCCTAGGCATTTGGGCACTCTCGGGAGTCTGGGAGATGGCTCCAGCTCAACGGAGGATAGCATAGCATAGCATAGCATAGCATAGCATAGCATAGCATAGCATAGCATAGGTCCTGGGAGGCATGAGCAGCCTGTGGGACAAGGAGCCAGGTCTGGCTCACATGCTGAGGGAACAGCCGATCGCCAGCACTGGGGTCAGGAAGGAATTTTTTCCCCCGGGGCAGATTGGCACTGGTCCCCGGGGGTTTTTTGCCTTCCTCTGCAGCATTGAGCATGACCACTTTGCAGAGCTCCTCTGGGCCCTTTTGGCTCGGTTCCTGCCTGCTGCTCAAGCACCAGGAAGATGGCCTCTCGTGCCCTGCAGCTGGGGGGGGGAAGCTTTTTTTTTTCCCCCAGGTGGGACAGCAAGCGTCTCCGGGGGTTTTTTGCCTTCCTCTGCAGCGTTGAGCACGGCCCCTTGCCACGGCTTCTTTGGGCCATTTGGGCTGGGTGCCTGCTGCTCCACGAGTTGGCCCTAAACTTAGCTAGAACAGCCTACCTAAACCAGCATAGAACAACTCACCTAAACCAACCTTAAACACCTGCAAACAACCAACCTTCAAGAACCTCAACCAATCTAGCTTCAAAATCTTCACACAACCAGCCATCAACAACCTAAAAAGAACCTTCTACGATCTACAACATACTACCTGAACCAACCTACATCAACCTCAAGCAACCAACCGAAACCAAAAAACAAACAAACCACCTTCAATGACCTCCGAGAACCCAGCTTCAACAACATGAAGCCTCTGAGAAACAGACAACCTACAAACACACAACCAGCCTCAGACAGCACAAAACAACTGCAAACAACAAACCCCAAACAACGCAAACAACCCAACCAGCCTAAGCCAAATGACCAAAAGAACCTCCACCACCAAACGACCATAACCAAACCTACCAAGAAACCCAAACTAAACCACCTATTCAACCTAAACCACCAGAAAACACCTCAACAACCTCAAACAGCCTACCCTCATCCAATCACCTAACCCAACCTACCTAAAAACAACTAAACCAACCTCAACCAAACAACCTGAACCAACCTCAACACAAACCCTTCAAGCCACCTCAACGATGGAAACCAAACCTCCCTACACCAGCCTCCCTAAAAACACACACATCCACCAACCTACCTACACTGCCTACTGAAAACAAACAGAAACAAATCAAAACAACCTCAAACAACCCAGCTAAACCACCCAACCTCCAATCATCTAAACAACCTCAACCAAACCACCTACACCAACCTCCAGCCAACTACTGAAAACAACCTCAACAAAAACATCTTCACATACCCCACCTAAAACAAACAACACAAGACAACTTCAACCAAAAATCACCTACATCAAGCCACCTAAACCCACCAGCCTTCAACAACCAGCCTCTCACAACCACCCTCAAACAAGAACCTGCCTCAAACAAACCACCTCAAACCACCTCAACAACCTCAACCAAGCTACCAAAACCAAAAACCTCCCTCCACCAAAACAGCCCCTGCTTGGAAGGGCTCCAGCCTGGCTGCACCATCCACAGCTGCCACTCGGCACCTCTCCCTGCGGGCAACACAAGCCCCTGGCAGGGACCAGAGCGCTTCTCGTGCATCCCTGCCCAAGAAGCACAGCAGCAAAACAAGGTGTGGAAGGCAAAAGTCTGCTGCTCGTCATCGCTACGTGTCACGGAGCTCTGGAAAACAAGCCACTGTACCAGACCCGTCATCATCTTCTTCTCCTTCTTCTTCTTCTTCTCCTTCTTCTTCTTCTTCTTTTGTGCATGGGCAGTCCCGCGCCTCATTCTCAAGGTTCTCCCTCTGAGGAACCAGGGAAAGCTTGGCTTCAATTCCTGCTGCCACTCTCTGCAGCTCTGGGACTTGCCTTTGCCAGCCTGCAAGGGCTGTTTTTTCAAGCTACACTGGAGAATGCATCAGCCTGCTTCTGGCTACACAGGGGCTTGTGTTAAGGACTGTGAGCATAGGCTCAGAAACAGAATCAGAAATGAAAATAATATGACATGAAATAGATAAATTAATATAAATAGAAATTAATATAAATATAATATAAATATAAATTAATAAATTAACAACAAAATAAATTCTAAAATAAAAATTAAAAAAAAAATTTAAAAAATAAAAATATAAAAACAAAATAAAATAAAATAAAATAAAAATAGAAACAATTGTATCCATTGTGTTTTGTGTCCTTGAAAGTAGTTTTTAGGGAAGAGAGATAGAAAAAGGGAAGGGAAGGGAAGGGAAGGGAAGGGAAGGGAAGGGAAGGGAAGGGAAGGGAAGGGAAGGGAAGGGAAGGGAAGGGAAGGGAAGGGAAGGGAAGGGAAGGGAAGGGAAGGGAAAAGGAAGAGAAGAGAAAAGAGTAAGAAGAGAAGAGGAGAAGAGAGGAGAGGAGAAGAGAAGAGAGGAAGAGACGAGAAGAAGAGAAGAGAAGAGAAGAGAAGAGAAGAGAAGAGAAGAGAAGAGAAGAGAAGAGAAGAGAAGAGAAGAGAGAAGAGAGGAGAAGAGAAGAGAAGAGATGATTCAGCTTTGTTATGCCTGGAGTTCTGCATGATAATCCCTGACAGCGTCCTGAGGGCTCCATACCTGAAAAATACTGTACTAATACTTACTCCCCATCACATACCTATATCAATAGTTGCACGGGAAGGGCTGATTTGCAAACTGTAGCTCAGGAAACAGTTTGCTGGGCAAGCCATGGTCAGAGGACACGGGTAGGAAGGTCCCAGTGTTAAACAGCCCAAGAGAGAAAACCCGCTGAGTCCCTAAACCCATTAGTGCCAAAACATCCACTGAGGCGGGAGCTGTCTAAGGAAGAGAAAGTCCAAACACAATGAGTCATTGCCCCAAGTGCCAGACAGAAGGCACCTTCGTGTCATTGAACGGGACATGGTCACAGGCAGTAGTGCTACTGGAAGTGAGGCTGGACTGGCAACAAATCCACACTGTATTTTTGCAAAAAAGGGACACAGATAGGTTGATTATTCCCCTGTCTTATAGGTACAGGGACTGATTCGGGGCCAGCACCCCAAAGGCTTCCTCCCAAGGGTGCTGGGCGGAGGGGAGGCGGGCGGGGCTGCACACGTGCGGCTCTGTCCCCCCCGTGTCACAATGCCAGCACCCGGCAACGCAGCACTCACAATGCGCCAGGCAGGATCAAAAGGAGCAGCTGGGTCCCGTGTCCACTGCCAGAGCCGGCCCGGGGGCAGCCCCAACACATCCCACAGGAAGCACTTGAGGAGCTGGTGGAATCACAGGGCAGGGGCTGAGGGAGGAAGACCCTCAGCATGAGGCTGCTGGAGGTTCTCTACTGCAAGACAATCTGCTGCCAGGGCCACCTTCCAAGCTCAGCTCATGGATGGAAATCCTCTTCAGCTGGATAGCAGTGGCAAGACCAAGGCAATTCCTTCTGGAGGAGCACAGCAGAGCTCACCATCCTCATGCCCCACGGAAACAGGCTCAGGAGCCGTAAGAAATAGGAGGTAGAGGGGTTGCAAGGGGTTGTAGTGCTTTGGAACACCCACTGGTGTCCCATCAGGCACAGGAAGGATTCTTGCCCCCAAGGTCCTAGGCATTTGGGCACTCTCGGGAGTCTGGGAGATGGCTCCAGCTCAACGGAGGATAGCATAGCATAGCATAGCATAGCATAGCATAGCATAGCATAGCATAGCATAGGTCCTGGGAGGCATGAGCAGCCTGTGGGACAAGGAGCCAGGTCTGGCTCACATGCTCAGGGAACAGCCGATCGCCAGCACTGGGGTCAGGAAGGAATTTTTTCCCCCGGGGCAGATTGGCACTGGTCCCCGGGGGTTTTTTGCCTTCCTCTGCAGCATTGAGCATGACCACTTTGCAGAGCTCCTCTGGGCCCTTTTGGCTCGGTTCCTGCCTGCTGCTCAAGCACCAGGAAGATGGCCTCTCGTGCCCTGCAGCTGGCGGGGGGGGAAGGCTTTTTTTTTTCCCCCAGGTGGGACAGCAAGCGTCTCCGGGGGTTTTTTGCCTTCCTCTGCAGCGTTGAGCACGGCCCCTTGCCACGGCTTCTTTGGGCCATTTGGGCTGGGTGCCTGCTGCTCCACGAGTTGGCCCTAAACTTAGCTAGAACAGCCTACCTAAACCAGCATAGAACAACTCACCTAAACCAACCTTCAACACCTGCAAACAACCAACCTTCAAGAACCTCAACCAATCTAGCTTCAAAATCTTCACACAACCAGCCATCAACAACCTAAAAAGAACCTTCTACGATCTACAACATACTACCTGAACCAACCTACATCAACCTCAAGCAACCAACCGAAACCAAAAAACAAACAAACCACCTTCAATGACCTCCGAGAACCCAGCTTCAACAACATGAAGCCTCTGAGAAACAGACAACCTACAAACACACAACCAGCCTCAGACAGCACAAAACAACTGCAAACAACAAACCCCAAACAACGCAAACAACCCAACCAGCCTAAGCCAAATGACCAAAAGAACCTCCACCACCAAACGACCATAACCAAACCTACCAAGAAACCCAAACTAAACCACCTATTCAACCTAAACCACCAGAAAACACCTCAACAACCTCAAACAGCCTACCCTCATCCAATCACCTAACCCAACCTACCTAAAAACAACTAAACCAACCTCAACCAAACAACCTGAACCAACCTCAACACAAACCCTTCAAGCCACCTCAACGATGGAAACCAAACCTCCCTACACCAGCCTCCCTAAAAACACACACATCCACCAACCTACCTACACTGCCTACTGAAAACAAACAGAAACAAATCAAAACAACCTCAAACAACCCAGCTAAACCACCCAACCTCCAATCATCTAAACAACCTCAACCAAACCACCTACACCAACCTCCAGCCAACTACTGAAAACAACCTCAACAAAAACATCTTCACATACCCCACCTAAAACAAACAACACAAGACAACTTCAACCAAAAATCACCTACATCAAGCCACCTAAACCCACCAGCCTTCAACAACCAGCCTCTCACAACCACCCTCAAACAAGAACCTGCCTCAAACAAACCACCTCAAACCACCTCAACAACCTCAACCAAGCTACCAAAACCAAAAACCTCCCTCCACCAAAACAGCCCCTGCTTGGAAGGGCTCCAGCCTGGCTGCACCATCCACAGCTGCCACTCGGCACCTCTCCCTGCGGGCAACACAAGCCCCTGGCAGGGACCAGAGCGCTTCTCGTGCATCCCTGCCCAAGAAGCACAGCAGCAAAACAAGGTGTGGAAGGCAAAAGGCTGCTGCTCGTCATCGCTACGTGTCACGGAGCTCTGGAAAACAAGCCACTGTACCAGACCCGTCATCATCTTCTTCTCCTTCTTCTTCTTCTTCTTCTTCTTCTTCTTCTTTTGTGCATGGGCAGTCCCACGCCTCATTCTCAAGGTTCTCCCTCTGAGGAACCAGGGAAAGCTTGGCTTCTATTCCTGCTGCCACTCTCTGCAGCTCTGGGACTTGCCTTTGCCAGCCTGCAAGGGCTGTTTTTTCAAGCTAAACTGGAGAATGCATCAGCCTGCTCCTGGCTACACAGGGGCTTGTGTTAAGGACTGTGAGCATAGGCTCAGAAACAGAATCAGAAATGAAAATAATATGACATGAAATAGATAAATTACTATAAATATAAATTAATATAAATATAATCTAAATATAAATTAATAAATTAACAACAAAATAAATTCAAAAATAAAAATCAAAAAAATAATTTAAAAAATAAATTATAAAAACAAAATAAAAAAAAATAAAATAAAAATAGAAACAATTGTATCCATTGTGTTTTGTGTCCTTGAAAGTAGTTTTTAGGGAAGAGAGATAGAAAAACGGAAGGGAAGGGAAGGGAAGGGAAGGGAAGGGAAGGGAAGGGAAGGGAAGGGAAGGGAAGGGAAGGGAAGGGAAAAGGAAGAGAAGAGAAAAGAGTAAGAAGAGAAGAGGAGAAGAGAGGAGAGGAGAAGAGAAGAGAGGAAGAGAAGAGTGGAATAGAAGAGAAGAAGAGAAGAGAAGAGAAGAGAAGAGAGAGAAGAGAAGAGAAGAGAAGAGAAGAGAAGAGAAGAGAAGAGAAGAGAAGAGAAGAGAAGAGAAGAGAAGAGGAGAAGAGAAGAGAAGAGAAGAGAAGAGAAGAGAAGAGAAGAGAAGAGAAGAGAAGAGAAGAGAAGAGAAGAGAAGAGAAGAGAAGAGAAGAGAAGAGAAGAGAAGAGAAGAGATGATTCAGCTTTGTTATGCCTGGAGTTCTGCATGATAATCCCTGACAGCGCCCTGAGGGCTCCATACCTGAAAAATACTGTACTAATACTTACTCCCCATCACATACCTATATCAATAGTTGCACGGGAAGGGCTGATTTGCAAACTGTAGCTCAGGAAACAGTTTGCTGGGCAAGCCATGGTCAGAGGACACGGGTACGAAGGTCCCAGTGTTAAATAGCCCTAGAGAGAAAACCCTCTGAGTCCCTAAAGCCATTAGTGCCAAAACATCCACTGAGGCGGGAGCTGTCTAAGGAAGAGAAAGTCCAAACACAATGAGTCATTGCCCCAAGTGCCAGACAGAAGGCACCTTCGTGTCATTGAACGGGACATGGTCACAGGCAGTAGTGCTACTGGAAGTGAGGCTGGACTGGCAACAAATCCACACTGTATTTTTGCAAAAAAGGGACACAGATAGGTTGATTATTCCCCTGTCTTACAGGTACAGGGACTGATTCGGGGCCAGCACCCCAAAGGCTTCCTCCCAAGGGTGCTGGGTGGAGGGGGGGCGGGTGGGGCTGCACACGTGCGGCTCTGTCCCCCCCGTGTCACAATGCCAGCACCCGGCAACACAGCACTCACAATGCGCCAGGCAGGATCAAAAGGAGCAGCTGGGTCCCGTGTCCACTGCCAGAGCCGGCCCAGGGGCAGCCCCAACACATCCCACAGGAAGCACTTGAGGAGCTGGTGGAATCACAGGGCAGGGGCTGAGGGAGGAAGACCCTCAGCATGAGGCTGCTGGAGGTTCTCTACTGCAAGCCAATCTGCTGCCAGGGCCACCTTCCAAGCTCAGCTCATGGATGGAAATCCTCTTCAGCTGGATAGCAGTGGCAAGACCAAGGCAATTCCTTCTGGAGGAGCACAGCAGAGCTCACCATCCTCATGCCCCACGGAAACAGGCTCAGGAGCCG
Organism: Nesoenas mayeri; assembly: GCF_963082525.1. Taxonomy (NCBI): domain Eukaryota; kingdom Metazoa; phylum Chordata; class Aves; order Columbiformes; family Columbidae; genus Nesoenas; species Nesoenas mayeri. The sequence goes on along the minus strand of NC_137543.1, from coordinate 39,242,486 downwards.
TAAGAAATAGGAGGTAGAGGGGTTGCAAGGGGTTGTAGTGCTTTGGAACACCCACTGGTGTCCCATCAGGCACAGGAAGGATTCTTGCCCCCAAGGTCCTAGGCATTTGGGCACTCTCGGGAGTCTAGGAGATGGCTCCAGCTCAACGGAGGATAGCACAGCACAGCATAGCATAGCATAGCATAGCATAGCATAGCATAGCATAGCATAGCATAGCATAGCATAGCATAGCATAGCATAGCATAGCGTAGCATATTTTGTGCATGGGCAGTCCCGCGCCTCATTCTCAAGGTTCTCCCTCTGAGGAACCAGGGAAAGCTTGGCCTGTATTCCTGCTGCTACTCTCTGCAGCTCTGGGACTTGCCTTTGCCAGCCTGCAAGGGCTGTTTTTTCAAGCTAAACTGGAGAATGCATCAGCCTGCTCCTGGCTACACAGGGGCTTGTGTTAAGGACTGTGAGCATAGGCTCAGAAACAGAATCAGAAATGAAAATAATATGGCATGAAATAACATAACATGAACTAACAGAAAATAAATTAATAAATTAACAACAAAATAAATTCTAAAATAAAAATTAAAAAATAATTTAAAGAATAAAAATATAGAAGTAAAATAAAATAAAATAAAATAAAATACAATAAAATAAAAAAATAAAAATAAAAATAGAAACACTTGTATCCATTGTGTTTTGTGTCCTTGAATGTAGTTGTCAGGGAAGAGAGGTAGAAAAAGGGAAGGGAAGGGAAGGGAAGGGAAGGGAAGGGAAGGGAAGGGAAGAGAAGAGAAGAGAAGAGAAGAGAAGAGAAGAGAAGAGAAGAGAAGAGAAGAGAAGAGAAGAGAAGAGAAGAGAAGAGAAAAGAGAAGAGAAGAGAAGAGAAGAGAAAAGAGAAGAGAAGAGAAGAGAAGAGAAGAGAAGAGAAGAGAAGAGAAGAGAAGAAGAGAAGAGAAGAGAAGATTCAGCTTTGTTATGCCTGGAGTTCTGCATCCTAAACATTGAAATATAATGCTTAAGAGTGATAATGTCACAAATATTAAAGCAGAAAGTAAACTTTCACTGTCCAGTTTTGTCCTTCTCCATGCAAGACATATAATTTAGCTATACAATAAGCTTCTTTGCATGCTTGCGCTTAATGTGGATATCATAAATTGTTGCATGTTCAATATTCTGCTTCAGATTATATAGGAGAAATGCAGGAATCTGCGTAAAACGTAACTGGAGCCTGAAGTGAGGGAGAGGATGGTCCAAGGAGAGCCAGAGGGCAGCCTTAGTACTGATAGTGCTGCTGTTACTGGCTGTTGGTGTCACCACACAGGCTGCTTGGTGCCTTTGGGTTGGGGATGGAGGTTGTTTTTTACCTCCAGTGCAGACCCATCAGCCATGAGATGGGAAACAGGAAAGATTATGTGTTTTTTTCTACTCAGCAGATCACACCACCCTTGTTAGGTGCGGACAGCAATTCTGCAGGCCATCTGTGTGTTTGAGACCACAGTTCAGCTGGAGGAAATTGTGATGGAGTTACCAGGGCAGGATATGAGGTGGGATATCTGATGCCTGCTTCTTCTCCTGCCTTATGCTATTTCTAGTCAGAATGAAGAACTGAAAATAAAAATATACACAATAGTATTGTGCATCTAAGACTGTTTCCGTTTCAGCTCTGCAGTTTCAATAACTGTACAGACCATAATGTGCTTTAGGATATGTCAGATGTGTTCGCATTTCTCCTACACTCGTTGTGCACTACCAGGACTTTGCTGACCTTCACAGTTATTCATACCAAATTTCAAATTGTCTGAAATCCACGCTGACCTTCACAGTTATTCATACCAAATTTCAAATTGTCTGAAATCCACTCAAGCCCTGTTGTGATGGAGTGGAGGATCATTATTACACACCTTTGGAAAAAGAAGAGCCTCATCAAAGGAAACAATGTTTTGTGTATGTCCAAGATCTTGTTTCCTGATTCAGTCTGTTCCTTTCATATGTGTGAGCACTGTCCACCCCTGGGCAGCTGCACCAGATTCATCACAGACCAGTTTCTTGATGATTTTGTTTCCTTCTAGTAGCCATCTAGGGGCAAATGCTTCTCAAACCACTGAGTCTGAACAAAAACTCTACAACATTTGGAGTAATTTGGATTCAAAATGTTTGGCTTGGATCCATTTCTGTATTTCACTCTAGAGCCCTTCTTCATTAGTAGTGCATCAGCTGTAATATTTTCCTTGTGCCACTTGTGGTACCTACTCTCCCCTGGACACAAGCTCTAAGAAATTGTTTGGTACTGGTTGCATCATTACCAGTGTAGAATGGAAACCCAAGCTAAGCTGGTCAGCTTCTTTCTGCTGATCCATTCTGACAGCTTTTAGACTGTGTTCCGAGGTGTTAAATTCTCCTTATGTTAGAAAGGCAGCAAAATTAGACGTTATGTAAGGAGTAGTGCCTGGGAGCAGCTCTGAGTTCTGAAAACCATGTTTACCAACAATTTAAATCAGCGGTGCAGCAGGCAATGAAGGCTAAACATGGTCTGCTCTCCTGTGGTTTTCAGCAGAGCTGACTCTCAACTTGTTTTCTTTGTGTGTTTCTTCATCTATCGGCACAGTTGTTCCAGTGTCAGTTATGTTTTTGGTGGCTGACGCTGCAGGTTTTGCTTTGCTCGTTTTGGAACTCAACATTCGCATTGTGAAACCATTCAAACTCATGCATTAAAGTGTCTCTGCAGAACGTTCAGGAGCAATGTGAATGTGCTCCATGGCTCTTACATAGGAGATTGAGTCAATCAGGCTTCTGTCTTTTATCACACTTCCAGACTATTTCTATTATATGAAGAAAATAGAATAATCTGATAATAAATAGAATCCTACCATGTCTGTTTCCCTGGGTGGCTGCACAGGACAGACCTATAAATATTACCTCACATAATACTGTATTATTTCACTACAGGCTGATCTGCACCCAGATTCCAGGAAGGGGACGACTCCAAATGGGCATCTGTATGTACAGGAGACTGGATACTGTTGTGGCACCATAACTTACAGCTTTATAATGGAAATGAAAGCTAGAGAAAGGAGAGGTAAAAGAACCTTCTCAGAACATATTAAACTTTAATTCAGCACTAACTATGAAACCAACTATTGTCTCCCTAAGAAAACATGTGTGTGAGATTCCCCTCAGTGCAGAGCACAGCAAGCAGTACGTGAAAGACAGACCAGGCACAGAATTCCAGATGCATGAAAATTTGATAGTTAGCACATTTGCAACCCTGGATTAAAATTAAACATTCAAATTAATCTGAGGCTCAATTTTCTAATTAGAACACAAGGGCAAAAAGCAGGGCAAATTATCCATATGTAAACATCCTTTCCCAAATATTGCTTCATTCCATCTGCAGATACCTTACAATGCCTTGAGCTTAAAAGAACAGCAAAAATTATATCTTGCAGGTTGCTATTTAATCCTCCCTAACTGGTTGTTGGTTGGTTGGTTGGCTGTTGTTGCTTTGTTGGTTTTTTTGTTTGTTTGTTTGCTTTTCCTATGTAGCTCTGTTTCTTACTATAATTATTCGCTTTTAGCAGAATTGTCTTTCTGCTGCTTATGTATCAGTAATTTCCCCACCTAATATTTCCTTCTGTTCTCTGCCCCCCAGAGAAACATTTTTGCTTCTCATTTAGCTATAAAGTTAATGCTTCAGTTTGATCAGCCAGTTTTGTGGTCCCTGACCTACTGCCTGTAATACTGCAAGGAGCATCTTAGAAATGTATTTCTGTTTTCATCACCTGAGAAATGTTCACAACTACGTATGCTCGGTCTTTAGAAACACTTTGATTTGTGGGTACATGAATATTTTCCCTTCTGGCTTGAAACATTTCCAGGCTGCCAATTTTTAAAGTACTCTACGAACCAGTTGGAAGAAACAGATGATGTTTTTTGCCATTACCTTTCTCCTGTGATTTGACAGAGTTGCCATCAATGAAAAGGAAGTGTAGAAACAGGGGAACAGATTGCATCCATTTTAGAGTCTCAGGATTGTGGCTTAAGAAGACATCAACTGTAATCTCCATTTATTTTTTTACTATTTCTCCTCCCCTACTTGAGTGTGCCTGGAAGACTGTTCCCATTTTGGTCTCTTTTACAATCTTTTTTAATTAGATACATAAGTGCCCATAAAAACCTCGTAGAAAACCCAAAGCACAGAGCAGCACTTTCATGTAACCCCACTGCTGGATGGCAAGCTGCCACCTCCTGCCCCCACTCATTGCCTCTGACTGATCATTTTGGCACTTGGACATGAGACTTATTTACTTAAAAGATAACATTTTGCTCTTTGGAGTGAAATTTTCTCTGATTATTATTTTCCCACAGATGCTTCCATTAACTTAGCTTAGGATGAATGCTGATCATGTCTCTCTGTACCTGTTACTTATTGGTTGGCATAATGTTGTTTCTTTGGTGGCACTGTGTGTTGTGTGTAGCTGTTCTGTTGCTTTGACCTTGAAATCTGGCATTTCAGAGGCTTCCAGATGCCACTTCTACACATACTCAGTAGGAATCTGTGGATGCCTCACTACATTTTTGTGTCCAGTTCTGCTGTGACAAGGCTTCTGCACACCAATCCTATCACACAGTTAACAGGAACATAGGCATTTCAAAGAAAGACACAACGTGCTATTGTATGTTGTTGTAATCTTACAGTATTGATATTTCTGAAAGAAAAGAGGAGAAAAGTTTTGAAGGTGGCACCACTCTGGAATATTTCTTTTGAACACAAGACCATGAATAGCTGCACCTGCTCTGCCCTGTAAGCACACCTACTTGGCTGTCTTGAGGCCCCCCTTTCTGACCTTTCTACACACTGATGTATCTGGAATGCCAGAAGAAAAACAGAGGCCAATCTGACCTACACAGAACCCTTTGCTGTGCCCTGTCAGGCCCTCTGGATGACACTCCTTTGGGAGTACCCAGAACCTCCCTGGAACGGAGCATGGCAAAGCCAGCACCAGCGCATCTCTTCTTCCACAATACGAGTTGGAGCACATAACTTCCCTCAGTTTTGGGTTGCCTGAACAGCCACACAGAAACTGTGTGCCAGGCAGGAGAATTTTTCTCTGTCCCATAGAGCAATTCTACCTGCAACTCTTGCTGAAGAGCCGGTTTAATCTCTTTCACAGGCCAGCACTGAACCAACGCTTCTCCAGACCCTTGGCTTTCTAAAGCAATATAAGCACCTTTCTCTACCTGATCCTGTATCTATGTCTTTGTTCTCAACTACACTATAAAAATCATTCAGAGATATTCCACACCTGAACTGGAGCTCACATGTATGAGTTTAGTTACTGGCAGACATGAAGACTGAAATGCTGTTTATTTGGCTAATGGGTAGAACATAAACACATATTGTTATAGTTGTCAAAATGTTCTGCAGCTGGAGGGACCATCTCTAGACTCGGTAGGGTAGTTTCCTCACAGTGTCTTTGCAATTGCCTGCTAACGGATTGGCAGACTGCAGTTTTCTTTTATTCAGCTGCTTAATTAGGTATAGTTCTGTGTCTAGTACAGGAGCAACGGCTGTTGTCACAGGTGAAGCAAAACTGAATGCACATCCAGCTCTTCAGCGGTTGTCTGAGTACATGTGTTACACGCAAGTGTCAGCCTTACTTGTTTTTACTTTGAATGATTCCAGATGCTTAAGTTTCCAATGAAAGTAGCTCTTCCCACTTACATATAATTTTGCACTAACACAGAAGTGTGTTAAAAGCAACTTCAAAACTAAAATTGGCTTATTGAAATTACATTAGTTTCAATTTGGATTTCAACAATTAGATTCCTGTGCTATCAGTTCATGTGCATGGGTAAATACAATAATTTTGTATATGGCTCAAGCTAAAGGTAAACGAAGTTTGTATTTGCTTTTGCATCTTCCAGCTTATGAATCTGATGAACATTGCATTCATTGGTTTTACATTAATAACTGATAATGTATTTGTTGCGGATGTGATCTCCCAACCTCCAAAATGGATCACAAGGATTTTTACACTCAGAAGTATCTTTGTGTTTCATGTATTTGTTTTCCTCAAACTACTCAAAACTTTTTGAGACCATGGAAACTTTTGGTATCCTTGATGTCCTACAATAAGAATTTCAACTACACGTAATGTCCAAAAGTCTCTCCCCTGGGGCTGGAGTGGGGTGTTTGAACCTTCTCTATACCTCTTACGATTTTACAGAACCCTATCATAGTCCCCTCAGTTATCTTCTTTCCAGTTTGAGGAATCCAGGTTGACTTAATTGTCTTTGCCTGACAGTCATTGCCTACTTTTCATCATCACTGTTGCCAATGATGCCACTTTTCCAGTTCCATTATGTTTTCTTTGGGTTTGGGATTACTGCCTACTATATTAGTGTGTCATTACATCTTTTTGTTTTCTTTCCTATTTCTTTCCAAACCATTGGTCATTTTTCCTTGTTTTTCTTTTAAACACGGTGAGGCACTGAGCTGACATTTTTATAGAACTATTTACTATATCTCTGAGATTCTGTTCCTGAGTGGTTATAGCTAGGTGAGAGCTTCTCATTCACTTTATAGTCAGAATTGTTCATTTTTCCCTGGCATTACTTCACATTTCTCTTTATTGAATTTCATTTTGCATTTTATTGCACAGTATTGTGAAGTCCTTCTGCAACTCCTCTTAACCTTCATTGTCACTTCTGTGAATGATTTAAACTTTGTCACTTTGATATTCATGATCATTTATGAATATGCCAAATCATATAAAGCTCGAGGATACATCTTCTATGGGGACTGCATGGTAACTCCTCTTTTGTGAAAATTAACCATTTGCTGTTCCCTTTAGTCAGGCAGTTAGCTATATGAAGACTTTTCCTCTTAACCCAAGGCAGCTCCTCAAGGGGATATTTATGAATGGCTTCTGGAGATCTAAGTAGTTATATCCACAAGATTCACATACCTCTGCTTAACAATGTCCTTGACTCCTTCATAGAACTGGCAGGGATATGTGAAACATTATTTCCTTTCATGAAAGTCATATCAGCTCTTCCCAAATCTGTCATAGAATTGACTCCCAACCATGTGCAGTGAACCAGGTCCTGAGTACCAAAGGACTCCAAAGACAATGCGCTGAAAATAGTGTAATGATAATATCATGATACTATATAGCAAATGTAATGTTTTAAAACTTAACAGAAGGAAAGAAATCTTAAAATTAATTTTTAACATGTTTTAAAATTTTTAGAAGCCCTAACACGTGGTGATTACTAAATATTATTCATGAGTCAGATGTAAGTTGCAAAGAAACGAGGTTGTCACATCTACAGATAGGAACCTTCACTATGGATTGGGGCCAGAGGAATGCTGCCTAGGGCATCTAATCACCAGTGTAAGACTAGTGTAATACAAATAAGGCAAAAAGATGCAATGTCCTGTAGTTAGCTCCATTTCTTGCAAGTGCCTGTCTCCTTTGATACTTCTTCCCCTGGCATTTCTATTGTTGCCTGTGGATGTTAAACACTTAACTTATAAGCTGTAATACCAGCATTCAGAAATCCAACTGAAAAGTCTACAAATTCTTTCTGTGCTACTGTATCTCCTTGAGCAGCCTTTGTGAACTTTTCCAGCTTGTTGTTTGGGCTAGGAGCAATCTGCTCTGTGCTTCCGTGCTACTTGGCATAATAGGGTCGTGGTCTTTGAGCAGAGTTCCCAGGTACTACTGAAAGTTTCTTGGGGTTTATCCAGATACCCACTAATTCTATTCACCATTACAGCATTTTGCATAGTACAGTGTTTTATTCCTCTGATGTTCCCTGGATACCTCGTGGAAGTGTATCACATTTGTTGACACTGAGGCAATTTTAAGTGAGAGGTTACACCCTGCAATGCTTATTTCAGTTGTTTCATAAGTAAGTTCCTTTAGCACCAGTCCTGGAGTTTTGTTGCTGTCCATTATGTCGCTCTGACCCAAAACTTTGTCTACTCATGCTTCCACTTGAGACAATACTCTGGTGTTCTTATATTTTACCTCAGGTGCAAACACACTGGGAGAGGGATTTACTTGTACTCTGTGTGTGTACAGCATCTGGCATAGTAGTGTCCTGATTTGTGGCTGACATTGTTAGGTACTGTTGTAAGCTAAATAATAATATGAACTATTTATTGTAGCAGGAACTATGGCAGGGGGCATTCACAACGGCTTGTATAATTTCTCCCTCTTGTGCTGACTACAAAGAACAGTAAGTTTGCAAGCTCGCTTATGGGTTAAGGATAGTAAGTGCGAGTACTCCATACCCTCTCCTCACAGCTGTTTTGCCACTGGCCGTCACATTCCCTCTCTCCCATTTCTCTTCACTCATCTTTCAATTCACCTTGAAAGGCAAATTCTACCAGCTCTCTAAATTGGCAGTGGTGATACAAATAAACTAGCACCGTTACAGCTCACTGCTGCTGCCAGCAACAGAAATCCACATTCTGGTCTCCTGAAGTCTTCTATGTTCCCACAACACTACTGCACACCTAAGTATAACCTAATTTGATTTTTCTTCTCTGCACCTGCTTATTTTCCTGATAGGTGGCAGGGGACAGGAGTGAGAAATGATCTTCCTTACTATTTGAGAACAGAGTCCCACATCAACAGAATTTTTTGCTAGTGAAATACTAGTACATTTACCTAAATGGGAAGAATTTTCCCGTCAGTTGCCAGTTTCAGAGCCAATATGTACTGAAATTCTACCATCAAACATGGAACAATAACTATCATGCAGTAACTGCAGCTTGTCATGATTTTCATTGCTCCCATAATCTATAGAAGGATTTTGTTACCTGCCCAAGAGAAAATGGTGAGTCATTACTCAAGATGCTGCATGTGCAAAAGGGAAAGGAAATTGAATAAGTAAATAACTGGCTTTTAGGGAAGCTGTTGAAAACAGGAAAATAAAGAATTGAGAATGTTGTACAGAAAATCGTTTCCTGAAACTAAAAATGGTTTGCATGAGGAGAAGATAAGAAACTAACTATACAGAGATTAAATTTGTTAATCTGCTAATAAACTACATAAACATGATTTTTCAGGGATCATACAAAAGCTTTTTTGTATTTTTACCTTTTGTGACTTAGATCACTGCACTAACTTAAATATAGACTTGCCTTCCTATTTCATGTTGAGGAACTGCTTATTTTTATCAGGAAATATTTTTTAATTCTCAGTTGCTCCCTCATACTGACTGAGTTCCTGTCAGAATGTGGCTTGGCAAATTTGAACAGCTGTGAGTGTAAGAATTCCCCCTTGTTTAGCCATACAGGTCTTGACAACTTTTAATTAAATGTGTTTGTGTATCAGCTCTCATAATGGAGCTCTGATACATGATTGGGGCCCCTTGGTACTACCATAATAAACTCTGGAATATTTGAGAGTGTTTAGTTTTCAGGAGATACAATAACAATCGCTAGAGCACACCATGGCCTGTTCCCTGACCTGCCCATGCTCAGCATACTCAGGCTTTGGAATATGTGTGTTAGGAGGTGAAGATGGAGATATGCAAAAACAGGTAATGTGAATTCATTTAATCATTAAAACCAGAAACATATTATTAGAAATTATAGGTTAGGTGCAATTTACAGCTCTTCCTTGCTGCTGCTTGTCTGTTTTGTGTTACCATTCAGTATATTATTATGCTACTACATGATGTTTCTGGTGATGACTTGTTTTTTTTGGTCTTCAGAAAATAAGCAGAGAGATGGAGTAGCTATAGACCTCATGTATTTCCCTTTGAAATCAGATTATCTACATGGCGTTTTCTGGAATATCCTCCCTTCTTATAAGACACTGCTGTATTGAGATGTAGTTTTAACAGACATATATCACCTATTAGGTTTGGACTTCTTAAATTTCAAAACACACTCCCAGAAAACACTTGTACCTGTGTTATAACTGTAATTTAGCCATTTTCTGTTTTTTGCTAGACAGTGTTCAGGTCTAAAGCTTGCTGTAATTTGTCATCCTCACATCAAAAGACATTAATAATCCAGTTGAGTCATTACAATTCCTTCCCCACACCCTTCACTCTTCTCTGTGTGCCTTCTGTTGTATATTGCTTTGGTTTAAAGTCAGTCTCCTCTTTCTTGTTGCAGCATTATCTTTTGCCTCTTTTACATATACTTCTTTCTTTTGTCAAACCTATTTCTTCTATGAATTATTCCTGCCTTTCTCTTCTCGACTGTCATCTTTCTTCATCCATCTACATCAGATCCAGTCTGTATCTTCTGCAGGGATGTTTGCATCTTAGATTTTGAGCCATTTAGGGATAGAAAGATCTCAGTGTAAGGTTAGTTAAGCTTCCACAGTTAAGGTCCCTCTCACAAAAGCAATTCTATATAAATTAGTAATAATGCTTCATTATTGACTATCTAGTAAACCCACAAGTGCAGCACAGAAGTAAACTTGATGACCAATAGATCTTTTCTATCTCTAACTTTTATTAATGAGGCCTAAAATATACACTGCTCATTAAGTCTTAATGCTTAATCACGCTAATGTCACTAAATAGAAAATGTATATGTTCCATTTGGATTATTACAGAATGCAAGAGAAAGGCTAAACAATTTCTACATTTAATTCACTCTTTTCTTTAGTACAATAAAGTAAATTAAAAATCAATGATTGATTGTCTTTGGGAACATTATCATCAGGCTGAATACATAAACAATGCATCAAATGAAAAGCTATTTCATCACACATTCCTATGTGTGTCTCAGTCAGTATATTATGAGCCAATAAATGCCATTTATTCAAAAAAGGAAATGAAATGTATTCATTCAGTTTGACCGTCTCTCCCCCTTCAGAGGCACTTGATTTTCTTTGGTGTTTCTCTATTTAAGAAAATGTATTAAAATATTTTAAAATGTTTAAAAATGTCTAGGACTGTGTATGAGTTTTAGCAGTACCTTAACTAAGCTTAGTGCCGTGTAGGGCATCTGTCTTCATACAATGACACAGAGAGAGTCCCAGGGAGTTTGAAATGCTCTTCCTCAGTGGCCAGGAGCTGCAACTGGTTAGTCCTTCTCGTGGGTGCTTGGGCCTGTTACTTGTTCTTTTTGGTCGCAACAGGAATTTCTTTTGACTGCTATTTTAAAATGGTATTTGTATTTTTTTAATGCTATATGTTTGTGCCTTTACATTAGTTATGTCAAGGCCCTCTGGTAACATGTCTTATGCTGTTCTTCAATAAACTGTCCTCAGCTTGCATAGTTTTCCATGTGTGTGCAAGGCTGCTGGTGATGCAGAACAGAGGTGTGAGGGGGAATTACTGAAGTGAAATGCTGTTCCATGGGTGATTTTTAGGAAATTTGATATATTGATTTTTGCATGTGTGTTTCATACAGTAATTCAAATAAAAATTATTTCTGCATTACAAAAATGCACAGAAGAGACGTGATTTATTGTCCTGGAATAAACTGATTTGAAAATGGAGAAATGTATTTCACAGAGGTAAACATGATTGTGTGGATTTTAACTTGTTGCTTTAGGAAAACCACTTTTAATTAAGCAGGCATTGACTGGTGTGCAGGTCAGAGGTTCAGGCTTTTCTTCTCAGCCAACTAGTACTAAATCTGCAACAGATTTTGATAGCAGGATGCAGCCATCAAGGTTCGATTTATTTCTTTCATATCTTGGAACAGAAAGGTAATCGTATGTCAACCCTGAATAGTATGGGAAAGAGCTTAAATGGGGTTTGCAAAGCTGGTAACATCTGATCATTCATCTTTATTGTCCCTCCCAAGACAAAGAGGATGTGGAATCTCTGAAATTTAGATTTTTTTGTGCATTTGAAATTTCAGTGGCTATTAACTGAACCAAATGCCTCTTTCCCCCTTTAATCCCATTGTCTCTTGTCTGGGTGAGGATGTGACAGGAGTCTTCTCTGGTTAAAACTCATTAGGCCATTTTGTTAGTCTCCATTATAGACACTTTTTTTGTTTGTTTGTTTGGTTGGTTGGTTTGTTTTTGTTTGTTTGGGTTTTTCACTTTGTTTAGTTTTTGTTTTTTATGATGCCCTCCAGAAAACAGGTAAGCTAGCTAAGTTTACAGATATTGGTGTCTAAAATAGAAAAAGTTTTGAGGCAAGACACCTTTTAAGCAAGAAACTTTTTTAGACGTGTGTCGTCACTACTTAGCACACTGGGTCTTCAAAGTGGGAGCTTTGTAATAGACAAGTGTGATGCAAATAAAAAATAACAACTTTTTTCCTTGACATCTCTTAAGTGGGACACCGACCGCATGGTCAAGTTGTATATCCAGCAGAGGGTTTGCTCCTCTGTGACTGCAGCTGCAGTTTGGTTTCCAGAAAGAACTGGGATTTTTTGTAGGTGTTTTTTTTTTCTCCCCCCAGATTTTAATATCAACCACTTTATGTAGTATCCAATTTACTTCTGATAGTTCTTTTCTCCCCATGCTTCTTAGCTGACTATAGTCCCCTGTAGAGCGAGATAAGGACTAAGCAAAACAAGTCGATTCAATGTGAATCACGCTAAGCCATTTATTACAGAAACAACCCTCTTTATATATGCAACTATATTCTAATCACGCGTCCGCGCTCCAAGCATGGATTTGTTAAATGAGTATCGTGGGCTGTCCGTGCGCTGGAGTCTCACTGATGATACGTCTGATGATTCACGCCAGGCCAGGAGCCCGGTGGTTGAGGGACGCCCCTCTTTCTCACAGCAGACTCCGCTCTCAGCTTCCCGAAGTGGCCTTGAGATTCCTTTGAGCCAGACTAATTCATCAACAAAGTCTTTATTTACCAAAACCCCCTCCACAGTCCCCTACAGAGACCACAAATCCAGTGTACTGTCTGTTACCAAGGAGTTCTCTAAGAATTAGTTATTAGTTTGAATAGTAGTCTGTTGTGCCATAAGGTCAGTCAGGTAAGAAACTTTGACAGTTAGAAGGTGTGGAGACCAAATTCCTGAAGTGTGTATGGTTGAGAATGTCCCCCCTCCCACCTTGCATAAATATGGACCATGTCAGAAGAAGGGGATCTGATTGGTGGGTGTCCTGGCACAGAGTGACTTGAAAAGACAAGAAACGAAATGTCTTTTAGTACCAAGTGATCCTAGGAAAAATATTCAGAAAGATAATGGGGAAGAGGGAATACGGACACTATGAAATCAAAGCTAAATAGAATTTATCTTCTATGAGGTGTTTGGGCCTCTATGTAGTGAACTGTTTCTGCTTTTTTTAGTTGCTTACACCTTTTTTTGGCAGTATAAAGGACATGCTCTGATATGATTTCTGAGGCTGATCTGGACCTGCAGCTGTCATTAGTGAAACTGGAGGGCCTGTCTGATTCTTTTCAGTTGGAATATATAGTGGCAAATGAATACACTATGAAATAGGTCATGTGTAAGGAAGAAAGGGTAGAAAAGGGGATGGAGTCAGCCATTTGGGCTAGTCAAAGTTTAGCTAATAGCTAGTGTTTCAGCTAGGTTTTGACTGTCAAATCTTTGAGATGTGCTGGTTTTGTAGAAATTCAATATCCTATATTGCAGCTTTTGTTGCAGAATCTCAAAACATTTTCCACTGTGAAGTTACATGCACACTTGTCATGGTTTTATCCCCAGCCAGCAACTAGGACCACAGTAGCTGCTCACTCACCCTGCCCTCTCCCCAAGAGGAATGGGGAAAGAATTGAAAGGGAAGGGAGAAACTTGTGCGTTGAGATAAGAACACTTTAATAAGACAACAAAAATATTACTACTAATAATATAATTCTACTACTACTAACAAAATATTTATAGTAAGTGGTACTGAATGCAATTGCTCTCACAAACTGGCGACCAGCACCCAGCCCATTTCATGCTGAATGGCCAGTTCCAGTAAAGAGAGCACACTGGTCCTGCACAGCTGATCCCAGCAGGAGACCAAAAAAGCAAAAAAGCCAAAGGCCAACTGCAAACCAGCAGAATAGCAAAAGGCCAAACTGATGAGCTGGAAAAGCCAAACAGAACTCTGGAGTTGGAAAAGCCAGCTCCAGCTATATGTGGAGCATGATACTAATGGTAGGGAATATTTCATTGACCAGTCTGGATGTCAGTCTAGGTGCTGTTCTGCTATTCTCCCTCCCACCTGCTATGTGCAGCTAGAGAGTTGAAAAAGTCCTTTGTCTCCTTGGCAACACTAAAATATCAGTGAGTTCTCATATTCTTTTCATACTAACTTCAAAACACTAGCTACCAAAAACATTAACTCTATCCCAGAGAAAAAGCATGTTATCACATTATTCTCACACTAAATCCAAAACAAAAGACTGGACTAACTACTAAAAGAAAAGAAGAAAATTAACTCTGTTTTAGCTAAACCAGCAGATCACTCTTATCCTCAATAGTCCTGTTGTGTAGTGTACTTAATTTTTTGGCACTTCCTGGAAACTAATGCAAAGTTGATTTTCCAGCCTCATACGAGAAGTGAGGTCTGAGAAGGGTGAGGCCTTAGAGGCCACAGCTCAAGTAAGGGTCCTCTTGTGCCACTGCAACTGTTAAAATTCAATGCAAGTGTGAGCAGTCCAAAATGTTCTCATGTGCTCTGCAGTCAAATCTGACTTCAGCTTTCCCAGGCAAGTGGTGGGAAGGCAGCAGAGAAGCGGTTGAAAATTGTTCCTCCTTTCCTCTTAGCTGTTCATCACACAGCTGACAATACATTTCCGAGCATGCTGCCTCCTGGTCCTGCACATATAAAGTTGGGTTCCTGTGATTTCAAACATCCATAATTATGCACTGAAAATGTATTGTTTCCAGATGGTAGTGCAACCATTTATTTCAAACAATGAAAAAACCAGTGATTTAATTGTTTGTGACAGATGAATAGGAAAGCTGAAGGACTAGAAACATGTAAAAAGAATGATATGTAAAGCCATTTATAAATTTTAAATATAAAGAATTTTGGTAGAAATGTGGGTCTGTAGACTTAAAATAGCCTTTCTTGCAAATACAGATTTGAGGAAATCAAGAGATAGAAGTTTGGAATAAGTTCAAACACTTATCATGTACACAGATATGATTAAAAGTTGTACAAACAAAGGAAACTGCACATTTTTCTTCCTGAGTGCAGAATTTTGTTCTAAGGCTGGAACAGAGGATGAGCAGAACTTTTTCATTTCATTGTTCCCTGCAGCATGCTGATTACAGCAAGAGCACTTTCTGTGTATTTCATGAACCCAGAATCACCATCAGTATGAGTAAACTCATACAGAACACATCTCTTCACCAGTTCTCGTCAGTAAATTCTTTTGGCCAAATGTGGCAGTTCAATAATGTGATTGTACAAGTGTAAAGAATGAGGCTCAACTCTAGGAATCAGTTACATGCTGCATCCTTATGATTACAGGCCACAGTGTTCAGCTGCCTCCAAGAAATATCCTGTTAATATCACGCAATGGTAATCAAGACATCCGGGTCATCTTCTGTTATGAAATCCCACTTCTCCCTAGTGCTGGTCACCCGCAGAAGCACTGGGAACAGTTCACCAGCCTCAGGCCTTCTCCCCTTTCTCCCCTTTTCTGAAGCCGCAGTGGTGTCAGCAGGCTGCAGGACACTGCACCGTCCAGGGAGTCTCTTGGCAAGCTCTCTTGCAGTCCTGTGACCGTACTCTCGTGTCACCCCAGCAGCGTTCCTCTCATCAGTGCCTTTCTGCCAGGGCGCTGGCTCAGCTGAACTGTTTTTGGTCCCATCACTGACTGCACAAGGAACCATCAGTCCTGCAATTCCTGTGCTCCTGGCCAAAAAGGCAACTGTCACATAATGGGGGTGACTTTTTGATCATGTGAAAGATGCTTTATCTTCCTGAAAAATACGGGTAATTATGTGCTGTAAATGTCTCCCTAACAAGCTATGTGGCTTGTCCTGCCCAGAAAGCCCTAGGAAGTGAACTTCCTATGCACTGTAACTTTATCAGATAGCTATCAAGTGCTTCGCACATTCCAAGTCACAAAAGATTACTCATTTCCATCCAATGAATGTTTTAACCTATCATTTAGCAAGCATTCCTGTATCCATAAACAACAAAGAGAATAATTTTCTTTTACTGAAAAGTATTTACTTTTCTTAGTTTCTTTGTTAGTGGGCCTATTTGTGAGACAAGAGTAGTCGTGCAGCCAAACAGCACACAGCTCACTCTGAGCAGAAGTAGCCTGGAGCTGTATGCATACGTTCCCATTTTGTTCTTAGGGCAATTTTAAATGAGATACCCAGACTCAGGATTGCACCAACAAATAAGGGCCCCTGGGATGGTCAAGAGAGTCATAGAGCGCGGATGATGTGACTACATTCTCTTTCCTGGCAAAGAAATACCAGCTGCCGGGAGAGCACTGGCATGAGACATGCTAGGCTGGTTCTCTGCATTAATTGGCTACCCCAGCTTTAGAGCCGCTTTGTGACAGCAAACCAGCTGCAGCACAAATCTGGATTTGGTCTCCATATCTCCTCACAAAAGCTGTGCTACTGATTGCACCACTATTGGCTTTTAAACTGTCTGTTTACTACTCAAGACCTCATTACCAGTGAACACTCCAGCCACTATAACAGTGCATTTTTGATTGCCTTGCCCAAGCCTGCCACTCAGTGTACCTTGGTCTGCTTTGGTTCTGTTGGCATGAGCAGAAACAACCTAACACAGCCAGGGTGGGATGCTTTAACATCGCAGTTCTGCAAGCAGTACAGCGTTGCTGCCAAAAGGAACAGCCCTGCCCTTGGCCTGTTCCCAAGTGCTTGTTCTTGTCTCTGTGTTGCTCCCTGCCTGCTGCCAGTATAAGTATCTGTGTCGCCAAGCAATGAACTAAATGGAAGAATGTGTCCACTTCAAAGTTAAAGAAAAAGTATTAATGATTAATTTTAATCCAGATTAATTCAAACTGTTTTGCTGTTCAGCAATGAGAATGCCTTTGTCAGCCTAAAGAAAGGGGCAACTGGAAGGGCAGCAGTTTGTATTTAGAGGCAGATGAAGGGCAAAGCTGCTATTCTTGGCTTACACTTTTCACACAAATGTGGTATAAAAGTGATCCTGTTCTCAAATGCCCTTAAAATGACACTTCTGTTCTGATTACTCCTCATCTCTCAACCCTCACTTGAGGTCTTTTTAAAAGCATTCATTAAAGTGCTTTTCTTCGCCCTTGTAATCTAAATTTTGACCTGGAGTACAAAGCTCTATTCCTCCTGGTTTGATCATATCGATGTTTAACACCCGAAACGTGTTTACTGACAAAACGTAACACAGAAAACATACTTTGCATGGGACTGTCTTTTCAGAGGAATAAACATAGTGTAAGCTCCTTTTATGCATGGACAGAACATTTGTTGCATGTGCAATGATACTGGTAAGTGCCTACTTAACCAAAAAGCAGGGACCACTCCTTTTTTGGGCTCCCAGAGATACACTTAGTCAAAAAGAGCATGCTATTGCTGGAACCAAAAAGAATGTGGATGTGCAGACATGCAAAAAAAGCTGCATAATTCTACCACCCAGATTTTAGGTACTTTGCTTCAAATCCTATTCCAAAAGAAAGACTTAATAAGCATCGTCCCTCACCCAGAGGATGAGAACTTGCTGAATGAAAAGATGGCATCTTTTACACAGCTGCTGCTCTCTTACCACTTTCTTAATACTTCTTATTTCTGCCAGAAAAGAGCTGATCAACCCTGGTAGGAAGCTTACATAACAGCAAACATTTCATCTTAAATTATAGATTTATTTCAGATTTCAATATTTACTGTAACATTTGAACCACAAGAGTTCCCTCACAGCCAAAAAACAGTGGAGCTGCGTGTGCTGAGTCCCTATGTATTCCCAGCCTCGCTCATATTAGCTTTCTGTTCCTTGAAGCTAACAAAACTCCTCGCAGGCATGGAAAAATGAACCACAGGTAGGTCAAATTCATATCCAGAGGTTCACTGCAGCTTCATTATGATATTGTTAAGTTTCATGTTCCTGCTGAAAAGATGACATTTCCTGTTGAATAGTGACATTTCAAAATATAAAGCTAACATATTACCTTTCTTCTGAAACATTTGATTCAGCAAACAAGTGACAGACACATATTTCTTATTTCATTTGCTTTTGCAGAAACGTTATACAAATTGTTATTTGCTTTCAAGGTTTAACCCCTTTTTTCCTTTACATAGGCAAGTGGATGAAAAGGCAAAAGTTTGAGCTGGTTTTAGTTTTTAGTTTTCAGTTTTTTATGCTTACCACGAATGCATTCTTTGAGAGATTAATTAAGAGCCAAACAGGCATTAGTTAGCAGAACACAGTCTCTGCCTTGAAATTTTATATGACTGTATCAAGACATATCAGAAAAGTTGCTTAAGGATAAAGAGCAGACTCTGATGCTAGACATGCAAATGCACACATGGCCCTCATTTCAGATTATCCATTTTAAAATGTTAAATGAAAATCCACCACAAAAGGCAATCTCGGACAAAAGTACTTAAACATTTTAGCATCTACAGCAATCACTGCATCTGTATACAGCTTTGTTAACTATGGTAATAAAAATGAACTGGGACGCCAGTTAACAGTCACAGCACTGTAAATTTGTTGTGGTGCATTAGAGAATCTGGCCCAATGTGTGTCACAGTTGTTTAATTCATCTAAGGTTGGCAGGGTTTCTTTTTCACTTAAATGTATTCACACCCATGCAAGCTGTCAAATAGGAATTACACTTAAGAGCTTAGGCCGAGCTGCAGCTGCAGCAGCAATGGGGGCAGGGAGGTTGGGGGCTGCACCATCCCTGTGCTGCTGCCCCCCTTAGTTGTTGGCCTGGTCCTCTCCTCCCTGAGTGCTGACTGAAGGTCTGCTTGACCCAGCTTTTGTCCAGACTTCACATTTCATATAATCATAAATGACTTAGGGGTACAGTTTTCATTTAGCAGTGGGTAAAAATTAGGTATTGAAGAGAATATCCTTGCAGCTTTAAATGACCAAGATATCATCTATCATCACAACCCTATTCTGTCTGCTGCTAGAGCAAACTCTCTTCATTAGAGCTGGGAAAAGTATTTGCAGTAAAGCATTTATTCAGAGAATTTAGCCTTTTATTTTCTGCTTTTTTCCTATTGAAATTTATCTGCAAACAGTCTGATTTTTATGTGCTGGCCTATTATTCAGAGTTATTCAGTGAATTCTTTATGCAGCTGTATTAGAGTTTATGCACTGCTCCTCAATTGCTCACTCTGGCCATTTTTCTCAAGTATGAGCCCATCATAATTCACTGTTTGTTCAGAGGGAACATTGAAATAAGTTTCCTAATGTTGCTTTAATTTTCTGCCGAGCATCCTGGAGGGCTGCCTAACTTGGGGCAGGATCTGTTGCTTAGAGGCATGTGTGCTGTCCAGAGTCTTTGTAACTGGTGACATAATCGCTTTCTTTCTCTGACACAGCTCCTTCCCTTCACTCCTCATAACGTCTTTGTGTTAGAATTTTTGATGGCTTTCTATAATTCAAAGGGTCTTCCTGGTATCCTATAGGTTCCTGGTGTCTACGTGTCATCCACTTCCCTTCATTAATTTGTCAACTCCATATCAAAATTAATTGGCTTAATTTGTTTCTCCTAATAACCTTGGGAAAGCTCTTCTAGAATCTCATTCCTTTGTTGGCTGGAGTCCTTCTAATTCCCAGCATAAAGTCATCATCAAAATACTGCCTGTTATATTCATCTTTGAATCATGAGACTGAGGGTTTGGTCGCTTTTTTTTTTTTTGCTTTAAGAGCCCTTTTAAAGCAAGTACAGAGCTTGATGCAGTAATGAAAATTGCCAACAACATATTTAACTGTAACATAGCACTGTAACTTTCAGGAATGTCAAACGAATGCAAAACTATATGGCAACATTATCTGTATTAAAATAAGTAACTAGTACCAAACCTCTCAGATACTGTTGGTCATCCAATCAGAAAATTCCTCAGCACTACCTTCTTGATCAGTATATAGCAGACATGATTATGTTTAACAGACAGAGTGTGTGCTATCAGATTCTGGAACTGATTGAGCTTTCCTTCAACTAATGTATTACTGTTATCCTTACATGATTAACAGCTCTACTTTGTTATGGAGAAGACTCGATTTATTGTTCTTTATGCAAACTAAGTTACCTGTGTAATCACTTGGCTCCTGGAGTTGACCTTATACAACTAACAATACTAGCAAACATGATAAAACCATCTTACTTGGCAACGTGCTTTGCCAGTATGTATGGACACTGAATGGTGTGCTTACCTACTAGCAATTCAAAGTCTACAAAGGAATTAGTAGGTTACAGAATATCTGCCATGTGTAGGAAATTGATAGAGAAAACGAAGGAGTGTATTTACCTCACTATGCGTGCATCGCTATCATGCAAACTCAGAAACTCTGAACTGCCTGTAAAGAATTGTTAAAAACTCTAAAAATAACAACATAGGCTGGTGTCAGACAAACAGTGAGTCTGAAGAAGAGGTTTGCTTTGAAGGTTAGGAAGCTACTTATGTTGTAGACTTTAGGTTATTACAAGCATCATATTTCAGCACAATTTAGAGAACCAAGGTGAGAAGCCTAAGTTTCCCACATTGGAAGTGGTACAAATCTTGATGAGAAAAGGTCTCTTTAGTCGTTTAATATACTAGAGTGGAGAGGGCTTCCCACCTCCCTCCTTTCCCCAAGCTTCTATAGAAGGATCTTTTCAATGTTAGCAAGGTTTACTTGCCCCATAGGTAATCCAGTAAGTAAAAGAAAGGAGATTCTGCCTGTAAATTCCATGCAAGTACATATATGACAGTGAAATACTGTCATTTTATTATTAATTCAGATATTCAGAGGCTAAATTATGTTCCGGTGAACTCAGCTATGGAAATTGAAAACTGAAAATGTATTTGTTTCAGATTGACACATAATTATATACTTCTAGTTCGCCCTGTCTATTTTAAATTATTTTATGCAAATCTCATTTTCAAGGATTATGTATAGAGTAAAATTAGATGAGCCCTCAAATAGCTAATATAATATAATTGTGGAATTATTGTGTGTGTGCATAGTGTGCACATAAGATCCAGATGTTAATTAGTAAATCAGGTTGATTTAGCAAGCAGAAATTTGTTCTGATGAAAAACTGAGAGACAATTACTTCCTAGAAAGTTATTGTTTGTACTATGAGCTCACTGAAAGGAAAAAAATAACATGGTGAAAAATACTTCTATAAAACCCCACCAACTAAGTCATATAAGTAGGAATTCATTGCTCTCAGAATCTAGTCTGACGGCTTTGCATGAAAAGATACGAGAGGTTTACCGTGTGTATGGGCTGTGTAATGGTAAGGCAGCTTCATGTAGTCAAATCTTCCACTTGCATACACTGCATTTCACCTGACAGTGAGGCAGTTAGGGCAGTTTGCATCAGATGCAGATCTCATTCCCTAAGCCTTCCTTTGAAGGATGCAGCTGGCTCCAGAGGGTTAAAAATTCAGTCAGTATATGGTTTCCCTGAACCAAAATTCGCACAGTGCATCTCTTTGGCTGGATGCTGTTCACAGGCTTTATCCAAACGACAGCTTTGCACTCTCCAGAAAAAGAAAACTCGACTTCAAATATTTCAGCTTTGTAGACGTAACAAAAGAAGGTTTTTTACACTGCAAATATAATAACTGTAATTTAAGTAAATTTTGTTATTTGGCATCAAGTGGCCAAGTCAGTTTCGTCCTTCTTATGAAAAGCTGACATTTAATGCCTGAAAATAGCTGGAAAATGAGTGTGAATTACTCAGAGAAAAATATTGCCTCTACTAAAACCAACAACAGAAACTTTAAAACAATTGTGTGGAACAACCTGTCATCTCTCCCTACAAGCCCTATTCAGGCCTTAGCAATGTGTTCATTGCTTCCCAGACTCCCGTTGATTTCAGTGAGAGTTCTGAATGTATCCAGAACAGGAGGTGCTGCCTACACTTCCTACTGTGCCAAAACCTGTGTGTGCTGTGACGTGTGATGGTTTATCACCAATCCCCAGATCAAAAAATCTCATTCAGAGCATGAGTGTAACAAGTCATGAGAATATTTCAGACCACCCTGGCATCTAAACCCCTTTAGTTGTGAATAACACAGCTAGTACCTGTGCCATGTTTTAAAAACCTAACACAAGAGCCTCTGCAAGCAAAGGAAAACAATCCATTTTATATTCCACTTCAGATTATACAAGTTCGGCTTTGCATTTTGAAGGACTTTTCTATCTAAACATGTACATGGTGAGAGAGCTGAAACTTCTTTAAACAATTACAAATGGATCTTTGAAAATGTTTGTCATCATGCACCTGCAGCTGGGCACCTGATAAACTGTTCATGGTTTCAGTGGGAAGAAAATGCATATTCTCCTTTGCCTTTATTCTCATCAGGGAAATGTCAGTAAAAATATTCTCAGTGTATCTGAATCCACCTAAAGAAATGCTTTACCAAAAAGTATCTTTTATTTCCAAGAAATACTCTGAGGACAGAAAAAACTTGGTTTATTGTTTAAACACCCTTTATCCGTCTTTCAATGGATGTTTACACCAAGCTTTGTTGTAAACTCCATTCTTGTAGACTCCACTGTACCTCCACTCAAGGTTTTCCATATCAAAATTGAGGATTGTAGCAAAG
Organism: Nesoenas mayeri; assembly: GCF_963082525.1. NCBI lineage: Eukaryota > Metazoa > Chordata > Aves > Columbiformes > Columbidae > Nesoenas > Nesoenas mayeri. The sequence continues at coordinate 39,219,836 of NC_137543.1, read as the reverse complement.
TTTATTTACACTGAACGGTTCAAAACAAACCACTTACTGACTTGCAAACAAGAAGAAAGCCTTATTATATGTCATTTTTTTGTTCCTGTGGTTAGTATGAGAGTCATTTGTAAAGATCTTGTGCTTTATTCTAGTCTGGCTGTTCCTGGCTATAGGGACATGGTAGCATGCATTATAACACACACACACACACATACACACACACACACACACACACACACACGAAAAAAAAAAAAGAAGAGGTAAAGACAGAAAAAACAAACCCAAAGCTGCGCTGGAGTCTACTGCTCACAAACCAGAATGATTTATAGGAAATCAGTCCGTATACTTCAAGCACTCATGTTTTCAAGGTTGTTTTAATATCATCAGGGCCATGAGGGCACCACCAGCCCTGCCTGTCCCTGCCCACCTCCCCTGGGGTCTCCTCACCCTGCCCATGGCTCAGGACCTCAGTTCAGTGCCCCAAGGGGCAGGACTAGTCTCCAGCTCCCCATAGCCCTGCTCAGCCATGAGCCTGACCCATGGACTCATGTCTTGTCCTAGCATTGACCCATCCCCATCCCCACGGACCTGCCTGGCCATCAAGAGGCTGTGCCTGACCCTGGTTCCCCACATTGGGCCTGATGATTTCAAACACTATTTTAAAAATAAAAAACATAATTCACAGTGAACATATATTTCCATTCCATAAAGTACTTGCATTTTAATGAAGAATACAGTTTCCTAGCAGCAGGTGTTAACACTGAAATGAAAAATTAGATCATTATATTGTGTATCTGCCTTCAGAAGGATAAACTGAAAATAAGATTTACTAAAAGCATTGATAATATCTTGAAACCCTCATTTGTCTTTAAAGGCATATTAAATTTCATGGGGTTTCTAGTTTGCTTGAGGTATTTCAAGACTGCTTGGGGAATACACAGTGGAATGTTTTTCTAAGCTATTACAACTGTATGTCTGCCTAAAGTGTGACCTGTTGATAGCTATATGGAGGTGTATTTTGATCCCTGTATCCTCTCTCATTCTGGGAAAGCTCAGAAAATAATTACACAGCTTCTGATTCCCAGCCTTTCTGCATTAAATGCCAAAATTAAAGGTGAAAGCTGAGAACATGGAAATCTGTTCTTAACCTCCGATTCTGCAGACCCTGGATGTACTGGCCTAATCTCTGCACACTATATAGGGCTACTCTCTGTGTTTAAAATTAAGTAAATACACAAATCTTTCCAGAATTAGGGTTATCCTCTGACACTCTTTTTCATTTTTACCAGTAATTTCCTCTGAATAATATTCATGATCAAAGATGGCAAAGTCAGACTGTGAAGGGAGCGTTTCTGCTGTCATCTGTGATTATTACTGTAGTTCAATGGGCGCAGGTAACAAAACGCACCACCTTAAGCCCAGGTCAGTGACCAGATAAGTTCGATGCAGGTTGAGGTAAACTCCAGCACAGGCAGACAAGTAAATGGCTTATTAGATGAATGGTATATACCATTAAAAGAACTACAAGAACAGACAAATATTATGAATTTCATTTCGTCCTTTTGATATGAGATCTTTTACTGATGGTTTTAGTTCTTAAAAACTAAACTTTTCATATCTTTGATTCTGAAGAATATAACCTACCACGGAATAAGCCTATAGGAAACTGAAATCTCCGCAACACTACATAGTTGTAATATCTCTTATAGATACTTGTGATGCTGTTTTTCTACAAATGTGAACACCCTCAGTTTCCTCCTTTGAATACAGTGAGATTAAAAGCACAAGCTTTGATGGCCTACAGTTATGGCTTTAGTATAAAGAATCATGTCAGAGTATGGCCACATCTACATGAACATATCATAAAGCTTTTGAATACATGCTGTCTTTTCAAGTGCACTAAATTTCATCCATATGGCACATGTTGTTAGGCATTAAGCTTGTCCACAGAGCTTTTTAGTGCTTATACCATTTTTTACCTGCTTGGCATTCACAGAGCTATCTATACTAGGGCTGTCTTCATGATGAAGCTGGAAATGAGTTTCTATGGTTATTTGACTGTCAGCTTCTCTACCCAATTCATGGGTAGAGAAATCTTATACAATATAGTCTGTCCTTTTTACTTTGGACATTAAATTATTCTTATATTGTATTTTCTGATATGTTCTAGAAATCTTATGCCTTCTCATAATCGTACTTAATTTTTAACCTCCTCCTGACCCAGGTTCTCTCTCCTATACCCAGCGCTTTCAGCTATAGGGCAATTGCACTTTAATAGCTTAGAGTTCCTTGTGTTCCAGTGGAAGTCATGTTCTACAGCATTCTCTTGTTAATTAACATTATTTCCTGCTTCTCTGACCAGGTAACAGGTTTTTTTGTTTGTGGAACCTTATACTCAGGAATAAATCTGCTTTAGACCACTGTCCTTTTCACTGTGGGATCAGTTTTAGCTAGCTGGAGGGCAGAAATAATTGCAAAATACTTCAGGAACATGAGAAACTAAAAATCAAAATGTTAGAGATTCATAGAGCTCTACAAAACTTCTCCCAGGGAAGATGGGAATTTCCATCATTTATAAGGATAGAGAAGGATGCAAGTGGTTCGGAGTTTTTATTTTCTTTTTAGAAGTTACTTCTGAGACTTTTATATGCTCTGAAAGTTATCAGCTCTGGAATTCAAGTTCAGTAACACACAGGTTAGCAATTGTGAAGATGGGTCAGTTAAATTGTCTATACAGAAATGACTATTGGCTTTCTCTCTTTTTTTTTGTTTTGTTTGTTATGTTTTCTTTTGAGGAATTTTCTGCCTCTTATAGTCTGGAAGACAACTTGAACACTGCTTGTCTCTGAAACAGCAATACCTGCTTGGCCCTGCAGGCTGCTAAAACAATAGCTTGGACAGATGAAAAGTGCCTTGTGTAGCTTACCCAGGTCTTCAGAAAGTTTGGAATTAAGAAAGAACATGGGTTAATGCCGGCTCCTATCCCAGTACTGGAAGGTATGTACTTTCTTGCGAGAGTGAAAGGTAAGGATTTAGCTGCTTCTCAGAAGAGCACTACCCCTGGGGAGAAATAGAGGGAGAATAGTTATGGACCTCATCCCACTGATGTAAAACCAGGGGCTGAATATAGTGAGTACGAGTAAAACCTCTTCAGCACTAGCTCTTGTCATTTTGTTTATCTAGTTTCTTACCCACCCTGCAATTCTTATTATTAAACTCTGTAGTATTGAGTTTAACTAAAAAGATCTTGTAGTTTATTATTGTAGTTCAGTGAAGTCCAGAGAGATGATGCCTGCTCTAAGCCTTCCATATAGAAAACCAATTATCCATAAAATTTACCAGTTCAGGCTATCACCTTTTCAATTTACTTTGTATCTTCAAGTATTCATCCTTCAAAATAAATATGTTCTCAGAACATGTAACTTTAGCAAAGTTTAGCGCCAGGTAGAATTTTATCTTCAAAGCCATAAACAGAAATATAAATCTCAGGCTGTTTAATTAGGGTTTTGTATATTGTGCAACATGGATTATATTTTGCATGCCTCACAATCATACCTAGCCAAATACATATCCTGGCTGAGTAGAATTGGGTTCTTACTTGTCTTTCTTTTGGTCCTTCGGTTTGGTATACAAAACTATCTTAATGCTTTTCTCCTTCAAAGGAAGTGGCAGAAAAGTGCCATAATACTGTTTTGCAGTAGTTTTGTAAATATTTGACTGTTGTCAAGCTGTATGTAGTCTGAGGATACAATACGGTCTATTTCATAGAAACATTGATCAGATACCTTGCTAAAATGAATGCCTCACACGTGATTTTTTTTTTTCCTCAGGGCAGGCTTCAGTGTTCTTTGGCAGAAATCTGTGTATCATGGAACAGCAGCTGGTAGCAGGAAAGCTGGCTGGTGAGCGGAACATGGCACTTCTGCCTTGATGCCTGTAAAAAATAATGTGATTTATCCATATTTTGTTGGAGAGGAAAAAAAAAAAAAGGTAGTTGATACTTCATCCATGTGTAAAACCATTTTTAAGAAACAATGTGCACACTTATATCATATCTGTTTTTCCTTCCTAAAACATTACTTTCTACGACAAAGTGAATGTATGGATGTAGGGGCCGAACGGATCCTGTTTCTCTGAGCTGCCCATGGAGAGGCTCAAGCAGACCAGTGGTTATTCATCTGCCCCTTGCACGCAGGAGTTCTTTGCAACTCTTGGAGTCCATTTACCTTTGCCAAGAGGGATTCTTGCCGGGGCCCAGCCCCTCTCCCCGGAGGCCCTTCCCAGTTCACACCGGCGAGGGACAGCGGGATCCGGCGGGAGGGGAACCCTTTCCCCCAGCACCGCCTGTCCGCGGCCCAGGAAGGGATTAAACAACTCGAGCGCCAGCCTCGGACCCCCCGGCCACTCACCGCGCCCGGTGAAGCCCGCTCGCACTGCCCGCGAAGGCGCAGCGCAGGGGGAGCGGGAGGGACGCGGGCTCCCCAAGGCAGCTCCCCCTGCCGCCCTCCCCGGCAGCGGCCACCCAACCTCTGCCTGCGGGACTCTGGCCTCCCTCGCCGCCTCCCGCCCACCCTGCGCCCCAGGCACAGCACTGGCCTCGAACAATGGCTCGCCGGCCGCCGCACGGGCGAGCTGCTCCGCGACCAACGCTGCTCCGGGACCGGTCCCGCCCCGCCCCGCCGCTCGGCGGCCGTCGCTCCCCCGCCCCTCCCCGCCTACGCCGCCCAAGTCGCTTGAACTTTCCCCGGGCGCTCGCAACAAGCTGTCCGTGCCCGGCTGCCTCTGCCGCCGCTGCCCGCAGGGCCTCCCGCCCCTGCCGGATAGTACCGGTCAAGCACCGCTGCCCTCGGAGCCTCCAAAATCTCCGCAAACGGACCCCTCCATGCCCCTTCTCCGGCACGGCGCCCTGAGAAGAGCCCGCCGCCGCCCCCTCTCCTCTCCCCCTTACACCTACCACAGCCCCCCGCTCGCCCGCCCTCACCAGCACGCCCACCCGCGGCACCCCCCACTCCACCCGCCAGCCCCCCGCCTCCCGCACGCGTTGCCTCTGCCCACCCCCGCCCCGCACACGCCCACCCGCGTCCCCTGCCCCTTCCCCAGAGCCAGACCCGCGCTGTGCCGGGCAGAGCCCTCGCTGCCGCCGGCTCCTCTCCCTGGGGCTGCGCTCCTTCCCGCTGCCGAAGAGAAACCCCTTCAACAAAGGAGGGGGAGCAGCAGAAGGCGGGACACACACACACACACGCACGGCCGCTCCGTCCGCATGCGGTGAGACCCCCGCTTCGCCTCCGGGGCCGCGTCAGCGCGGGAGGGAAGCAGCGGAGAAGCGGCGGCTCTCTGCGCGGGCAGCCGCCACCATGGGCTGCTGCACGGGGCGCTGCACGCTGATCTTCCTCTGCTCGCTGCAGCTGGTGAGTGCCCGTCCGAGCGCCCCGGGGCACGCTTCGGCCTCGCGGGGGGTGGGAAGGGACGGGCTCTCTCCCCCCGCGACCCGGGCACGGAGCTGTCCCCGCCGTGTGCGAGTGCAGGCGGCCAGCCCCGCTCCCGACGGCCCGTCCCCTCCTCGCCCCCGACCCGTAAGTTTTGCAGTGGGAGGCGAGGAGGACGCGACGTGGGCGAGAGCGGCCCCGTGGCCGGGGAGGGGGAAAGCGGCGGATCGGGGCGGGGGCCGCGGCGCCTCAACCCGGGCGGCTGTCAGCGCTCCCGGCCTGAGGGAGAGACGCTCCCCCACCTCGGCGTCGCTCGGAGGCGTCCTTGCTCCCCGCTGGTGCCGGGCAGAGGCTTCCCCCGGCTGCTGCAAGCGGACGATGAGAAGAAAGACGAGGACGCCGCCCCCGCCCGGCCGGCAGCCTCTGCCCTGGGGCGGTTCGGGGCCGGGCGGTGCTGGGCGCTGCCGCCGCGGGCCGCCCGTGTCAGCGCGGTGGGGAAGGGTGCGGGAAGGGAACCGTCGTCGCCGCCTCTCGCCTTTTTCTGTTCTTCTTAACCTTTGTAAAAGCGGCACCTGCCGTCCCTTTGCTGTGACTTTTCCTGAGGTTCCTTTTTCTCCGATTAAATATTCGTCAGCGTGCAATTGTACCCACAGAACGGTGCATCATCTTCTCTTTGTTTGCTGAAGTTGGCGTGTTTGTTTCGGAGAAAAGAGTTATCGAGACAAAACACTGCCAAACAATAATAATCCTTCCTCTCTGGCTCATTAGCTGGATGATAAAATAGTGCTCTTCCTTTAACAGTAGTACCAGGAGTCCCGAGAGTATTTTAAAAGATTTTTCTCTTTTCTAATGACTCAGAGTCATCATTTTGCCACATGATCTTTCTTAAGATGAGTGCTGTTCCTTTCTTGTGTCTGTAAAGAAGCAAAGTCGGATGCATTCACTGTTGTGGTTTTATTTTTCTTTTTTCCTGATCCTTTGCTAATCTTTCTAGTTTTCTGTTACAGCACTTTGAAACAGCTTCTGTTTCAGGGGTAATACACTTAAATGCAATACGTACAATTACTTCATTTGAAGAGCCTCATTCATTTTCAAGGCTTTATGTCAGATTCGCAGCTTGTGTAAACTGGTGTATCATCTCCATTGTTCCCTGTGTGAGTCTGGACTTTATTCAGATGTGCTTTACAGTGATGGAGCTAAGTGTGGTATAAGTACTTCAGTGGCACAAGCTTGCCAAAAAGCGGAAAAGATGTGGGATTGGTACTTCTGGTGCAAGGAAAGCTTTGTTTAGACATTTCTGGCCTTTATTTTTTGACTTGTTTTGCATCAGTTTTGCAGATACTGTCCTATTGACTGCAGCAGAATTGCTCTTGATTTACTTCAGTGCATGTGAGAGGGAGAACAAACCGTTTTTCTTCAAATATATCTCTCTGCCAGTTATGAAGGTTATAATAACTCTATTTACTATTCTATAGAATTACTTGGAGGCTATAAAAATTGAAGTAAAGTGTGAATAGCCACCGTAATCTACAGAGAAATGCATATAAAGTCTTTCAGAAAAAGATTCGTGTTTTATAAAAGACCTATCAAACGATATAACAACTTTCAAAGAATGACTTTAATGTGTAGTATTTTTACTGGACCTACCTGTTTTATGATAATGTTTCACAGCCATATCCATGTCTTTTGGGCACTGATAAATGTCTGTATGGAAAAAAAGCTTTCATTTTAATTTAATTTCATTTAAAAATAAAAGTCATGTTTTAGATCTGAGAAGTGATCTAGTAGACATGAACTTAAAGCTGAGGTACTTTCTGTGATGTCAGTGGTAGTTGTGTTCAGTTTATGTCTGGAGAAGTTGTCACCACAGGTGTTTTTATATCTTTTTCTAACATTTCAGAGAGCATGACTGTAAGGTCTACACAGTAAAACTGCATCCCTGGACATTACTGTCATCAAGTAAGATTTATTTTACCTCGCATCCTATTTATGGAGGGGTGAAAGAGGTACTACTGACTGTGGACAAGATTTAGATTAAACCCTACAAAGCGCAAAGCACTTGTAGTGCAACTTTGTAGCATTTCAGAAGTACAGATGATTTATGAGACATGAGGAAAAAACTTTAGAAAAGGAGGCAAATGGGTGTGTATTTTATAAAAAGAAGTCGTTCACCTTGGTCATATTCTGGTCATGTCAGAAAAGGGTCTGGGAACAGTTCAGGCTTAACCTTAAGATTAACCTTTAGATATCACCTGAGAAAGAGATACCTTATAAAACAGTTGGCAACACCTTTTATAGCATACATATACTGTGTAGATTCTCTTTGATATAAAATGATGTGAAGTAAAAAAGCAGCATTTCTGGAAACAGGTTCATACCAAAGACTTGGTTATTGTTCTAAAGAAAGATGCAGTGTTTAGTGGCCTCAAAGCACCATTTATTGATTCCTTAAAACTGTTGTCTGCTCTAACTTCTTCCTAGGCTGCATGTTTATATGTTGCTGGGATGAAGAATTACAAGGTGAAGAGAACAACAGTTATTACGTGACAGTTCATAAAATACCCTTTCTCTAATGGTAATACATTAAGTGTGTTAAATTCAAGAAGATTTGCTTGTAATTTTCGTTGCTGTTTGACAGTTGGAGGATTTTGACATAAAAATGATAATACCAGTTTTCCATTATGTTTTGATCGATGAAAGTGTTTATTTCTGACAGCTTTTACATTTTATAATAAACACAGTTTAATGTTAGATTCAGTAGTGCCAAGGACAGTCTGTAGTTAGTCTTCTATCGTTTAGTGAAAACCTCATTCTTTAACGTGAATCCGTATGATGATGTGTAATACAGAACCCTGAGAAAAATCCCTGAGGCGGGAGGCTAGGTGGCACCAGTTCAGAAAAAGCTGTTAGCAGCGTGGTTTCCTTGCACCTCTACAGGTGGATTCTGCTTCTGAAAGCCAAGGGAATTTTGCATAAGGAGAACTATCTTGTCCCCCTCCGCCACCCTGCCCCGCTAAAACCCCCTGTGATCTCTCACTGTTTTGCTCTTCCTGACTGAAGTATTGTCATACGCCATTTCTGAAGCTGTCAAGCTAAGAACTCAGAAGTATATGTGGATCTCTTTCTGCATAAATCTGTCATTAAGACTATTAGGAACTATGTATACCTGAGGAAAGTGTCTCACAAAGATATATGAATCCTTTGGATTATAGCCATAAGTCTTACTGGTGCCACTAAAATTCTCGGATGTTGGCCTTGTCTTGTACTAGAAAATTAAAGCAGCTGCCAGAGATGGTGTCTGTGCTAGTGCAGCCACCATGCCATAATGTACTGCAACATAAAAATGTTTGGAAAATAAAACAAATTTTTAAAAAAATTAAATTCTTGAAGGGGTAAATTGACATCAAATTGCAGAGAGATTTAGCTGTGTGAATCCAATTGATGTTAATATGTGTCACACAGTGAAAATCTTCACGCTGCTTTGAAAATGTGTTTCTGAGAAACTACCATTGCAGGATAATTTTGTTTCAACATTTACAGTAAGTGGAAGTTTTTGGTACCTAGAAGTATACACACATAGAACTCTAAATAACAGAGATTGTAAATGAGATTTTCAAAGCGGAGAAGGGAAGATTAATGGAAAGCACATGGCTAAGTCCTCTTCATTGCTTTGAAAATCTCATTTCATGTGTTTATCCTCTGACTTCCCTGCACTGTGTTCATTGTGTAAGTATGATTTAGAAATGTATAGCTAGTGTAATATAGGCTGTTCTCTATTTAACCTGTTACTTTCCAAATAATTTAAGTATCAGCAGACCACAATGGGAAATGGTTTTAGTGGAGCACAGCTTCTGTGTTTTAATGCTCTGACTAGTGATTGAGGAGTATAGTTGGTCATTTTAAAAAACTTATTCTTGTCTTAATATTTAGCAGATTTCTGCTTGTGATTGCCATTGACATTAATTATACTGATGTATGTAAATCCTTACATTTGGAGATGAGACTATAGCCATTATGCTGAATGATGGCATTTCACCCTTTATTACTGTACATACTGGAGTTTCAGCAGTTATGTGGGGAGGTGATATATGCTGTGCATAGAATTTCATCACATTTTAAAATGCTTTATAAAGTTGGAAACTCTAACTTAGTATTTTGGTGCTCTGTGCTTTTATGTTAGAACTGACAGACAACAGTCATTCAGTTAACAGCTCAGGCTTTCAAGGGATTTGATACATTTGAGAAAGTAAAATCCTTGAAGTGCTAAATTGCTGCATCTTTTTAGGTTGGTAAAATAATCACTGGCCCATTGATCTGGAGATGAAACATCTGTCCACTGATAAAAGAGGAGGAAGTATGAGGGGCTGCCTACTGTACTAACAGGATGGAGGATGTTTGGGATTTTAGGTCCAAATGAGTGCTGGTTGCAGGATGTTTCCCCCTCTGCTGATGTGAGAACAGTATTTTCCTCCAAAAACTCAAATGGCACTGCCCAAGACATGTAACTGTTGCTGGTGGCTGTCCCTAAGAATCTGATATGCTTGTTGTACAGGTGTATAATTGCATTTAAGATTAAGATTGGAAGTAGTACACTGTATCAGATAGATCTACTTGAGTTAAATATTTGCAATCCAAAAAATATATGAGACTATATAATTTTTAGGATCTCTATCATCAGGGATAAAAGAGTAACAACTGTTAATAGCAATAAGTGGTTTTCACTTTGTGCTTTTGGTTTATTTTACAATATTGTTGAGTGGAGCCTGTTAGTAAAACACACATTCCCAGTGCATCAGCACCACAGTGTTTCACCATTCCGTGCACCAGAAGTTCAGCCTCAGGAGTGAAATTACCTCCCAGCAAAGCTGTACATAATACTTCAGTTCAGAGATTGAAGTTGGGAATTCAGAACTTGAGGAACCCTGAACTTGCAGAGCTCTCTGGAATTTCGGAACTGAGTGAATTTCTTAAAGAAGCCGTGCAGCTCATGCTTGGTTCTGGGTTCTGTTTACCACAGCAACCTGTTTTTCTACAATTCCTTGCTGCCCCATGACTGACAGTCAGTTGTCATCTGGAACTATAATTAGAATTTTTACAGTGATGAAGCGAAAGAATTAAGAGTTCAACCATAGAAATGGCAATTAAGTTACTGAAAATTGGGGGTTATATAGCTGTCCTTCTGTTCCTAAGATCAGGAAGTTTTGCAAATAATTATTTTAAGGATATTGGAATATGCTGCTGGTCTACTTCTGTTTCAGGATCCGCTACATTCTGCCAGGACACAATTCTTGGAACTAGGAAACAAAGACTGTGTTTTTGGAAATCATTGAAATTCATTGTTGGATCCAAATGGGGTTTGGGTTGGACTTGCACCTTGAACATGGAACGGGTTTATGCTTAGAGATGAAGTGAGGTCAACTGCACATGTCCAAATTACTTTGCACATAAATAAATGAATTTAACTGATTAGATGAACAAAGATTCATTTGCCCTGGTATTGCACAGGAAAAGTGAGTGAAGGTTTTGTACTTCACTTAAATAGGACTGGAATCAATTTGTGTATTCAGTACAGATATTGGTAAGACGGTCTCTTTTGGACTGTGCACAGTGAAAAGAGGAGAGACAATGGGCCCTGGATGCAACAACGGGGAAATTCTGATTAAATATTGTGAAAAAAAAAAAAGTTCACAGTGAGAGCAGTCATACATTGGATCATGTTTTCTGGAGAAGCTGTGGAAACTTCATCCTTGATTAAATTCAAAACCTAGCTCAACACAGCTCTGAAAAACCTGGTCTGACTGAAGTGCATCTGATGTTGAATTTGGCCCTGCTATGAGTAAAGGTTTCACCAGATGAGCTCCAGAGATTCTGTTCAACTTAGTTTATCCCATGATTAAGTGATCTTACTAGAGCATAAGGAATAAGAGCCTAGTTATTTATTAAAGGATATCCTGGTTTCAGCTGGGATAGAGTTAATTTTCTTCCCGGTAGCTGGTAGATTGCAGTGTTTTGGATTTAGCAGAAGAATGTTGATAAAACACTCATGTTTTGGTTGTTGCCAAGCAATGTTTATACCAAGTCAAGGTAATTTGGGTTGTTTTGAAATAATTAGTTTCTTAATTTGTTGTGGGCATAATACTGTGGAAGTAGGCTTGAAATGGCAAAACCAATCCTAGTATTCAGTTGTATTGCTTGATATCAAACTTCACTGTTAAATTAAAGGAGAAATACCTGTGATGGACTTGTCATTTATTATTTCACAAATAATAATTCTGTGATACAATATAGTATGTCAGATCTTTTGGACTAATTAGTATTGAAGCAAAATATATTTTATTCATTCAGTCCTGTAATTAATTGCTAAGCAAGACAGCAGTCATTTTGGATCAAAGAGCCTGTTACTTCTATCTGTACAGGAAAATTAACTGCACATTTTTGGTTCTAGATGAGTAACATAAGGGAGCAGAAATAAGTGACTGTGTGATTCAAGAGACTGATAGGATGACACAGACTTTTTCACCTCAAGGTCATATTTAGAAATGTACTGCAAGTTAGATAAGGGCAAATGTCATTATGGTTTATATGAAAATTAGCGGTCTTGATATAGCATCAATATAAAAATATAATCTCCATATTAGTCCTAATTTCCACCTTTTATGTTGTACTAGGAGGGTCAAGGTTGGTGGCCGTGCTGTTGTGAAGACCAAAGCAATCTTTTTGCCCATGCTTTCTTCAGGTCATCTTTTCAGTGGTGTGAGCAGGACAGCGTAATAAAGTTTGTGCTGCCATTGCTCATGCTGGATGAGGTATATTTACTGGGGATATCCGTGTAGGGAGGCATTTGTAAGCTTTATGAGTCACATTAAATCACAATGAAAAATAATGAAAAATAATGCTAATTGAGTTGATCTTGTGTAAATTTCATCTTTTTCATTGCTTGGAAAGAAGAAAATTTCTTACTTCTTTTTATCTAGTACTTTTTGCCTTGAAAACAGAATGCGGGCAATAACAAATGGAAAACGTCTCACTTTGAATCTTGAAGCAGCTCAGATTTGTCTAAGATGAAACAGTTTTCTCCTCATGTCTCCCGAGCAGTTGATGTGTACCTTCCTGAAGGGGAGGCCGGCAGGTTTCGGATCATATGCTGCTACACTTGACAAGACCCATGATTCCTCGACAGAGCCGTGTCAGCAGCACATAAGAGGTTTTAGTATGTCATGTTTGTGTTTTTTTTTCCCATGTGTGGCCAGTGAAAACTTTGTAATCTCGCCACAGATCTCTGCCTTTGGTAGGTCTGTAAAAGACAGTGGTAAGATGGATTTAGTCACTATTCTCTGAGCACCGGAACATACAGAGTGCTTAAGACCCTGGTAATAAAAAGATAGTAGAAGATTTTTATTTAGTCTTTTCACTTTTTACTATACTTCCTTATCATCCTGTCTTTCTTCAAACACAGCCATACCTTGCATGTAATCTCAACTCAGATGGATTTTTTTAATGCTGTGGTGATTTGGGACTTGTTCTTACGAGTTGCTGAATGCCCTCCAGCTCTCATTAAAGTTGCTGAAAGGCATTCTTTTACATATAGGCACTTCATAATGACAAGTTCAAGCAAAAGAAGCAGTGAACCCCTTCCACCTAATGCATGCAGCGTTACAATAAAAGGAAAAAGAAAAGTTTTCCACTTAATTCAACAACCAGTTTCTTCCCTTACAGAAATTAACATCATGAGGTAGTAACATTGACAATTTTATTAAATGGAAAAGTAAGATAATTGTAAGACAATTATTTATGTCGAGTGACTCTCTTAAGTAATCACAGTTGGTTCTTTCACAGATCTCTCCAAAGAAAGTTGAGAGAAAAGGTTTTGCTATTTCATCAGTACAGAAGTTTTGGCTGAGAGTACATGTAAATATATATAAAGAGCATATGTTTGACAATGAGCCAAATGGAACTCCCCTAAGGAGGGTTTTGACACATACCAAGGAAGCTACAGATAAAGCAAAGCAAGAAGAATAATTAGGAGATGAACCATGAGCAGAAAGATCCTGAAATACTTTTATAGTGAGGGAGATTATGTAGGAGCATGGATGAGATGTGTAGAAAGGTGCTTTTAGACGAGCATAAGGAAAATGGGACATGGAAGTCCTCTTTGACAGACAGATGAAAGTTAGCTCTGTGTGTGTGAGTAATTCCCATCCAAGGTTTCACTGAAAACAAGACCTTAAGGAAAAAAAACAAACCAAAACAAAAACAATCAAAACTATCTTGTCTAACATGCTGCTGCTAATAAGCTGGTTTCTCACTATTCTATTGTAAAGTTACTGTGTTAGTGTCAGATATTTTGAATAAAAAGAGCCAAGGAAGCAAAAAGGTAGTATGATGATATTTTCTGGGAAGACTGGAATGAATGGCAGTCTTTCTCATCCAATGTTAGCTTTTGTCTTTGGTGGAGTCTTGAACATGCTGTGCTGTTCTGGGACTGCTGCAGCTTCACTGTCCTGTCGGCTGTTCCGGAACCTCACGTGGGCAAAGTGCTTCTGGAGCTTCTGAGCATGCAGCTGAAGCTCAGCATGAGCCACAGTGGAAATGAGTAGACATGTGAATCCTTGTGCTTCCCTGCAAGAGAAAAAAAATAAAAGGCAGATTTTTAGATAGATTGAAAAAACTTGTAATATGTCTAAATGCATTTTGGAAAAGGGATTCTGTTAAAGTGGAGTGCATAGAGAAAAATCCTTTTGGAAGCTTAGTTTCCACAATCAAAGGATAAAAAGCTGCAGAATTCTAAAGCTGGAAACTGTAGTGCATTATAATGCAGGAATAACATCACAAAATATATATAGTTCTACCTCTGCTTGTGAGCTAGTTATTTTTTCCTGCTAAAAGCTTGCTGTGTCTTTCTACTGCGGAGTGAGCAGAATGTTTCTTTTCTCTAATACGTATTTTTTTCATGAATTAAGTAGACATCATCAAGGTAAGTGTGTTTAGATTTTAACTGGAATAGAAACCTTGCTGCTCCTGCAGATTGAATAATTTACATCATAGAAACCTCAGAAACCTTTCTGCCCTCAAATGCAGATGGAGCCACTCAGAAAGCTGAAGAGAGATGGTCTCCTCATGGAGATCACTTATGCTATTGAAGATTCTTTCATCAGTCTTTCATCAGTTAGTCAGCTGTACATTTGTGAGAGGCCTGTTTTACCCCCTAGCATGTGCATTCAGGAAGCCTTAAAAATGCCCCAATTTGGAAAATACTTTTTCCAATTCCCACTGTTTCCAGTTAATTCTTATGTTGATGAAAGTTGCAGACTGATGCTCAGCCTCATCCTTCTTCTGATAAACTGTTTCTGTTCTGACCAGGAACCTCTTGGCTCCAATGCCTATCTGTGAAATTAGATACTGCTTTCATTTTCCCGTTCTTCTTTTTCTCTTGAGCCAGATGGTGTTTTGCTAACTCTTCTGCCAGCTATTTCAGAAGAAGTTCCAAGTTCTGATCTTCATCTGTTTTATCAAAGTAGGATTCAGACCCTGTTCCCTCCAACCCCAAACCAGTCAAGACTGTTAAAATTTGCTTGTGGCTGTAAATGGGCTCAGTGAACATCAGGTTTAAGATTCTCCCCATCCTGTAAATATCCTCCACATCTGTGGTTGAGTTCTCCCGTAACCTGTGGCTAAAAGTACTGCATCATGCCAGAGAACTGGAAGAAATGGCAAATGTGTTTGTAGTTACAAATGACAGATGGAATTCCTTGGTTAAAACAGACAGAATAATTAATGCTGTTAAGCAAAACACTTTCAAAAACAAGGATGAATCTGCAGTCTTAAGGATCTACATGTGTATTTCTCTAACTTACAGAATTATGAAGAAAAAGCAAAGGCATGCAGAAGTGCATGTATGATATTGCGGTCCCTTCCCTTGTAGGATAATCAAGTACATGGTTGTTATCTGATTGATTTTCATCTATACAATGTGAGTAAGATTTATTTTAGTCTGAGGCACAGTTACTTGTGGTTCTTCACATCATGTTGGTTGTACAGCATTATAAAAATGTTTGTTTAGTTCAGAAAAGGCAACGTGAAGGAGTGATACCTGAAAAATGAATGAGTAGTGTGATTTCCTGTCAGAGGACTTGCCACAGGAGTATTGGAAAGAAATGGAAAAAGTGCTTCCAAGTCTGAATTTTCAATGACAAATTAGACATATGAGTGACAGTAGCCTAAATCCAAGCTTCATTCAAATGTCACAAATGAGTTTAAGTATATTGAAGTATATTAGATGCCATGAATGGCTTTAAGTTGTATTACTAATGTATAATTTAGTTGTAGTGGTTTGATAAAAGCCAAAGCTGAATTGTGCCAGAAGTAACCACAAAGTGCCAAAATGTATTTGATTTGGATTAAGTAACAAACCCCTTCATTTCTCTAATATATATTTTTTTATGAGTTAAGTAGACATCATGAAGATAAGTGTGTTTAGATTTTAATTGTAACCAGTTACATCTGTTAATCTGTACAAAGGTAATCAGTTGAATGTATTGGTGACTCAAAATGTAGCCCTTGCACATGAAATGCAGTGTGCTGCCTTGCACACCCTGCACTTTTAAAAGAAGTGTATTGCATGATTGCTGGAGAACAATACTATCTGTCACCTCTTTTGGTCACATTTAACAACCCTGGGTCATCTGGGAAGAGTGTGGGAGAAACTGATGTCAAATAGTTTCGTTGTGTTTTTGTATCCATGGAAGGTTCCAGGTTTCAGTGTTCAGCCAGTATATGGTAACTTGTTTGCACAGAAAGCTGAAGAACTGTTTCTGCAGAGCCTTGTGGCCAGAAGAGTGTCAGGGTTTATCTGAGATCTCGCTGAGCAACAGAGATTCGGGCTTTTTCCTTGTAAAAGTAGTAATATAATGATTTGTTTTTTAGTTTTGTTATGTATTTGGATCCTTTGGCCTGTTTGGTCTGTGAAATTCTTGTCCATGTGAATCTCTTACTTTTCTGTGAGATTCTAGGCTGTACTTAGATTTCTAGGCTGGACTGTAGTTAGTGCACATGCCAGACTTGCTGGAGTGCTCCAATAGTGCTGGGCTTTCACTCTCCTTATTCTTCTCTTGAGAAGCTGAAGTAACTAATGCCCCAAATCTGGTTGGCACTTTTAAGGATCATTTGAAGCACATTGCAGCTAAGGTTGGCTCTGGACTAGGGTGTGTATCTGAGATGCACCTTGCCACAAGCCCTTACAAGCCAAAACAGGTAATGGAGTCAGAAAAGGAATCAGGCAAATGTTTTGATTTAGGCCCTACATAAAGTCTCTGGAGTCCCAGTTCAGCCTGTTTTTCTCCTTTGTGCTTCTTCGTATTTCTGCATACAGTTGACATAATTCCTTTTTTATATTGGCCACAAGTGACTGGGAGCATATTAACATTGTGATAGGCAAGATCTCTGTATCTGGGTGTGTTAGCAAACAGGACACATAACCACAGACGTAGTTATATGTGGTGCTTTTATTTCAGCGCTGGGAAACCAGGGGTTCGCACCCAAAGCTGGCTTCAACCACTGATTCGAACTCCACTACATTTATACAATTTGGTTACATACATATTCATTAGGGTTACAAAGTATGTATTGCATATTCATCAGATTACATCATTATTTCACAATATCAGTTGCAACACCTTGGAAGTACTCTAAGCATGCGCAGTGTCCTCTGGTGGTCGTTCAGGGGGTCTTCAGGATGAAGTAAGGAGTCTTCTTCACTCGTGAACTTTTCACCTTTTGTCACTGCACATGCGCACTATTCCTATACTCATTATAAAATCATGTAAAATACTCAGGTTTCTTAGATGCGCATCCTCAGCACATTCTATCCGTTCAAGATAAGATAAGGACTTACTGAGAACTAACAGAACTAATTTTCAGTTCTCTACTCTCAAACTAAGAGATAAAAACTTGTATACCACCTGTGAAATTTCAAGATAAGGTGAGAATCTTGGATACAGTTTACAAAAGTAAAATACAGCTAACTATAACAGGTGGGCTCACAATCTGGAGAACACGTTTCTTCTTAATTGTGTACTGTTTGCAGAGTGGTTTAGAGGTGCTAAAATTCATTGCAAAAACCAAAATCTCTTTCTGTTTTAGGAGGATTTTAGTAACTATGAATTCTTTTCTGGAAAGATTATTTTCAGGTGTTGACAGATTGGAGTTGATCCTGACAGGATTAGCTCTCCTACAGAATGAGACTTGTAAATATCTACACCTGCACTGACTATACTCAGTTGGGGATTCCCCCTTGTGTTGTCACCTCTGGATACAGGCTCTTGGAGAAGACAGGAGTCAGTCTCTTAAGGGTATTATAAAAATAAGTGTATTCAAAATGCTGCAACTGACCAACTGTGTACAGAGAATGAAGAATTTTAAGTCAGGAAAGTTTTGTTTTCTTTCTGCTGATAGGTGTAAGCACTGCTTAATTTGCACTAAAAGAGCTGTGAGTTCGTGGTATGTTACGTTTGTTAACCCAGTTGTTCAATTTTTGGTAAATGGAATTGGATAAGAAATTACAGCATATTCATTGAAATAGGAAGAAGAATCCTAATCTCTTGGGAAGCAAACTTTCCTTGTTACATGCACCTTTTTGTCTGAATGACAAAAGCATATCTGACAGTGAATCCCAACTATCAAGGCAGAAGAGTAATTTCCAAGGCAGTCCATTCACACTCAATTCTTTTTCTCTAAAAACAATGCAGTAAATTATGCTGGTGTTTAAGGTGTAATCCCTGTGGCTTTAAAGAACATAAGCTATCAGAAGCACACTAGTCTGATTGTGCTAAGTGTTGAGCACCTCCTGTACTGGAGAGAGTAACCTCATCTCCCACTGAGAGCAGCAGGAGTTAGGGACACTCATGTCCTTCCTTTCAGGCACCACCACCCAGAGGGATGGAGCTGGAAACAAGGCAGCTGTGCCACTGACTGGTAAGTGCCGGCACTATTAGAGGCTGCCATTAGATGAAGTCATTGAACCATTAGGAAGCCTGCAAAAAATGAGTACCCTCTCCTAATCTGAAAAGTGTTGTGGTTAAGAATATACTCATCGGACATCCTCAAGGGAAGATTTCTTTCACACATACTGACTCGGTCAGCGTTACCAGCCAACATTTCACTGGCACAAGACTTGTGTTTGTAACATTTCACGGATCTCTACCTCCATGCTGAGTAGTGGGGTCATCTATTATTAATATTCTCACATCTTTTTGCTAGGCTAAAAGTATCTTATTATCCATTTTCTTATTGAATCTTCCATTTCTTCAAGATGCTTTCAAGGTTTGTTCTGCTCTCATTTTATTAGTTGGGAACAAAGGCTTTTCAAATGTCATAAGTTAATATATGCTGATTTGTGGATAAGCAAGAAAATATCTCAGATTTTGAGGCCATTTTATTATATAATGATATGTGAGCCTCATATGCAGTTTCTATAAAATATTTCATTTCTGCTATTTCAGTGCATATCTATACATAATTACAGTTTTGCATTAGAAATACTGGCTGTTTGGCAAGGTGAGACTTTGTCCTGTTATCATAACCAGTTACTCTTTGGTACGTGTACAGAATTCAAAGAACTCTTAAGTTAGAGAAGTAACATAATGTTTGCTTACAGAGGTCAATGGAGACAGTAGCATGTTCATGTTGCTTTGAGATGGCCAGAGGCAAGCCAGTTTGCATCTGGGAACTGTAAAGTTCAGGTGGTGCTGTGCCTTGGTTAATGAGCCTGTGGAGAATATTGTAGCTCAGGCAGTTCAGTGCTTGTGCATCCTTTAGAATCATAGAATGTCCTTAGTTGGAAGAGACCCACAAGGATCACGGAGTCTAACTCCTGTCCCTGCATATGTCAAGCCCACAGTTCACACCATGTGTATGAGGTGTTGTCCAGTCTCGAACACTGTTGGGCTTGGGGGCATGACACCTCCCTGGGGAGCCTGTTCCAGTGCTCCACCACCTTCTGGGTGAAGAACCTTTTCCTAATGTGCAACCTAAACCTCCTCTGGCACATCTTCCTGCCATTCCCTTGGATTCTGTCATTGGTCACCAAAGAGATCAACACCTGCCCCTCCTCCTCCCCTTGTGAGGAAGCTATAGACCGCGATGAGGTCTCCCCTCAGTCTCCTCTTCTCCAGGCTCAACAAACTAAGTGACTTTAGCCACTCCTCATACGGCTTCCTTTCCAAACCCTTCACCAGTTTTGTACACTTCTGAACACTCTCCAGTAGCTTAATATCCTTTTTATCCTGTGGCGCCCAGAACTGCACCCAGTGCTCCAGGTGAGGCCGCACCAGTGCAGAGCAGAGCAGGAACCCACAGGGCTTCTAGACAGAAGCTGGCCTGTGTCTGGATGGGCTGGAGTGTAGGCAAAGCAGTCAAACCCGCTCTAGAAAAGATACAAATCTCAGGTTAATGTTGTTCAATATATACTTATTCTCTAAACAGATATTATCTGAGTTTCTCAGCTCCTGACACTGAGGTATTTCATGTAAATTGTGATTGAGGAATCACTACCAGAGAGCCAAAGGTGTTGATGTTGTCACTGAACAATCTTAAAAAAAGTTTGGACTTCAGTGATTTCTGTCTGTTCTATATCACCCATGAGGATGATTAAATGAACCAAATCAGAAACTGGAAAGTTATTGATTGTCATACAGAAGAGGGAAGGAAAAAATAAAAAAAAGAATAAGAGTAAAAATAAAAGAGCGAGAAAGAAGTTCTAAGTATAGTGGAACTGAAAGGTTTTACCAGATATGTTTCTTTGAACTCTAAAACTCTACACAGGATAAACTTTCCCCTTATTATTTAGCTGATGTGGGCCTAATTTTAAGGTTACCACTTTTGCTCTCTTAATTTCTAGTTTCATTCTTAGCTTACTGTTCATAAGCCTAACACAGACATTGAATTTTAGCAATTACCCTTCCTGCTTAGCTGATCTATTTTTTCTGTCCTCTTTGCAGGTTATTTTTAATCTTTTGGGAACTCTGAACTGTTTCCCACAGAGTGAAGTTGTAGCCTCTTACTGCCATTGTTGCTAGTAGACCTTGCTTGAGGCCATAGGGAAATTAGGACAAAGCCAAGGAAAAAGCCAGGCTCATGACTCCGAGGCTCATGTCTTAAGCACAAGATGACCATTCGTCTTGTATAAGCCTTTCTTGTTTGTGGTTTCAAATTCTCAGAAAAGTTGGCTCTGAGACTGAACCATTCATGCTTTTTAATAGCACAGTGATAGATTTTTCCTTGGGAAAGTTTGGTCACATCACACTTGTCTGTTGATGAGCAGCAAGGTGTGTGGTGATACAACTGAGTTCATTTTTGCTTGTTTTTTCTATTATTAGATCATTCAAAACTCACTTTCTATGACTCTCTAGCCTCTAAATCCATTAACATCAATGGAGTTATGGTAATTTATACTGGCTGAGTATCAGTTTTAAGAGATAACTGCTGAATACTTGATGGTAAGTGTCATTCATGTATTTAAAATAATTGCTCTGACAACTAATGCATATTTAAAAATATTTTTTCCCTCTGGATTTTAATAAATTCTTTAATAGGGTTTGAGATTATAATGGTGTCACTGGTTTGAAATATGTATGTTTCAGTAGTTTCTCATATCACAGTCTCCGTTAGGGGGTTTGTCTCTGTACCCACTCTGCCTCCTTCATTCTTGCCCTATTTTGGATAGTGTAAATATCCTAAATGCAGCAGGACCTTCACAGTTTTTAGCAGAAGGTTGTTGTTACAGGGAGGAGTCAGAATAGTCCTGTAACTTCTGACCTTTCCAGAAAGTATTTTTGTGTCTCTGGAGAAGCACAAAGAGATGATGGTAAGGGAGTTGAAGGTGTGACCAGCAGAAACAAATATATTCACCATCACATTCCTTTGTGTGTGTGTGAGAAGCCACCATGGTTAATGATTCTGCTTGTTCAGATGGCCATCGCACACTTTTCAAGGCAAGACCTGCCTATGGTTCTTTGCTTTTATTATATATAAGATCAAGAGGCATGGGATGGACTTGAGACCAGAGTAAGTCAGTCGCTCAGTATTTTTTAATGGATTTGTCTGCATATAGCATTTGGGATTTATGTACTGTTGGGACTGAGTTGTGTTTGAATATGTTTAGGAAAGATTCAGGACAAGCTGCAGCACTGGTTTTGTCAAGAGTACATGTCTGTAGTTGTGGATGTCCCTGCTTTGGCCTTTCTGTTGTAATTTTTGTCTTTATTAGAAGTTTTTTAGGATGGGAGCAAAGAAGAAACTATGCAATTTGTGACAGTTTCAACTTTATAAATATAACCTATTGCTGGCATCCATGGAGACATGATTTAGCTGTTTATCAGTTCTTTCTGTCATTTCTATTAATTTCTATTTCTGTTGCACCTATTCAGTGAAAATACCCCACAGTCCTTTCAGGACATGTCAAAGAGGTGTCAGAGACCTTGGAGTTTGTAGCAGTCTCCCTTGATTCATTTCCAGAATTTGTACTCTGTGAGTCCAGATTCTGTGGCAAACCCATGAATTCATAATGGGAACCTATGAGGGGTGGGAGGGAGAAACTGCCATTTCCTCATGTTTCAATGTTTTGCTTTGAATATTAGTATTGAAGGAAAAAAACAAAACAAAACAACTAAAGGTGTGACCTAAAACATATTGGAAATCAGTGGAACAGATCTCACTGATTTCAGGTTTTGGTGTCAGCCCTGCACGTAGTTTTCTGTAATGCTTTTTTTTGTTGTTGTTTTTTTTTGACACTTAAGGCCACTTAATTAGAAATGTTGTGAGAAGCAAAATTTAGGCTGCTCTAACTGTGATTTATTGAAAATCTTAAGCATAACATTGCATTAACAGAAATCTTTGCATTTAGCACTCTTACTTGACAAGGTAGAAACTTACTTGTGTCAGGAGAGTCACATTATTTGTGTGTTCATCACCATTCAGCAGAAGGGAAGAGCTGTGAACCAAACCTGCAACTCAGGGCTGGAACCAGTGCATCCCACAGCATCATGCTGAAGTATTGGTAGAAAGTGAGAAACCATAATAAATGGATACTTTTCTAAAAATATAAGACAAGATTTTTGAAATACACATAATTTCAGCTCTTATCTCAAGGATTGGTAAGAACTGCGGCAATAGGAATATCAAGAACAAAGGCAAAACCTGAACATCTTTAATGGTGTTTTCAAATACAGGTGCACTTCTCCACTTAAGCAGGTGAAGAAAGCTTTGGCTTGATTATCCTGCTTTTTCTCACTGAATTTCCTGGAAAAAAGATTATGATTCTGATTTGGACGGTGCACATTTCCCCCTCTCCTGCCTCATTCAGGAATTATTTTTGCTTGCAAACTATAGATATTTTATGGTTAAACACTGTTCCATCTTTACAAATGATACGTTTATTGGGGATTAGGGATTCTGTTACAGGAATGTTTGATCAATAATATATTGTTTGTACAGTTAATTCTGTCTTGAGGCAGATGATCCCTTGTGGCTGCTTCTGACCCTGATTTCAAAAGTGGCAGAAAGGAAATGTGCACAAGCTGAAGAAAAACTCATAAGGACTTGCAACATTATATTACATTATATTGGATATAAATATCATGTAATAAAGACCCTGGAACATGCAGATATTGTTGTGGTATACATTGCTGAGATTTTGTCTGAATTGCAGGCTGCAGTCTTAGCCATACTAGCACAGCTTCATTATAAGGGCCTTTTGGTATAGATGTGACATATGCCAACAGGAGTTTGTTTTTGTTTTTTTCTGTTACACCACCTCTTTAAACACATAAGCTTAGGTAAGACACCTCTTATCTACTGAAGCAACCATGTCTGCATCAAGGGCTTTGCCATCCTAGAGCAGTTAGTTGTTGTGTTCAGGTTTTCATGTGAGCTGATAGAAGTACAGACCTGTTGTGGCACAACTTTGTGATGTAAACCAGATACTACCTGCCTATGCAAAAGTGAGCAATGCATTCAGCTGCCATCAGCTCTAACATTAACATGAAAGCTGTCTGTGCTACTCCTATTCCATGCAAAGTTATGAGGCAACACTTTTTCCTTTTAAAACAGAGCATTAAAAGGTGTTTTGAAGAGTGAGAATCTCACCAATGGCAAGCAGAAAATTGTGCACACCATTTGAACACTGATAATCAGAAAGGCCTTTTGTTAATTAAAAATTAGGTCAAATATGTTTGCTTTACATATGTATTATGTTGCTTGTAAAAGTAATTATCAAGGATTCTAATTGTGACAGAAAATAAACAGTCAAAAGGATGGGAGGGAAAAGGGATGAGTAAAGAATACGGGTCTGTTTTTGCATGTGTGTCTTGTTTCTGTTGTATCATCTGATCTCTGATACACATTGATTCCAGACACTCTCCTTGTTGCTCAGATTCTAAATAAGTGAGTCAGCTGGGGTCAACTTCTTTGCTTCTGTGTCTTTAGTCCTGAGGGCTCACAGTTTCTCACAAACTTGATGAAAGGCCCATTTCTGCTGAATGTCTGGTGGTGACTTAGAAACCTGTTTTCTCTGTCTTGGATTTTATGGTACTTTTCTTCCAAATACAAGTTGTTCTGTTGCTATTTACTGAATGTAGAAGGATGACCATGACTTAGACTGCCAAAGCCATTTACTAAGTGGATATTTTTCATATCGAATCATATTTCTTATTGAATCATTCTGGTCAACGTGAGTTTAGGAAAGGCAGTTCCCACTTGACTAACCTGATGTTCTATGACAAAGTGACCTGATTAGTGGATGAGGGAAAGGCTGTGGATTTTGTATGCCTAGACTTCAGTAAAGCCTGTGACACTATTTCCCACAGTGTTCTTCTGGAGAAGCTGGCAGTTCATGGCTTGAATGAGTGTACATTTCACTGGGTAAAGAACTGGCTGGATGGCCAGGCCCAAAGAGTTGTGGTGAATGGATTTAACTCCAGTTGATGGCCAGTGACAAGTGGTGTTCCCTAGGGCTCTGTATTTGGGCCAGTTCTGTTTAATCTCTTTATCAATGATCTGCATGAGGGGATGGAGTACACCCTTAGT
The DNA here is from genome assembly GCF_963082525.1 of Nesoenas mayeri. Lineage (NCBI taxonomy): Eukaryota > Metazoa > Chordata > Aves > Columbiformes > Columbidae > Nesoenas > Nesoenas mayeri. The sequence goes on along the minus strand of NC_137543.1, from coordinate 39,195,351 downwards.
AAGTTTGCAGATGACACCAAGTTGGGTGGGAGTGTTGACCTGCTGGAGGGTAGGAAGGCCATACAGAGGGATCTGGACAGGCTGGATCGTTGGGCTGAGGACAATTGCATGAGGCTCAACAAGGCCAAGTGCTGGGTCCTGCACTTGGGTCATAACAACCCCATGCAACACTACAGGCTCGGGGAAGAGTGGCTGGAAAGCTCCCCAGTGGAAAAGGACCTGGGGGTGTTCATTGACAGCCAGCTGAACATGAGCCAGCAGTGTGCCCAGGTGGCCAAGAAGGATAACAGCATCCTGGCTTGTATGAGAAGTAGTGTGGCCAGCAGGATTAGGGCAGTGATTTTCTCCCTGTACTCAGCACTGGTGAGGTGCCACCTTGAATCCTGTGTTCAGTTTTGGCCCCTCACTACAGGAAAGACATTGAGGTGCTGCAGAGAGTTCAGAGAAGGGCAATGAAGCTGATATGGGGTCTGGAACACAAGTCTGATGAGGAGCAGCTGAGGGAACTGGGACTGTTTAGCCTGGAGAAAAGGAGGCTGAGGGGAGATCTTATCGCTGTCTACACCTACCTGAAAGGAGGTTGCAGCATGGAGGGTGTTGGTCTTTTCTCCCAAGTCCAAGTGATAGGACAAGAGGAAATGGCCTCAAGTTGCACCAGGGGAGGTTTGGATTGGATATTAGGAAAAACTTCTTCACAGAAATGGTTGTCAAGCACTGGAGCAGTGACCATGAGACTGTAGAGTTCAAAATCCCACAAGAAGTGAACAAGACTTGAAGAATTATAATCCTAGACGTTAGTACAGCACATTTTGACTTGCTCATGCATGGGAGTATCATGTGGAGATGTGCTGAGGACCAAATGAAAGCCGGGAGAGTTGGTTTATACTCAAACACAATGAGGTGGGGGGAACAGGCTGTTTGGAGACACAGTGGTATCCCCATCTTTGCAGATATTCGGAACTGAATATTACAAAGAGATTTTAAAGGAAATAAGTCCTTTAACAGCTCTGCCTCAGCAGTCCGCTGCTAATTTGATATATAAGGAAGTTGGAAGAGATTTTAGAAGAGCAATGAAGTGATTAATATGGATGTTTCTAGTGGAAAAGCCCACATATTTGAAGAAAAAAAAATTACTTGAGTGGCAATTTAGACTTTAATTAATCTTCAGTGTCATGCATTTATTTTCTTTGTTCTCACCTTAGGCTGCTAAATAAATCTTTTTGAAACCTCACAATGAATAATGAATGTCTTCTTGTGGTGGCTTTGCAAATATCTTCTAAGTAAATCCTCACAGAGGTAAATTCTAAAGTAGCTGTCAGGAGATATCTTCTCTTTGGTTTGAATTTAGCCAGGAACATTGCTGATAAGATGGCATTGTGATATGGGGTCAAACATGATAAGACTTACAGGTCTGCTGGAAGTCCTTAGTGTAAAATCTTGGCACTGCTGGAATTAACATTTTTGTAGGTGTGATTTTCTTTGTCCGTAACTCCTTATCCTTTTTGAGAAGTTGAGTCACACTGTTTATTCAGTTTGAAAACCATATTGTACTTGCAGCATGGCGATCTTCAGGTGTTACAGGTTTCTTTGTTTATTTTTGGCATATTGAGCATAGCATTTTGATTTTGCCTCCTACTGGGTGGGGTTCTTTGAAGGCTCACAGCGCACTGGAGTTTCAAAATACGTTTCTAGTAAGGCCTTATTTTCAATTATCATCCTCAGGTCTTCATTTTCAGGATGTAATCTGTTCTCTACAAATAAGAAAGACCAGCATCTTGTTAATTACTTTAAGGTCAGCACGTCACCCAGCATTCACTCCCTGGGCACCTGCAAAACAAATGGTGATGCTCTTTCAAGGACCATTACAAGCGCCGGGTTAAACATACTTGGAACTACAGGTTCTTTGAGATCAAAGGTTCATACATGATCCTGTTGCTTTACTGGCTGGTGGAAAAACAACCATAAAGAGAAGTGGCTAAAGGAATAAATGAGTACATGTGCTCTTTTTCATCATCACAGTAATTTAGATCATTCTGTTCAGTCGGTGGAGTTCAAAAAGCCTGGTTTCAGATAACTGACAATTTACTACTTAAATCTTAATCTCTGAGTTTGTACAACATCTGGTTCTCTGGGGCTGGAACACTGAGGTACATCCATAATAAAATTCATAATATTTTCTACCTTATGTAAATTAGAGTCTATGAACTATATAAATGGATGCGGTATGCAATATAAGGGTATGTTCTGTATCAGCAAAGGTAAGGTGCAAAGATCAAACTTTATACATTAACTTGTGGAGTGTGTCCATCAATACATTGGTGTAAGAAGAAACTACACTAGTGGTCACCTGTTTCTGACAGTCAGTAGAATGTGTTCGCTGTGGGAGAACTTCCAGGTTAATGACAACTCATTGTTTAGGCAAATGTTTTAACAGCTAGAAGAGCAGCAAGATTTTTGGTAACTACTGATAACAGAACTGTCCATGTTTTTCTTTTAAATCTTTAAATGTCTTGATGCTATTGCCACACAGAGTGAAATATTAAGGATTCTTCTATGATAGTATTGTTTTACTTAAAAAAATTAGATCTAGTAAAGAAAAAAAGAAAATAAAAGCTTTTTATTTAGTGGGCAGAAATACCTCCAGTATGAAATTTTTGGCAGAGAACATTCCCTTTATTCAGAAGTTTTATTGTGGTGCCTCTTTAAGAGTTAACACCTCTTGATGTATCTTCAGTCTTCTCTGTGGATGTCTGGATGACTTCTGCTTTGTGTAAATTGATGTACTTGCCTCTGTTGTCATATGATATGAACCTCTAGTCTTAATGCATGATGAGAGATACAGTACAAGTGAAGAGCACCTAGAAGACAAAGCTGCAGAAAAATTACCAAGAAGAACTAAAGCACTGTCAAATTCAGTTTGTTTGAATTTTACACAGAATATTTTAAACTCAAAAGTCAAATTTTCACCTAATGTGAAAACTGAAATTTATTCGAAAGTGCATTTGTAGTCTTAACAGTTATTACAGATAAACTTCAGCCCTCCCTGTAAAAAATATGAGCACATACATATATGGAACAGGAAAAACCAAGTATTTTAGAAGAATGTCACTAAAGGTAAATAAGTTACTCTGTGTGTGTGTTTGCATGTAAGCACAGTTTTTGGTTGCTTCCTGTTGCCTACCTCCCCATGTGCCTGACTCTTGGGAAGGAATTGCTCCTTGAGGAATTGTTCACTCAACCTGCAATGACATGCAGAAGTGGGGAGTCTGGGCATGTAGAAAGCCCACCTGTTTTGTTTCTGATAGGATTTTAACAGTTAATGGATTTTCATGGAATAGTTTCATTACTGTTGAATCAATATTTTTGGATAAAAAGTCTTCCACTATAAGACTTGTTTTGATCAGTTCATGTGCAACATTTTGACTGCGTTACTGCAACTTTCTCCAATAATTCCTTAACAATCAGCACACACTTAAGCACAAGGCTGTGAGCAGCATCTCTGATAATAATGAATGCAAAGTTCAAAGGTGAATTTCAGCTGTCACTGGCCAAGCTGCTATTTATTCTGAGTAGATTCAGCATTTCAAATAAATGTATAGGGAAAATTTTCTCATACTGAAAAACAAACAATATTTGTTTTTTCCTGTAGATTGACAAGCACAAAATTCAATAGATTCACATAGCTGAAGTTAAATGGATGCATGAGTGTATCTAAGATTGGGCTTTAAACTATGAATAGTTATGCCTTCCCAATTTTATCGGGGCTTTTTTTTGTGTATAAAACTCTATTTTCCCTGAAAGGGATTGATAAGCAAATTGTGGATGTGACATAAAGGCTAAATAGTGAAACCACTTCATACTCAATGTATCAGTCTTATCATAAATTGTCTGGAGGCTCTAGCATCTGCAGGAAAATTACAGTAGGCACCAAAAAAGCTGGCAACTGCACTTTCAAATTTATAGATGGAAATAAAAAATAAGTAATTGTTGGAATTTTATATTGTGTGATATATACTTGCCTAGTCTTCCTTTTCTTTCTGCAAAGGGATTAATTTATAAGTGTATGGAAAAAGACAGTTTTTGTGCATTTGAGCTCATAAACAATTTTTCATACACCTCTTATTTCTTAATGTTTTGTTTAGGACTTGCAAATATTTGTTTTTAAGAGGTTTCATAGATTATTCTCTACTATACTTGGCTCATTCGTTCTGTCTGCTATTAAATGTAGCATGGAAGGTCAAACTCTCAGGCTGCAGCAGTAGCAAGAGTATGTGTTTCAGTCAGCGTTGGATGTAGTTTCTTTTTGATGTGAATGTGATTTAGTAGGTTTCACATATACCATAAAATAGCTCATGACAGCTACATACTAAAACAGATAGCTTTTCTTCCTTCCATAAACCTCTGACTTGGCAGTTCTCTCCACTGTGTTTCACTAAATACAAAATTTGTGCTAACTCTTCCCCAATAGATGTTCAGAAAATATACTTTAAATGTGGCAGAAACCTGTGAAAATATTTTCAGAGATCAGTTGACTTCAGGTGGTGTTCATGCTGACAAAGATGGAGATGATTTATCTGAAGTTTTGTTCCTCCTAGGGGCAGGACTGTAGTTATTTCAGCACAGGTGAAATGTCTGTACTTACTAGTAAGGTGCTGGTTTGAGGTACGTGATGACAGTGGCTTCCCTCTTCTCTCCCGTTAAAATCCTCTTACTCTTTTCTGCAAATATACACTTACAAATACACATACGCATATATGTGTATGAACTTATTTACTTTTCTGGCTCATGCCATTACTTGCTGTCATGTAGGTATTAGCTAGCATGTTCAGAATTCCCTCTTCAGTTGTTCTTGTTGGTTAGTAGTACTGCTGAACTGTTTGGGAAGATGTGGGCAATAGAAAGTTAATGTATCCCCTGAAAATGTCAGTTTTTGACAGGTATATTTTGAGAGTTTATTAATATTTGTGTCTGGATCAAGCTCATAGGCTCAGATCCAAAACCAGTTTACAGTAATGCTTATTCTCTTCGAGAACACTAATAATGCTAATTGGGTCACACTTAACAGTGAATGTTTCAATTAACAGGAGAATACTGGAGCTTTTGCTTGGGTTTTGGGTTTGATATTTTGAGGGTTTTGGTTTGTTTTTGGTACTGTATGTGTCTTCTGAAACTCAGGCACTGAGATTCTGTGCAATGACTATCAAGCTCAGAGTGGCAACTCCTTTTGTAAAACAAACAGACAAAAACAATAGACAGAAAAAAAACCCAAAACACCACAAAACCCCCCCTCACAATTGTTTTTTTAATTTGTTTGTTGTTGTTTTTTAATTATTATTTTATATTATTTTATTTTATTATTATAACTGCCACATTCCCTTGCTTTCTGTCCTGAGACATACCTACATTTTTCTGTGGTGATGGATCTGCAAGAATTAAAATCTTTGGAAAGTAAGACAAATGCTCCGAACGAGTAAAAATCGCAACACTATTAGTCGATGACATGCTTTACTGACTCACTGTAGTTTTTGCATGCCAAGTATTGGTGAGATATACTTCATTAAGGGGTTTAAATTTTAACCTCCTTACCATGAAGTGGTATTTGAAGATTTGAGTGCAGTGGATAATCATTAAACCATGATGAATATCACCCCTTGTTTTTCTGCACAAATTCCTGCATGGAAGAGTCTCTTCACAATTGTGTAACCTCATCTAGGTGTTCCTGCTCCGGCAGGGGGATTGGACTAGATGATCTTTCGAGGTCCCTTCCAATCCCTAACATTCTGTGATTCTGTGATCTTATCCTGTTGTACTCATGGAAAACTGGGCTCTTCTCTGGAGCTGATCTCTTCCCTAAAACCTAGTAAGACAGACAGATTTGGATATGGGGATGCAAGGTGAAGATAGGGCAAATATATCCTTCACATTGGTCTACTGGAAAAGTTTTGGAAATTCAATATATTAATGGATTGTAGACTAGTAGGCTAGGCTTGAGGCTCTGGAACAGGTATGAGTATTGCTGGACTCACAGCTTGCTGAAGTTAGAAATGTTTTGGGGTGAACATCCAATCAGTGACTAAAACCACAGAAATACATTCTTGGTCAAGAGGGTGTCCAAAATGTGGAAAAGAAAATGGGTAAGAGGAATGTCTCTACGGATGAGAACTGTTATTTTTTAGGCTAGTCCTTGTCTCCATGCCCTGCATCTTCTGTAGTTCTCCAATTACAGCTTTTTTATTGCTTCTTAGCAGCTTAGTGTTGCTTAAACAGAAAGTAGCTGATGATGCGTGAGAGAAAATTGTGTGCACTAGGGTTTTTTTTTTTCCTCTTCATTTTAACACATTGCATATGGATATCTTCAGTGTCCCATTTCATGTATTTTTACTATCAGTGCAGAGAAGTGGAACAAATGTGAGCAAGAATGGATTTCATCTGCTATTCCACTGCCATTATCCTGTTAGTACTTTATTACTTACTGAAAGCCTATCTTGAAGTAATGGCATGGTACTGCTTAAGAGCAAAGTTGTGATTAATGGCAAGGTTGTGATCTTTTCTGTTGTAATAGGAAGATGCTAACTGAAAGCAGAAGTTATGCCATTTACCTCACTGGGAGTTTAATGTAAGCAGCATGGAAGATGCCTCCTGTTTGCAGTAGAGCTGATGACATTACTAATGAGACATATTTTATTCCAGTGGTTGGAGGGAAATTCTGCATGTAGAGATCTCAGGTTCTACATATCTATGCGGTATTCCAGATAAGTGATTAAGCAATTTATGTGGATGTATTTCAGTCTTTTAGCTGTTTGGAAACCATTCACCGTGGTTGTTCAAGATATCAGAGCTACATGATCAGTTGCCTAAATCACACAGGATTATCTCTATTTCCCAGCTGGTGATCAAACCTTACTGGGCATGCATCAGTGACAAAGCAACGTGGTAAGGACATTGTCCTTCCCTGTTCCTGTCAACCACAGTTTGGTCTTTCCAATATCCTGAGATATGCACCATAGCTGGGGCAGCATTGACAGAAGCCCTTTGGGAGGTTCTTCTTGCACCTGCTGAAGTGGTTGCTTTTCACCGAGACATTCACTGTGCTGGAGAGATACGAAGAATCGTATGAGAGCGCATTATTCGGTCACTAGTGAATGAGGTTGTTAATACTGTAAAGGGTTCTGGATGTGTTTTCAGGCTGTTTATACATTTCAGTAATTGCCCAAAATATAGCAATCAACATGAGGAAGAGCCTGAACTGCAAATAATCTGATAAGTTCTGAAATATGTATTTATATTCTTTGTCACCAGCAAACTGAATGAAACAGATACCCCTGCATCCCTGTCCTCTTCTAATCCTTCTTTTCTTCTCCATTCATACAAACAGTCACTGTCAGAGGCAGACTAGATGACAACCTAGCATTTAGAGTCATGACTTTTGAGTTTTTCCATGCTGAAGAAGAAGGAAATTGAGCTTGTCTCCCATAACCCAGGCAAGGGCATTCACTGCTCTGTAGAGGAAGCAGGGAACTCCCAACACTGAAGTATCCAGATCAGGATATTTAGTTTCTGAGTTCAAATTGATTTAGGCATGAACTAGATCTCAAACACTTCATCCTTCGTTAAGAAAATTTGGCGTAAAGCAGAAGACTGTATTTTAAAGTGCTGAGGGAGATCTAAGAAAGGAGCTGTGGCTGGCACTGAGGTTGGGAATAGCTAATGGCTATGCAGAGTTTATCAGGTTCAGAGTTAGGCATCAAAATCCCCACAGTGCTTTAAGTCTGTGATCTTCGAATTGCTGATCCAGCTGGTTTCATATTCTCAAGATGTCTCCTTTGAAGGGAGTGGATCTTTAGGACATCATAGGATCACAGGTCCTTTATCAGGATTAACACTTAGTTTGTGAAATCAGTTTATTGAAATCAGTTTTGACATTAAATATTTCCACAGTGTTCATGGAGAAAAAGCTTTTGTCAACAGAAATGTTGCATAGGCAATGATAAAGTTGTGCAAGCCTGGGTGAAAGGAAATGTAGTTCAGAATCTGGGGGAAGAACTGTGGTGGTTTTGCTTTTCTGTCTGTCCAAACTGATTGTTGATGCTCTCCAGTATTTTGAACTTCCGCCTCTGATATCTTTTTTGCTTTTTCTCCCATGCTTCTCTTGTCAATTCTGGAGCACTCTTTCATAACATCCTTGCATTGTGCCATCAGAAACTCACAATGGCTTAAGAAAAGCCAATATAAGCCATGACTTACTTCCTACCCACCAGGACATGTATATGCCTGGTGTGAGGAGCTGAGGAATTCTCTTTCCCTTCTTTTCTTAGCCATACTTGTAAAATGCACCCGCTGCTTAGTTCTTCATCTTTAAAATACTATGTAAACTTTACTAAAGTCCCTGGTGTACTTATTGATGCAATTACTTATATGCTTCATATACAAAAGCAAATTCCATATCAAGTTGCTTGTGTACCAGGGTGGTTGCAGGGAGCAAGACCAACATTTCTGTGCTCATTTCCAGCTATGTTTCCTATCATAAGCTTAAAACAATTTTGAGTTGGATAAAATAAGACCTAAAAATGAAAGCAGAATTCAATAGTCTAAGAGCTGCAACACAAAACTGGACTATCATTTTCATAATTCATGGCACCTCTGTGGTCCATACATGCCATCAGGTGAGAATGTACATCTGGGTTAGGCATGAGAAATTTTCGTCTTTGCTGCATGGTTTAGCATGTTTACATGTAGATATCTGTATATTTTAGATAATTTAAGAAAGACTGAAAGACTTTAAGAAGTATTTTTTCATGCTTTTTAAATAACTAGTGTGTGGACTTGAGCTATCCCAGTGTGTATTATTGTCTGCTTAATTCCTGTGGTTTATCTGAAGTATACTACTGATGTTTTTTAAGACAAAGGTTTATTGATTATTATGGTGCTCTCAGGGAATCATTACTGTCTTTCTAGCACAGGTGCCTGTAACCTTTTGAGAACTGACTTCTATTTAGATGAATTGTCATCTGTTTGATCTCTGAAGGGCCTTGAGAGGATTAGAGGTAACATGAATGTTGCACTTTTTTGATAAATAGCTTTTCATTGAGCTGAACTGCATGTTGCTGTGCTTTTAATTATTCAAGATACACTTAAAAATGCAAAAGCAAAAAGAGAATAAGGAAATTTGAAGAAGCTATTAATGACCCCAAAGCAAAAACAAAACCAGAGCACATAAAGCAGTAGAAACTATCTCCTGTTTAATAGTTCTAACAAAGTCATCACAGTTAAACAAGCCCTGTAAATTTTAACTTCTGTTGTTGTTGTTGTTGCTTTTTTTTTTCCTCAGAGAGATGTAGGAAGTCAGCAAGACAAGAATCTAAAAACTTGATATTGGCTGCGGAAACCTGGTCTAACAGAGTATGCTCAAACAATTTATTTGCCCAATGACATGGATTACAGAGGTGATGCTATTTAGATTTTAGGATACATTTTAAATCTTTGCAGCAGTTTATAAAGATTAATAAATTAATTATTGCAGCCCGAGTCAGGTATATGTATTTTTAAGCATAGATAGGCTATGCACATGTTTGATCACATTCACGGGGTAGTTTAATCCAAAATAAAAAAAAATTAAAAATTCAAAAATTGAAACAGGGCATGTAGCACTTAAGTCACTGAAAATGGAACATTTTTTATTTATTAAGTCTGTACATCAGTGTTGGTGGCCCATGAAGACTTCAACATAATGATGAATGATACAGAAGGATCATTTTGAAAAGACTGTGTATGAAAGCTCCATCTCTGGCCAAGTGAACTTCTCTAGGCCAGTTTCTGCAGGCACATTTAGAATCCTATTTATTAAGCTGCAGTACATGAGACGTTATTAATTGATGTCCTCCGTGAATGGTGTCTAAAGCCACTTAATCCAGCCCCATATTTCCAACTTGTCTTTGCTTTAATAACAAAGTTAAAAATTACCAAAGAGGAAACTGATGTTGTGTTTTGTTTTGTTTTCATTTACTAAAAAACTAGGAAAAATTTGTTTTTATATTGATCTGCAATAATAATGCATGTATGTATGTATTGGAACTGTCAGCAAGGCAAAGAAAGATTTTTACCCATTTTTCATCACATCTCCTTTCTGAGGTATAAATGGAATAATTTCTGCTTTAGAAATAGAGAAAGGAGTGAAAGGAGAAGCACATTTATTAAAGATGAAGTTTGTATTATAAATTTGAATTTATAAAAGTGTGATTAAGACCAGTTTCTTGTTAATTTCAATGAGATCATACATTACTCAAAGCTTTAGTATTATTTATCTCTACATTATAGAAAAGTAACAAAGTCAAATAATAGCAGGTGCTTTTTGGTTTTCTGAGGATAAAACACTTTAGAATTATTTGTAAGCGTATATATATATGGTATATATAGATCTGGATATTAAACACAGGAGATATCTAACAAGTTCTTCTGCAATAAAGACAATACTGTCTCTTGTTTTAAAGTCCACCACTATCACAGGTTAAGTTCCTTCTTGAAGTCTATAGTAAAGAGGTCTTTACTGTAATTACCTTAAAAGCATGAAAGATAAGAATATTAACACATTTGCAGCTGTGGGTAACGGAGTAAGAGCTTTGTTTTCTATCTCTGTCTTTTGATCTCTGGATTCGAAATGCACGGAGAGTAAATCTAAATAGTATTTTAAGAATAAACCCTGTCACAAAATCTGTTTATCTCCTTTGCATACAAGCATTAGGTTAGTATGAGCCCAATTGACTTTCTTACCTTCCCAAAAGTTTACTTCTTCCTATTACAAGCATACACTGTTTGGAATATGTAAGAAGCCTGTAAATAAGAGTTTCACTTTTCCCATTTTCATTTTTGCACTTTTGAAACTATTAATTAAGTTCCTTGCATTTTTTCCTAGCTTTGTAGAAAGCTAATAGGCATTTAATGTCCTGAACATTATCTATGAATAGGAATTACATCTTAAATTTACAGTAAATAACATATGGCAAGTTTAAAAATACATTAAGAAAATTAATGTTTTTTGTTGGAAGAATGTGTTCTATACATAGGATGTCCATTTAACCTTTAGAAAAGACAGTACTTGAGTTTTCCATATTGCAAACCCTAGTTGAAATAAATCAGAATTTGGACATAAAAGATATACAGAGCAATTATATGTTGTTTTAAGTATATGGAATATGTATTTATATATAAGCACTCCAAATAATTTAAATAAATTCAGTTAAGCTGGGACAGAGCCAAAACTGATGTTACTGAATGCACAGGATTTGCATTACATGGAAGATATTTTTCAGGATTATAAGCAGGCTGCTTATGTTTTTGCAGTACTTTAAAAACAAACATTTAAACCAGGAACAATATAATGTCTTTGGGGTTTGCTTTGATTCAGCTGCCATTTTCTGACATTAAAACATAATACAGACAATTATCTTCTGAAAAGATGCTCATGGAGAAGTCTGGGTTGGACTGTAGCCCAAAAGAAAACTCACTGTTTTGTTCTCTTACCAAATCTCTCAAAAATCAAGAAAGTTTCTGATCTTTGTCCTATTTTTAGAGTGTCCAAATAACACAGCGTTATGACCAAAAGCATCCCACTTTGGAGGATCATTACAGGGGAAGGTTGTATAAGCATGAGCAAGATCTGATCTCAGTTTGAGTCACCTGTTGGGTGCTCAGCACTTCTGAAAAAACAGGCAGTTTATAGGTAGCCGAGGATCTGCAAACCTACATCCAGCCACGTGATCATGAAGACTGTCACTGCAATACAGCATCCAAATAATGAAACTAGGAGTCAGCCACAAAAAGTCAAGGAAGCTGAAGCATAGTGCCTACATGCAATTGGATCAAATGAAGATTGCTTAGGTGACCACAAAACTCACATTTCCTAATGTTTCAGGGCAGTATTCAACAGCTAAAATTGAATGTATTTGAGCATTACATTACATTTTAAACTCTTTTAAGAAGATTAAATTTATTTCCATTTGGCTTTTAAGAAAAAATATAAAAGCAAGTTTAATATTATCTATATTTTTATTATTGCAAATACTTAATTCAACAAGTAAGTTGGAGAATAATCTGCTTAAAATGTAACTGAATGGGGAAACTACACATTAGTACTGATAATATGTGGTCACATTGATTTAAAATATTAGTTCTACAGATACAGTGGAAATTCTAATTTCAGATAGAACCTGATCTCACAAATATTTGTAGAAAATGTGCACAAGAAGGTTGGAGCATCATGTAAAGAACTGATGTATAAAACTGAGAAAATATTTTCAGGATATTTCTTATTCTTATTACTTCCCTTGCTGTGAATTCCCCTAAATTCAAAGTTACCCTCCCTTAATTTACATGAAACCAAATTAAGTATAGCTCTGGTTAATATTTCAAAATATATTATTGAATTTCAGTAGGTTGAGCAATAAATAATAAATAATTTATCTTTAACATTTACATACATTATATTTTCAAAATATGTTCAAAGTATATTTAGTAGTTAATATTTTATAAAATACTCTTGTATATGAATCTTAATGTAACCTAAGGTTGGGATTTTTTTGCAGTTTACAAGAAAAGGCATTTAATGTCTAAATATAATTAAGCTCTGTGGAGCTTTGAAGCTGAGAACCTGGCTTGTTTCCTAAGTGATGTAGAAGGGCAATTATCTTAAACAAGCAAAAATATTGGCAATCGCTGCAGTAAGTGGCTGTTGGGAAACCCTGTAGAAGCACTGTCACCTTCTTTGGGACATTTTACATTCCTTTATTTAGACCTAGTAGAGAACTGTTTGATGAAAAAACCTCACACATTTCCATTCTTAGCAGCCGCCTCTCTTAACTGATGGGGTATTTCTGTCAAGCCAACGTTTTTAGTGTGATGGGGCGATGTGGCTGAGGAGCTGTCAAACACTCTGACAGCGAATGGGCTTGTGATGGATGAGCCGTGTGTCTTGTACCGCTGCACGACAGACCCAGATGGCCCCAACTGGGGTCCTTTGCCACCATCAAACAGGTCAGTGTCCTCGGGAGCGTGACTGGGACGCTGTCGGCATACGCTGCTCTTCAAGGCATTAATTCAGATCTGGAAACCTAATTTCTCACATAATTGTACTTTCCAATATACTTCAATACAAATGAACTTTATTTTATAATTAGTCCTCACAGATAAAGTTGCCTTGACCTCAGAACTTTGTTTTGTCTCTAAACAGATATCGGTATTTCTCTGAACTTGGTTACTGCTGTCAAATCTTAATATCCCAGTGAAATTGCTGTCTTTCTTCTGATACGCCTGCATCTTTTATTCAGGAGAGCTGTTTGATGCAGCTAATTTGTGGTACATCAACTGTGGCTTCTTTTATTGTAATATTACTCAGAAGAACAATAACCTTGCAGCATTTTACAGGAACCCAGTATCATGTGCTTAAGTGATTTAATTGCAAAACTCATGTTTTTTCATATGATTTTGTCTTTGTTTGCATTTAAATATGTATAAATGGTACAGTGGTTTATAAGTGATATATGTTTCAAATCAAATAACAAAACCACATCATCTTATGTATGGGATGCTCTTCTGTGAAGATGAATGCATTATGACTACTCTGGGCTAGATGTTAGTGTGTCATATACCTAGAAAATCTTGTTTTCCATTGTGGTTTTTTTGTTGTTATTTTCTGTATGGCATCCTCAGTAAAGTGTCTCACAGTGAAGACTTTCTGTCTTTTCAATCGGCTTCATCCTCTCCTATCACCTGTCTCCTTTCTGCATGGAAAGGGAAGCAGCTTAATTTCTAAACAGACCCTTCATCAACCTTTTTATTCTCAGAAAAAAAGTATTGGTATTGTTTTCAAAGTTAGAGTCTCCAGGTACAATTCTGCATAAATGTCTGCTGCTGAAATAGAGGGGAGTTTCCCTTCAGGGCAGCAGTTATTTTATTTTTCATGGCTCCATGCTGGCCCCTTCCAAGAAGATCCTGTTCCTGGTTGCCAGGTACCTGGGTATGATGTGAAGATTTATCTTTATGTGAAGCCACAATGGTCAACCTTTTTTTTTGTTTCCCCTCCCACAAGTTATACATAGAAAAATGTCTCCATGGGTTTTGAAATGTGTCAGCTAAACTTATCTAACCAATGCCCAAAGGAAGAGCATCCATGAACACTCGCATGCCAGAGCTGACCACTCTGTGAAGGGATCTAAGTGAACTCTTTACTTTCTTGGGAGGAGAAACTCACATCCTCTGTGTAAAATCTTGTGTTCTAGCTCAGCGGAAAGAAAAGTTTTTCGATGCTACCTGTGAGACCTTATCTTCTGATGGTACAAAGGGATAAGTTAGATTTATGCTATGGTCCAGATTTTGTGTCCCTCAAAGAAAACCACTTCCTTACAGGATGCTAGGATTCTGACTGCATCTTTATCATGGACATTTTTTCCTTTACCATGTGTTACATTCATACATTTCTACACAATATTTAAATTGATAGGGTTGGTTTGTTTGTTTTTTTCCCTTCATCTAGGATTACTAAAAGATGTGATGCTTTAGGTACCCTTTTTATGTGATAGCATTTAGGAGGAAATAGTTACTGTTTGTCTAATCTACAAGATTCAGGATGTAAAAAATTGTTATGTGGCATCTGAAAGACATTTGATAGAGCCAAAGGGTAACAAGGATTCCTTCTTTGGATGAGGTGCTGCTGAATCTTCTGCCAGTAGGAGGGAGAAACTAAGAGTTCCTGGCACATTTGTAGACTGCAAGTCATTTAGGCATCTTAATTCAGATTTAGGGAAGAATGAATGGAACTCAGTATTGTGAAAGCCTGAGAGATTAATTATAAATATTATACATACAAAGCAATATGCACTGGACTGGAGGGAATAATCTGAGATGCTTTGAGTCCAAATTCTTTGCATCTACACAATCAGATAGTTACTTTCTAGAACTAGTACTCCCACAGTGCTTAGTAATACTTACTGAGGGTACTAGGACCCTTGCAGTTTCTTGCTGAGCTAGCTTAACGCCTTCTTACGGGAGACACTTTGTCAGTAGGATTGTTTGGTAGGTCACATAGGAGGCACGGCTCTTCAGGAAGCATTTTGGAGCCTGGGGTTCTTGCAGAGTACCCCAAGTGTGCAGTTGGCAGCAGCGGCCAGAGGCAAAGACACACTGAGCCAGCTACCAGAAACCTAGGAGCTGTCGTCAACAAGACTCATTATCTTAACAGTAGGAGCTCAGTTACATGGGTAAGTTACTGCTTTATTAAAACAGACGGGATGGTGGCAGTTCAGCACCGTTCGGCTGAATTAGCTGTCAAAATTTAATAGTGAGCTGCGGCACAAAAGAATCAGAGGGTCACAGGGAAAGCACTAGTGGACAAAGGCTGGAAGTGGTGTTTACCCTGGGAGATTTAATCAGTACTCAGGTGGTCAGTAACAGGGATGGTGAGTTTTAATTAGTCCTTGGAGACATGAGAAACATGTGGCAAGCTACTTACTGTTCCTTTTGGATAAACAGACAATAGGAAATGCCCAGAACTATACTTGAGGCTGTAATTAAGGGTTACCATTTTTCATGCTGCTGTTTACTTAGTCACTAATTGGCACAGCCATGTGTTTTGATCATTTACCTAGCTGTTACTGAAGTTTCTGGCTTTCAGTTTAGACAACAATAAATCAAAAGCATGGAAAAAAACAGTTGGTTTACCTTCATCAGTCAGTTTTGTACTACTGGAAGGTAGTTCACGGCTGATGACCTGAAGCACTACATTAGGATTAGTTACACTACATTAGGATTAGTTAAAATTCTGTGTACGAATGGAGTTTTACAGCTCCATGTTGCATTGAGTTGCTTTTTTTCCTCCTCTTCACTCTCTTCTCATCAGGGGAATCCCAAGAATTACTTAAAAGAAAAAAGCTAAGATTATACTAATGACTTTCTGTTTGATATGTCTGTCCAGAACAAATGAGATTGCTTTTAACTTCATAACCAGGTCCTATCCAAAATAAAGATTTCCTATGTAGGTGTGTGTGTGGTGGGGTTTGTTTGTTTGTTTGTTTTTCTGAAAGACCCAAAGACAGTGTACTTGGAACTGAAATCTCATATACTATTTGACATAACCACCAATTCAGTATCATGCCAGCTGAAAGTAGTTTTTCTCACTGTAGATTGCCTCTTGTTACCTCAGCATGCTCTTGGAAGGGAAAAGCTCATCATTCCTGTCGGAGTTTATTCATGGAAAAACGATAGTTGGTACAATGGGGAAGAGTCTACTACAGATTTACTGTAGATTTTATTTTAGAAATCTCTGTATTCCTTCTGCATGAGGCAATATTTAAACTTCAGTGTAACTATTTTATCTCTAATACTGTATCATTATAATGTATGTAATAACTAAAGCATGGGCTTGTGTGGGCTACATGATATTAATGTTAACAGAAGCACAGCTAGACAAACCACCAGTGTGCTCGAGTACACTCTGTGAAATCAATGAAGCAGAAACCCACTGTGATCTGTGCAACATGAGATACAGTGTCCTCTCTTTCAATTGCAACTGATCTTTAGACATGTCCACTGGGTGCAAAGAAATCCAGACATCTCTTATTTGTACATTACAAAAAAAGGAGGGATGTGACTCTTTAGCATATTGTCAGGGAACTGGTACCCTGTGGGTACAGAAGGGAAGGAAGCACAATGTGTCCTCTGCCAAAGCTGGTGCGGGTTGGTTTTCCCATCCTACGCATGGAATAGGTAAGCCAAGGAGGGATGGCAGCCCTCTGAGGCACAGTTCCTAGTAAGGCACTCTCTCTGTTTGCTGTTTCCTTGTGACGCTGTACTAAATTTAGTGTGGTAGTAAACTTAGAGATGATGAGGCATTTTCTGGGAACATATTTCTGGTGAAAAATAGGTTTGCCAGTCCCACCCTCCACAGCACACCTGTTTGCAGAAAGAGTCTGTTTTAGACAAAATTCCTTTACTGGAGAATAAAAAAAAGGAGTTGTGAAAATGTCCTCTTTTAATACTTCAAAAGAAGTTTCAAATGAACATATAGCAGAATAGTGTTTGTGAGCCTCAGGCTGAGAAGTGAGCTCATCTTGTGCTGTCTGCTGCAGATAAGCCGTAGTTTCTCTCTGCTGTGTAGTCTTGAATGAACACAAGCACACAGATCATATGTATATCATCGCATAAAATATCCCTCCCGGGCTTTTATTTAGTAGAGAGAGTATACAACAAAGGTATATGTAGTAATTCTATGTAACTTTTACACTTTCTTGCTCAAGGTCTCCAACTTAAGGATTTTTCTTAAGGGCTTAGTCTGACAATGGTGTCTTAAAACCTTTGTTTCCATTTTTTTCCTTGGGAGAAAGTCCTAAATGGTTCCCTTCCATTGATCTGGCCCATTGGAGCTTCACTCTCCACTGAGAAGTGTTGCTTTTATCAGCCTATCAGCCTTGTAGTCATCCGCTCTTGCTCTTCTCCACCTCCCAAGCGCTGAAGAACATTATACAGAGTTTTGTCTCTTTTGTGTGCCCAGAAGGCTCCCAAGTTGCTCACAGCAGGAATAACTACTGCAGATGCGCTCTTGATTGCAATATTGCCAAAGATTGTGTGAAAAAACAGAGGGAGACAGTAGTTTCTGAACTATAACCAGTAATTCTAAAAAGCAGTAAAATAATTTGCATGATTTTGCAATGCCTCCACAATTAGGGTATTGCTGATTTACCTTTATATTCCTATCATATGAAGTCTGCATAAGAAGGTGTGGCAGAGTCTGTGAGGGCAGGAAAGACGTATGGTTTTGCGAGGTTGGAGGCTCAGAGGAAACATGTTAAGGAGAAGTTTAGCAAGCACACGGGATGTACAGAGATGTGGTTCTTTCTGTGACTGTGTTTACTGGTTACACTACCACTGTGGCATATTTTTTTCAAAATTAGCAGCAATAACAATTTTGTACACCAGCACTGGTATTTCCCTCTAATGTACGTGCCATTGTGGCTTAAATAAGAAAGTAAATTCTTTTCCTTCATGATTATGTCAAATCTGCTGGAATTGCTTCACTGTTGCTTCAAGTTTTTATGCCCCTACAAATTTCCCTATTACCAAATGCAATAATTAAGAAAACAGACACATTTTCTGATAGACACTGTCTGTTTCTCAAAGTGAAGAAAAATACTGTGGAGTAACTGAGACACTATTTTAAAAATAATTTTATTTCCAGTTTTCACTTGCATTCTTCTCACAAGGACTAGGAGCTTCTAGAAACTAGGAAAAATGATAAGATTTAATTTTAATGAGGTTACAAGGGCCAATTGACAAACTTGAACTGGACCAGCATCCATTTACTGTTTCTGCTCACCTCGTTATGTATTTATTCCCTTTGCCTAAGTCTAACATTTTGGAACTCAGCATTGTCTGTGTGGATGCCCGTGTTATTGAAGAGGCTTTGATTGTGCAGCTGATTTCTGTACCACAGTTTCAGATCCAGCCATGTGTCCCATGGCATGTGCCAGTGGCATAACACAAGAGCATGCGTGGCACGACCACAGCGTTTCACTGCCACCTTCTGTGCCTGTCCACTTGCATGGTAGACAGCTACCTGCAGGGGTTTGAAAGCTTCCAATATTTACTTAGGTGTGCAAGCACAAATTGAGGAAACAGACGTAGCAATTTGCTCCTCGATAGGAGTTCCCTATGATTTGCTGGTCCTGGGGTGGTGCCATTCAACAAGGAAGCAGAGATGAGTTGACTCTTTGGGGTTTTTTCAAGTTAATGGAGCTTTTCATGTGTACAAGAACAGGGTCAGAGATTATGTCAGCATGTATGGATTTGATTCAGAGAAACAGCATACTCAGCATCTCTCAGGACAGGAACCTATAAAATAAAAGGGTGATGGATATGGCAAGCTGCTTTTGTTCTTCCTGTGTGTTCTGTGTTGTAGCCTAACTTGTCATTGTAGTTTCCATTCTGGTGCTGTGTAATGCTTCACTCCTTGAGAGTCCATTGCCATCGGTCAATCTTACACTGCACTTTACTTTCTCTGAGAACTGTGAGAATATCAAAAGCATCAGAATAAGATTATTTATAGAAGACTGTTACAAAATCCTAGTTACTGTCACATCTCTGCTTATGGGTGCTCACCAGGCTGTTGTATTTGGCCTATGACTTTTGAGATGACTGAATCTGAGGACTATTCAGCAACTGTCCTTATGTCTGGACTGTGGGATACTGCACTCCACTGTGGTGTGGAGCTCTGAGACTGGCTGCCCTGTGACCAAAGGTGGATGGTGAGAAGTCAGTTCCTTTTTACAGAGGATGCAAATACCCACCCCCCAAGCTCTCTGTTCATGGACATGCTGCATTACTATTTCACCTTGGAAGCATCTTAGGACAGTGTATACTATATACACTCTATCATGCACACAGCACAAGAGACACTGAAAACTCATAGGTGCCTACCCACAAAATCTCTGGAGGTTGTAGCATGGAGTGTCTTGGTCTCTTCTCCCAAGTAACAAGTGATAGGAGGAGAGGAAATGGCCTCAAGTTGTGCCAAGGGAAGTTCAGATTGGACATTAGGAAATGTTTCTTCATGGCAAGGGTTGTCAGGCATTGAAACAGGCTGCCCAGGGAAGTGGTGGATTCACCATCCCTGGATTTGTTTAAAAGGCATTTAGATGAGGCTCTTAAGGACATGCTTTATTGCTAGATTTAGGTTATGGTTGGACTCAATGATCTTAAGGGTCTCTTCCAACCAAAATGATTCTATGATTCTATGATTTGGCTTCCTGACAGCCTGTCTGGGGCTGCTCAGTCTCTTCCACAGACCATGCTCCCATCCCCAGCTCTGGGTTGCAGTAAGAGCCTTTCCACAGCAGTCTCACAATTTCTTTTTGAACCTTTCCCTCCTTCAGTCTTCATTGAGTTAGAGTCACTAGAAAACCAGTAGCCCTGGGCTGGTTGTCTTGGTTGTGCTACTCAGAAAACATCGTGCTACGAGGGCAGGATGAATCAATTGCTGATGGCTCTTCCAGGGACGGATGAAGGGAAAGACACAAGTAACATCCAGGAAACCCATTCAGCAAGGTTGTAAACTGGAAATCAAGGCTTCAAGTAGATTAATTTCTACATAGTCGTAGTTTTGATGCATTTTGAGGATGCCACAGGCTAAAGCTTCATCATAAAAATGAATTAATATTTGTTGGGAAAATGTATTCAAATACATTTTTTCCAGTTGTTGATTTAACGTTTCCTTTGAAAGCAGCTGTAGTCTTTGATGACTAATTCTATGACAATTAAAATGAAATGTGTAAAAGTGCTGAATTATCTCTCTCTCAGCACAATAAAACTGGACATACTTGCTAGCGTGAGTAGATCTTTTTCCTTCTAATTTGCTCAGGTTATCACAAGCGTCCTGAAATATGGCCTATTTGCGCAAGTCTAATTTCCGCCAACTCAACCTCTGCTTCATGTTTTTTTAATATGTTTTATACAAAAAATAAGTTAGGTATTTGGAAGCAACTCACTATATTTCAATATACCCAAGTGAGTCCTTTTTCATGCAGCTTAATTGCAGATAAAATTGCTGCAAAACTGTGGCTCTTTTTCAGCGTTTGTTCAACAGGGACAGGTCCCTAACTGAGTAAAACCAAATGGATGGCTGCAGGTGACTGACCTTTCCTTTTCATGCGTTACTAATTCTCTCTGCTTGGGATGGGAACTAAACAAATGCAGTCCAGTATTGCTGTTCCGCATATTCCATATACATGGTAAAGGCAGGTCATTTAAAATCTACAGTATTTTTGCTGACTTGTGGCTGTGCTGAACACTTCATTATTTCCTTTCACATCTTCCCTTTCCCACCTGTTACTTACATATGTACATGTACATTGTCTTACTAAACTTCTTGGGGCAGGTACCATTAATATGTCATTGCTGGTTGTTTCAGCAATGCCTTCAGTGAGGGAACCCCTGTTTTCTAGGTGCTTCTTCATTAAAATAAATAACCTTATGCCTTAGAATGATAATAACCTCTACCAACAAGGAAGATGAAAAGCAGTGTGTGAAAAGAATGTTAACAGTGTAATTTTAATTGTATTCTGATTGGAATATTTGTCTGTTTGAAAAAAAATATAAACTTTCTGTCCAGTATTCAAACCTGAGTTCTACTTTGGATTGTGTGGATATAATCTGTATATGTACATTATGCTGCTTCAGACTTGGATATTCACAAGGTTGAATAGACCAAAAAAATAATGCAAAATATACAATATAGGCTGTGGGTTTGAATGTGTTTTGTTTTGTTTTGGTTTGGTTTTTTTTTTGGTGTTACCAGAGGGCTACTCTTTTAAAGAATAAGGAAATCATCCTACAATTTAAAAAACCCAAAGATTCTGCAAAGGATTTTTTTTTCACATAGACCATGACAATTAGCCTAAGTACTAGGAGTTTAGTAGAAGCTAATGAAAGAAAGGGTGGCAGCTTTCTTTGCGTGTGAAATTGTTGATTGAGAGTGAGGTTACCAGTCTGATGCCTTCAGGAGTGGTTTTGGAGCCAGTTTTAGCATTTGCAGTGATGATCTTGCCCAAGAAGTAGTGCTTGTGAAATTTGGTGCTTGATGAAGCCACAAGGCATTGCCAAATTGAAGGTAGAGTGACTGAATGGAGAGAAATGGGTTGAAATTCAAAAGTGCAAAATGCAAGACCCTGTATTTAGAGACTGGTATTAGGATTTACTGCTCCTAACATAGAGCTACTTTATTGCAAGTAACTGAAGAAGAGAAAGACATTATTTTATAATTTCCTAAAAAAGTGAAAAATGCTGTTTGGAAAAATGTGCACTAGAAGAGGTTGGATAGGATGATCCATAAAATCTCTTTCACTGTTCCTGTATCAATTGCTGATGTAACAAATGCATATACTGTTTGAAAACAAAAGTCAATACAGAAACAGTTGTTGAATACCTGATGTCTTTCATTTATTCATGTATATACTTTTACAAGCAGTATTTTGAATAAACTAGCATGTAGTGCATGATGGGATATTAGCACTTATAATTCATTCTTTATTTCTTCTTGCTTAATTCATTGTTTTGAAATAGAGGATTATCAGGTGATAATATTCATTTTTTTTTTTTTTTTCCCTTCATATACTTGTATGCTAGAAAATATACATAACAACTTTATGGCTGCTTTGGAGAAGACTCTGCAACTTGTAACTGAGAGACATCAAGCTTCAGTGAAAGTTACACAAAAAAGAATAAAAGCATCCAGCTTTGGAATAATAGATGGAATGTGGTAGGCTACCCTATTGCCTGAAGCTTGTCTATGTTTCTATATTGATTGAAATACTTTAATTCTGCATTCTATCTCAATTATGATTGTGCATCCAGTACTGCAATTCTGAGAAAGAGAATATTCTAATTAAATGATTTTTTTTTTGAGGGAAATGTTTAGTGATACACATGTTTGTGTGATTACTTGGAGCTCTTAACTTATTTTGGAGCTTCAGCAAATGAAACATAAGATAATTTATACAATATAGTGGTGTTCATACAGAGTGTCACAAAATAATTTAGAAGGAAGTGACTTCTAACCAGAGACAAACTAAGCCATTTAGGGAGACAAGTCTATTGTTCAGTATGTTGCAATATGCTTTGGAAATGAAGTATCTTCATCATTATCAAAATGTTATTTTGGCATTATACGTTTTAAAGGATGCAGTTGTACATCTGTTCACTTTACATAGTGAATAGCACATTCTGCAGTATCTGTGAAATTATCTATGCTATGGTCATCTTTGTGTTGTCAGCTTTCAGCAATTTGCAGCTCTCTTGAAACTGTTGGTATTTAATAAAGTAGGATCCTCTACTTCTATCTTTATCACAGTTTTTCTTCACACATTTTTGTAATGAATAAAACAACACATAAGCATATCCTTTCTGCTGTCGTGTAATGGAATTTGTAATTTGCCTAGGAAACATACACTGTTTTGCTTTTGATATACTTTAAATAGCAAACAAGCATACGTAGAAGATAAATTGTACATCAGTAAATTCTGCCCTTGGTCTAGCCCACTGAATGGCAATTCAAGTTGTATTTCATTACTCAGAGAAACTAACGCAACTTGAGTTTTTTAAGAAAATCTCTTGAATTATGTTCAGTACCTTCTTTGGGCATGTGGGCTATTCATCAGAAAATATTGAGTATCCTTTTGCATGACCAAGTGCTACAACTAGTGGCAAAAATATCTACTGCATGTATTCATTCTGAAATCTAGAGTACCTCAACCCTTCAACAGAAATATAAGCAAGTCTACTAAGGTCTACCAATGTCTGTATTGGATGTTGGTGAGAAATTTTCTTCGTAAAATAGGTCATTAGTCAACTTTCGCTTTCTGAACACAAAGTTTTAGGTTGTGTGAGTGATACATAAATCACACCGTATAAGTCACTTTATTGAAATCAAATTAGAGATTTATAAATACAGAATAGTTTTTATTTGATACTGAGCTTTACATGCCTTTTGGGATGTTCAGAACGAAGATTTGTTGTTCAGGTATATTGCTGTTGAAACACAAAAGACACTTCAATAGTATTGTGGTGAGTTTATTCATAATTGTGTTGTAAGACAAGAGTTTCTACTTAGGAAAGTAAATGCCTAAGGATGTATGTATAAGAAATTTCATGAGACTTCTTATTAATTATTAACAGTTCAAGGGTAAAAAATTAGACCTCACCAGTGGGAATATCATAGATATGAAAAGCTGTATCCACTAGAAAAGGAGATGCTTCCTACGTATATTCCTTCAAATAATAAAAAAAACCAACAGCTGCTGACAGACTTTCTATAGTGGTATGTGAAATACAGCTTTTTGTCATCTTTGACAAAAGCTTTTGCCATTGTGAATGTATTTGACTATGTTATGAGAAAGTACCAAATCATAAGGTAGTTTCAGACCTTTTTAAAAACATAGATTTCCATTCTACTGCTTTCTCAGTTGTTTAAGACAGTGTAGAAAGTGCACCATGATGGAACTTGACTTTTATATGCTGTTTCTGAATGAAAAATTAAGACAAGTCTGCTTGCTTCATATGATTTATGTAAAAAGGCTTCTGATACATTTCTGGTCCTTGGTAATGCACAATGAAGTTAAATCCAGTTGGAGGCTGGTCACAAGTGGTGTTCCCCACAGCTCAGTATTGGGGCCATGTCTGTTTAATCTCTTTATCAATGATCTGGATTAAAGGATTGAGGGCACCCTCAGTAAGTTTGCAGATGACACAAAGTTGGGTGGAAGTGTTGATCTGCTGAAGGGTAGGAAGGCTCTACAGAGGGATCTGGGCGGACTGGATCGTTGGGCTGAGGCCAGTTGTATGAGGTTCAACAAGGCCAAGTGCCGGGTCCTGTACTTGGGTCACAACAACCCCAGGCAGCTCTACAGGCTCTGAGAAAAGTGGCTGGAAGACTGACGAATGGAAAAGGATCTTGGGGTCATGAAGGTTCTGTAGCACAAGTCTGATGAGGAGCAGCTCAGGGATCTGGGGTCACTTATCCTGGAGAAAAGGAGGCTAAGGGGAGACCTTATCAGTGTCTACAGCTACCTGAAAGGAGGTTGTAGCATGGAGGGTGTTGGTCTCTTCTATGAAGTAACATGTGATAAGATGAGAGGAAATGGCTTCAAATTGTGCCAGGGGAGGTTCAGGTTGGATATTAGGAAAAATATTTCATGGAAGGGGTTGTGAAGCACTGGAACAGGCTGCCCAGGGAAGTGGTTGAGTCACCATCCCTGGACGTGTTTAAAAGATGCATAGATGAGGTTCTTAGGGATATGGTTTAGTAGTGGACTTGGCAGAACTAGGTTAACAGTTGGACTTGATGATCAACCTAAATGATTCTGTGTGCATATCTGAAGATAAATGTAAATGCCTAGCAGAATTCAACAACAAAGATGAACCTTTGTTTTACAGAGAACTCCCGATATCTAGTGTTAGACTGTGAAACTTTGTAAACATTCCCTTTATGCTAAATTAGGCTCTTTCTTCTGTAATTCTACCTTACTTTATTGTCAGTCATCGTCTCTTCGCTCATTTTCTCAGCTGCATTTCTGATGTGACTGTCACATGGGCGGAGTGGCAACCTGTGCCTTAGCTGGTATTTACAAGCAGGAGACTTGCTTTATCAGTTGTTGATTGATTTTTCCATTGTTCATTTTCATCCTTCTGTTAGAAGAATGGCCAAGTGGAGCAACATGTTAAAGTGCAGGGATGATGCTTCAAGAGAGGAGTCACGGATCACTGCAGATCATTAAATGGAGAGTATATTCCAGTCAGACAGAAGATGTTGTGGAAATTGCAGTCACAATGCTGAATTATTTTCCGTGACTACTGGTGGCTGCTGCTTTGCTGCTTTCAGTAATTTTTCTTAAGGAGTTGTCAGAAAAGCTCATACAAGAAGAAGAGGGGAAGCAGGATTGAAACCTGGTATCACAGGAGTAGCCATCCTATACCTGGAAGAATTGGGAATCAAGTTAGGCTTTTGAACAAGGCCACTCAGTGAATCTGGTTACATTTTCAAAATAATTACATGTTTCATATGCCAGCTTTTATGAAAAAAGCCACACAGGCAGTGGATGTGCCCACCAGTATAAATGAGAAGCTGAACCTGCTGATGTGCTTACATTGGGTAACAGGAGTGAAGCCATCCATGTGTGCTTGCCATTTCCATCTACAGCCACATTCAACTTTCTCCTCCTGTGTTGCAAAGCATGAAGCGAAACACTCAGAAAAAAGTCACAGTGACTGTGTGGATGTCAGAGAGGGGGCACTTCATTTCCCCCTGCCTCAACAAAAGAAAAATCCAGGGAAGTACATTTCCTCCGTTGCCTGTCATTCCGTTCTTTTGTGCCAAATTTGCACGTGGTCCATTTCTTTTGTTTAAAAAGCTGTGGAAGGTCATCTGTATTGCACAATTTTTGTGACCCTGAATAGTAAATTCAGATCACAAATCATCAAAGCAGTTAATAAAATCACTGCAACAGACCTCCCACTGAATCCTGCCGGGGCTCCTGAGAAAAATAATTAATCTTAAACCTACTTATTTCAACATTGTTCACTCACTGAACAAATGTGTGGAAAAAAAAGACTTTCCTGAAATAATTACCTAGTTCGCAGATTATGGTTCTGACTGAGAAAAGTACTTAGCCAGAATGGAGACACCAGGCCACTTTTCTTATAGTTTTCCTAGCGTAGATTCCCCAAAGGGAAGAGTTAAGCACAAAAGCTGATGTCACAGAGAAGATGTATTGTTAGTATTAGTTTTATTTTTGTAGTGATATTTAGGAGCTTGTATAAATCAAGTTCTCACTTTGCTAAGCATTTTGTATGCAAATAGTGAAGAGACTGGCTCTTCCTTTACAGGGTTTACATCATAAATAGTAGGATGAGGAGTCCAGCAAATTAATGAGCATCTGAGTTCTCTTTGAAAGAGAAAAAAAAAAAAGAAAGAAAAGGGATTAAAATTGCTGTGGTGCTTTGTCTAGATTGTTTTCCTTAATTTTGAAATCTGCAAATTTTTAGTTGCTTTTTCAAATTTTTTTGGGTGGCAAAGTTCAGTTGCCTCTTCCAAATTTACAGCAGAATATAAAAAGCATGGCTTGTGAGGAGCTGAAGATATGTGGAAAGGATTTTTCATGGCCTTGGTCATACCTTCACTGAAAATGAAGGCAGCATGATTGGAAAACAGCATGTAAACACCAGCCTGTAGCTGGGCAAGTTGTGGACCAGTTCACGGCCAGGCTTGTCCCTCCCCAGGGAAGGAAGCAGAGTGGCCTCTGCCATGTGGTTGTGTTCCCAGTCTGCATAGGTGAGCATGAGCTGCAAAAACGGTGGGAAACTGGCAGAGCCTTGGCTTTATGGCTGTCACTGTAGTGCATAAGAAACCCCTTGCACAATGATTTTCAGAGCAGATAACTTAGAGAATCATAGAATAGTTTGAGTTGGAAGTGACCTTCAAAGATCTTCCAGTCCAACCCCCCTGCAATGAGCAGTGACATCTTCAACCAGATCAGGTTGCTCAGAGCCCCGTCCAGCCTGGCCTTGAATGTCTCCAGGGATGGGGCATCTACCACCTCTCTGGGCAACCTGGGCCAGTGTTTCACCACCCTCATTGTGAAAAAATTCTTCCTCATGTCCAGGCTGAATCTCCCCTCCTTTAGTTTAAAACCATTACCTCTTCTAATATTGTAACAGGCCCTGCTAAAATGTCTGTCCCCATCTTATAGGCCTCTTTTAAGTACTGACAGGCTACAAGGTCTTCCCAGAGCCTTCTCTTCTTCAGGCTGAACAACCCTAAGTGTCTCAGCCTGTCCTCACAGGAGAGATGTTCCAGCCCTCTGATCATCTTGGTGGCCTCCTCTGGATCCTCTCCAACAGGTCCATGTCTTTCCTATACTGATGGCTCCAGAGCTGGACATAGAACTCCAGGTGGGGTCTCAGCAGAGCAGAGTCACCCCTTGTAGGAGACGTAACATCAACACTTTTGCATCATCTGTACAAAGAAGGCATTCCTGCACGCTCAGACATTCCTCACCAATCTGAGCCTACGGACTTGGTTCTTGGTTATTCTTGTTCACTTCCAGTTTCTTATCATTCTCATCTCTCTTGTTGCTGTTTTGTCTTGCAGAAATAAAGTAGAAATAAATGGACTGGTTCTCAGCATATCTGTGTGCACGTTTGATATCTACCTTTAGTGGGGTATGTGGTTTGCTTTTTGAGTAAGAGCACCTTTCTCAACTGCTGTGTCTCTGCAGTCAAGAGCTCGGTGCCCTGTTCTGTTGGAGCCAGCTGGATGTTTTATTTGACTTCCATTAAATTTCTCAAAGGTTTGATTCTGCCCTCGTGTAAAGAACGGCAGGTAATTCTTACCATGCCAGGCAAGTCTGTTAGGAGGCTTAAAATCCCAGACTAGCTGGCAGTGTAGCAGAGCAGGTTTAAAACCATCGTGCAGTGCCTGTTCACCCAGTGTTGCTGCGTGTACCGACGGGCAAAGAAGTTCCAGTGGCTGTGGGTGTTTTGGCCAGTGTTCCTGTGCTGAGTTTGCAAACAGGCATCGTGACAGAAGGTAATTCTTGTTTTGACAGGCTTAGCTATTCGGAAAGCAAATTGGTCTACACCACGGAAAACACTTCATTTGGAAATATTTATTTGTAGGCAAGCGAGCTGTGAAAATATAAATCTCTTGATAAACTCTCCCTGCTGTATCAACATCAATGGTACATGAGGCAGTTTCTGGCTGTGCTGTGTTCTTTCATGGGAACTAGAAAATCCCAGGAAACATTCAGTTTGTGTTTAAAGCACAGAACTAATGATCTTGTTACAAGTTTACATCTGACACAGGAGCTACTTCGGCTGTGTTTGCAAATGTTTTCTTCCTCTTACTAAGTAAGTTCTAGCAGTAACTCATTTGACATTTAACAGGAGACTTGTAGCAGCATACAGTAAATCAACTATTAATTCAGAGGATCGTTTTTTGAATGTTTGCATTTCAAAACAAGTAATTTAATAATGATTTTTCATATTGTTTCCATCCTCAACACATTAACTGCTTGTTACATCTTTGGATTGTCTATTGATCAGTCTATTATACCAGTTTATTCCATTCTCCTGCTTACCAATTGCACCCATGAGCCTGAATTTATTGGAACAATTAAATGACATTTAATGCACCGTAGCTGGGAAACAGAGCCAGTAGACAAACCTATCATTATACTAATGGAGTTTTTTGGATTACATCTCACTAAGCTCAAGATTATCTTCCACAATGTTCTCAAACTCGGTGACACGTGGGATAGTTTAATATCTTCTGAGCTGTGTACACTTCTGGTCTGTTTCCTTAGTGAACCTACAGTTTCAGACAATGTTTTTCTTTATTTCTAAAGAAGCTTGGATATTTAAAACAGTCATAAACATAAGAAGCAAGCAGCAAAACTTTTCTGGAGTTGAGGTAGTTTTCCTTTCAGAAATCTGAGGAAGCAGCAGTGGATAGTTTTTATTTCTCAATCAGTGTAAAATTAGTTGGAAAAATCCCTCTAGAAACATAAGGTAATACTGGTATAAATGAGAGCAACTAAATTTCTGTGGAAGTATGCAGTTAAAAAATTGAATTCTGTCTGTGGATCGAAAGTTACGTCATTTTGGAGAGGCAGGAAAAACCCTCATCGAGGGATCTTCTCATGTCTTTGCCTTGAAGGAAGAACAAGTCCTTTAATGTGTAAGCAGAGTAAACAGAAATATTTGATCTCAGATATTCCTGACTTAAACTGCCAATGATTACGTTTGGCTAGGGCTTTGTGTAAGTCTGAAGAAGGTCAAACAAACCCTGGTTCACCAAATCTTTTCCAATTCAGATCATTCCTCTTCTTACGAAATTCTGCTGGCAGACATATTTCACATTTGAGAACTCTGCCTCCTGGTGGGTGCAGGGCAATATTCATGCCCTGGCACCCATTCTCCTGTAGATAAACAAATGCAATATGACCAACCTCTTTTTGTCCAGTGAGTAAGCAAGAAAAAACTGCCAGTTGGTAGAAAATGAGAAAAGCTGGTTCCTCTGCAGTTGGGTAACTCCTTTCATGTTCTGTGGGCTTGTGAGCAAAGGAAGTTATGTTTGGGTTTTTAGCTACAGGATGAGATCATGGCCCACCTTATTCTTGATACCATCAACAAGAAACCAAATATTTTCGGGAATATTAGGAATTTTCCTTGCAAATATAGTGAATACAGTATTAGTTTAGTTCTTGCTGGTCTGACTGAGGCAGCTGCACAATCCGGTTCTGCTGCTGAGGCCTGGCATACTCTGCAGTTCATAAAATCCATTGCAGAAGTGACAAAACCCTTCTTGAGTGTGAGCTATCTGCATAATCCTGAACTCCGTCCTTTGGACCAGAGCTTCTCATTCTCTGGCTCTCTGCATTCATGGACAGTGTTTGAATCCCCCTCCCTGGCACAGGGACAGACCTGTGGCTCCTCACTGCTGCTGGGCAAAGGAACTCCCAGAACTTTACATTTTCATTATATGGTTGTACAGAGTTACTCATTTCTTGTTGATGAGGTGGATGAAAGAGGGGTTATCACAACAGCCACAGCCTGCATGGTATTGCCTGCTTCCATCCTTTGTCACAGAGCCTGAAAAGAATATATTACCAGAGTCAACAGTTGCCTTGAGTTGTCAGTCAGTCCTATAGCAACCTGTGTGGAGAGAGTTGAGGCTGGAGAGTCACCTTCCCCCCATCCCTCCAGCTTTGTTCATGAGGAGTTTGTTTTGTTTTGTTTTGTTCTGTTCTGTTTTGTTTTGTTTTCAGAAGTGTCAGGTGGAGCCATAAACTGTGTTAGAAAACAGATGGGAGAGCTCACTTAGGATTCAGCAGTGAGCTGAATGAGATGACAGAGCTTGATCAGTGCCTTTCAGATAATCAAATAAACGTACCCCATGGATCATATGTCATTGTGAAATAAGATATACATGTCCAAGAGTATTCTGTCTTTCCAAAAAAAGTATCTTTTATTTTTACTTCTGCAATTGTTTCATTTCTTGTTGTGTACTTTTTACTGAAATATCACACCTATTCTCCCACTAATAATTCCCATGAAGGCATTTGACGTGCCCTTTAATATCAGAAGTCTTAGCAGGAACTATCCTGGGCCTCTTGAGGAATTTACCCCTATGAGAGGTAGAAATGATCAAAGGAGATTTACAGTCATTCTTTGTAAGTATAGAGAAAGTCAGTCTTCGAGTAACTTATCTCAAATTAGCATTATCGTCAGCTTGGCAGTCATTAGTGTTGTATTTGCCTTTATAACAATCACCTATGCTAACTGGAATGTATGAAGCTACTTTTTTCTGCTAAAGGACACGTAAAGATCAACTATGTGGATATGTTTTGTGTTTGCAATTGAGATTTATTCACTCTTACTTTTAGTTGAAATATCAACAAATGAGGTTTTAAGAGCACATACCTTTTTTGTGGTCTGTCAAGAGCAGTGTTGCTTAATGTCAGAACTATTTAGATGTGGTTCTCTCTGTATCATTGAGTTTTATATAAGAAAATCTCTCTGGAATTTATACAGTATTTCAATGAAGTTCGATACTGGAGGTTATCCAAGATCAGAAGATACATCTAGTGAAGAGATTAAATAGCTATCTCAACCTAGTAAAATGGCAGAACAGATTTTAAAAGGATGAGGATCTTCTCAGTGGCTTTTTGTTTTCCACTTTGAATTGTTGCAATCGTTGGTTTCTGATATTTTTTCCAACTTTAATTTTTATACTGTCACTGGGAACTATTGGTGAGTCAAGAAATTCAGAATGGCTTATAGTTGACATTCAAGGTGACTTTTTAAAAAAAGGGTGACAAACTGTCTAGCAGTCACTGTAAATCTATGTTAGCTGAATTAGAAAATAGTTTTCAATGCGAGGAACTTGGCAGGAGTTTGACTCGAATTATTTTAGTGCACCTTTGGTGATTAAGAATCAAAAATGTAATAATCCAGGAAATATATGAATTATTTGTTATAAGCAGTTTTATGTAGAGTTTTTCTTTTTAATGAACAGTTCACAGCAGATAAAACACAGTTTATCTATTCTGTTTACTTTCCATAAAAGTAAATATAATAGAAATATAAAAGTATAGACTTCTGATATAAATATAAATGTATAGACTTCTGCCCTGGATGACAATACATTTCTTTCATTTGCTGTGGGGTACCTGGTGTGGTTTCCCTTCACAGTTATTAAGTAAAATCAGAAGAAATCGTCAGTCTTCCATTTCCTTGGAGCAATAACTGAAGAACAGACCTGCGGTGTTGATGATCTTTCCTTGCAGAAGATAGTACTGATCCTACAGTTTGTGGATGTCATCTCAGCTGTGCTGAGGAGACTCAATTATTACTGACTTCATTATCAACAGTCATTGATTTTTGGTGAAATCTGCTCATGTTTAAGATGCTCAGCACGAGGAGATGCTTGATACCTTTAAGGACTGAGCTATTCCCGTAAGCCTAGATTTAAAATGAGTCCTTGGCCATTGGGAAGAATGAGGTATACAGCACTTAATGGCTGTTGGGTAGGTACTATAGTCAGAATTCCTCTCTCACATGAGCACAAAGTATTTATGTTTGTATTTGCATATATAGTGCCATTTGTGAATGGTGAGTATGGTCATTTCTCTTTGGTTTTTGATTAATTGCCTGAGCACCAGGGCTTTTCCTGGGACTTTTCAGGTAACTCTTGTGAATTCCCTGATTGGCACATCTGATAAATTCATTAATTAAACTGTATGGCACTATCTGTGCAATCACTTCATTTTATCTGTCCCATTTGCTTATCTGTGTCTCCCCCAAAGCTCTGAGTGTGGATGAGAGAACTGCTGAGTGTTCAATAAGGTGCTGTGTCTCTGCCTATGAAGTTCACTACATTTCCATTCTTTCGCTGCCACCCTTACTCACCCCAATCACGAACCAGTCCATCTCATTCAAGAAGCAGCAAATGTAATTCACACTCCCAAATGAGACTCTTTCTAGTATAAATGTATCTCCTTCTGCGGCTTACGTTGTTTTCCTTTCTGCCCTCGTGCTGAAGTGGTATTTAGATGTTTTATTTGAGAAAGCTAGTGATTTTGTCAACTTTTTCGAGCTTTTTATCACCATCACTTCCAAACATTGATGGGCTAGTCAGTTTAGACTAGACAGGGTTTACTTGAATTACAAATCTAAGAAAAGTCGTGTGACTAATTTTTCATCTTTATTCTGCAGTGTTACCCTCCCAAAGCCAAGGGCAGCCTAGAGGATGTTCTAAAATAATAGAAGATGTCTTCATGCAAGCATCATTAGTTGATTTATTAGAGAAGCATATTCTGTTCCAGCCTTATGGCCAGATGAAAATTCACCTAATTTGTCAAAAAAAGGAACTGTTCTATCTTTTGTCACTCATTCACATCTGGAGGTGGTCATAGGAATATTTTTTATAATGACTTGCCTGAGGAATAACTACTTAAGAGCAAGGCAGGGTAAATAATTAGGGAAAATAACCTGAAGGTGCAGGGCAGTTGAACATGAATGTTTTATTTATATTTTCTTTTTTAATTTACATTTTTACTTTACATTTATTGAAAAAAATGCTTGAATTTGGAAAAAAATGTTTGTGAGGTTGATGTAGATACATCCCTATTTCAAAACTGCTGTCTTGCTTTTGGCAATACTAGCATTTTTTTTTTTATTAACTGCTGTTCTTCAGCTCTGGGCTTACTCATCTGGTTTCACATCTTCTGTATGGTACCTTTTTTGTGCTTCTAGCTTGTGCAGAATCTACGTGCATGCCATCTTCACATACCAGTTGCAAAATAGCCATTGTTTTAGTTTGTCTTATGCTGAAGGTCTAGGACTTTCTTCCTATCTTTTGTTCCAGCTGGAGAGAGTTAATGGAATGCCAGAACAGGTAAACAGCTATAACAATAGAATTACAACACAGTTTGGATTAGAACGGACCTTCAAAGGTCATCTAGTCCAACCCCCCTGCAATGAGCAGGGACATCTTCAACTAGATCAGGTTGCTCAGAGCCCTGTCCAGCCTGGCCTTGAATGTCTCCATGGATGGGGCATCTACCACCTCTCTGGGCAACCTGGGCCGGTGTTTTACCACCCTCACTGTGAGAAATTTATTCCTCATCCAGGCTGAAACTTCTCTCCTTTAGTTTAAAACCATTACCCTTTGTCCTGTCATAACAGCCCCTTCTGAAAAGTCTGTTCCCATCTTTCTTATAGGCCCCCTTTAAGTACTGATAAGGTCTCCCCAGAGCCTTCTCTTCTCCAGTCCAAACATCCCCAACTTTCTCAGCCTGTCCTCATAGCAGAGGTGTTCCAGCCCTCTGATTATCTTGGTGGCCTCCTCTGGACCCTCTCCAACAGGCCCATGCCTTTCCTGTACTGAGGGCTCCAGAGGTGGAGGTTACCTTTTCATACTTTTGGCATGGCCCTAGTCTACAAGAAAGGGAAGGAATTTGATGAGAGTTGTGAAAACACTGGGGACAGTAGTGGAACTGCCCTCCTGCTGCAGTCCCTGCACAGCACAACCAGTGCTGCCCTGCCACACACTGAAAGCCACCAGACTCTGTCACCACTGAGTTGCGGCACTTGTATTACAAGTCCATCAGGAGTAGGGCATTCTATGCTTAGGCCGTACTGCTCAACAGCAGTTTAAAAATGATTGTGATGCTGCCTTCTTATATGTGAAGGCATAACAGGAGAAGGGTTATGGCAATCTGATCCAAGTTCTAAAGGTTGAGGGAAGATACACCAAAAAATAATCGTAGAAGCTCCATAATATGCAGTTGTGCTGAGGTTTGCTGACAAAACAGTTATTTATTTTGAAAAATTAGAGATTTGTGTGGGTGAAACAGAAGATAAATGCATGAAGTGGCTATAGCAAAACTGTGAGAACTCATGATTTCTAGAATGGCTGTTCCCTATTAGTCTAAATGGAAGATTGTAGTGCTTTCAAGTAATTTGCAAGCTTAGGCAAACCATACCACATACTCTGATGCTAATATCACTCTGAACTTTCCGAAGTTCATAAAGCATATTGTTGGAACTAATTAATATGCTGCTCTTTTAATACTCCAAAGACCTGAAGTTAGTAGTTTGATAAGCAGACTGTTTCATATTTAGACAAAAATTGGAGATGATTAGAAGCGCTGAGGCACCATGCAGTTCAAGTGTGCATCATTATTTGAGCTATTTAATGCATTTTAATGGTAGCTGATAAGGTGCAAAATGCTCTGTTTTTTTTTCCATTATACATTAAATCTGTGGGTGTAAATAGATTTACATTTTTCTACTGAGGTTTAAAGAAACTGAAACCTTTCATATGATGTTACAGTATGTAACTGACTATTGCTGACAGTCGCATCTCCTCATGACTAGGTCTGTTAGGCTTTTCAGGAATGAATTGTCATTCTATACTTTGTGCTAGGGTGAAAAAGAGGTGATTTTTGATGTTATACCACGTCGAATAGCTTTGCAGAAAGCCCAGTTTCTTAATTTTCATGGGCTTAAGTTGAGCTGCCTTTATCTTCTGCTGCCTGCTTTCTGTTCCATCTTCATCTGCTGCCAAAAGGTATTCAGCTCTGCCTGAGGTGTGTGTCAAGAAGAGCTTTGTTACAATCTCCTGACAAATATGAGCTACAGGATGGGCATGCTGTGCAGTAACAATGGCAACAAAGTTACAGAAATTTCAAAATATAGCAACAAAAATTTCAGAACAATTTGTGTGTTGTCAGTTCTGGGCTTGAGTGTTTGAAGTTTTGGACACTCATCCCCTGCATATCAAACCTTTTCAGTACCCCAAGTAACGAAAAACCTTAGAAGTGAAAGTGGTAAGAATAACTTGGAATTTTGGAAAACGTTGAGAAAAGATTTTTCTGCCAACACCTCCAACTACTCCACCTGCCAACTATTTCTAGTAAATTTTCCTTTGTATTAGCATTTCTCTAGTGCTTAAAACTTGCATATTTTTCTGAAGGGCTGTATTGCAAGTCTATGGGAAGGGGGAAAGGATGACAAATTCTTATTTGTTGTAGTGGTGTTTTTGCCATTTTTGAGGAGGAATGAAAACTGATGATGACCTGTTCTGAAAACGGCAGCTGAGGAGAGGGAGACCTCCAGCCTTAGGGATCTCATGATACAGAAGGAAAGAAGAATTGTTTCTCTTGTCACATTCTACAGTTTTTAGAAGCAAGTCACCTTTGGGTAGCTTTTTAATTTAAGTTGCTGCCCAGGAACCTCCACTCGCTAGGGAAATAGGTCATGCATAGACAGTCTTTGAGCGGAACACATTCCTCCAAGGGTGATTTTGGTCCATGTAATGAGGAGAAATTCTTGCAGGCAAGTGGCAAGTATGAGACAAAGGCAATGAAAAAATTCAGGTCCTGATTTGAGTACCTTTTACATTTGTAGAGGGTACTGAAGATAGAACTTAGGTGTTATTTGGACCTATAGTATAAAACTTGGGTGATTTCTGTATTCAGTGTCAAGTTTCTAGACTGTGCTATCTTTTATCCTCCTACAGGTATGTATTGGTTGGTGTCATGCTTTAAGGATGCTGAGAAGTTTAATAGTTAACTTCCTTAACCAGGTTTATTTAAATGCAAGTGTAGTAAAAAAATCCTCACTTGTATCACTGAGAGTTTTGTGCAAGAAACAAGTCATTCCCCTCTTTCTCTGCATCAAGCAAATGAGATATCTACACATTTCAATCTGCAGATTTAGAAAAAAAAAAAAAATCTCGTTCAGTTTTTTTATCTCTGTAGCTTATCTCAGTCCTTCCACAATATTTTTGTGTCCTCAGTGATATAAAGAATTCTTTCAAAGTCTAATATCAGGAGGTGTGTAACTATGTTGGTACAGCAATAAAAGTCAGATTAGGTCATGAAAAGATGTTAGCACTTCTTTCTAAGACAAAGACAGAAAGTTGACCTACGTACTTCATCAGGCGTTCTGCAGGAGAGTAGCAAGTGACAGAAAGTAATAGTTTCCAAATGGTAGCTCTGGGAATATGAGAGCAACCAACAAGAATGCAAACAGCTGTGAGTTCAATTTATGTCGTTCAGTTTCGAGCCATTAATATGCTTTAGTGTACGAGTAGGACATACAAGGACGAATATTCTTGTTATTATGGTGTTTATAGGGCAATATTACATATAAAGGTCTGAGCTAATGTTTTTTTGAAAATGCGTACAGAAAAGTTCCAAGTCTCTGAGTTTTTGCAGG
Organism: Nesoenas mayeri; assembly: GCF_963082525.1. Classification (NCBI taxonomy): domain Eukaryota; kingdom Metazoa; phylum Chordata; class Aves; order Columbiformes; family Columbidae; genus Nesoenas; species Nesoenas mayeri. Next base: position 39,158,535 of record NC_137543.1, on the reverse strand, counting down.
GTACTTTGAATATTCATGACATGGCTTTTTTACTGCTTTTTTATTCTTAACTTATGGTTTAATGAAGTATGATTGAGTCAAGCATGGAGTCAGATCCCTACAAGAGCAGAAGAAATGTGTCGGGGACAGAATACCCCTGCTTCAGTGCTGTCTGGGTTTTGCAGATGACCTGGGGCCATGGCAGGAGCCGCTGCACAGCGTGGAGATGCAGCTCTGACTGACGGGTGCTTTGCCACCTCTCCTGATTCTTTACTGCTCACGCAGACAAAACTAAAGATGATTCCCCTGTCTAAACAGAAAGAAACACGTTCATTGAATCTGTCATCCCTGGTGTATTCAGTCATGTGTTTAATCAGGTTCTTACTTGTATCTTGCTGTTTTTCAGCCCGACTGAAGCAGCAGAAAGCATTCAGTGATGTACATAACAATGTGGAATTGATGCCTGCTGGATTGGTGTCTCGCCTTCATTCTTCTCAGTTTGACAGTTTATTATGTTGCTTTTCTCATTCTCTCCTGCACATATATTCCTTCTATATTTCTTCGTCACCTATACACATCCTTCTCACCTAAAATCAGGTGACAAGCATGTATACTGAATAGGTAAATGAGTTAATGCTTTCTATATATGCTGCATTTTGTTCCCATTAGTGAGGGCATTAAAACAAATTAGAACACTACTTAATGTGGTGTAAAATGATTACCATATAAGCAGTCAGTTAACAAGATAAAATTTGCAATAATGCCTTAAAGGTGAAATGTGAGAGCTTTTAACAAAAAAAGAAAAAAAAAAGTCCTTCTTCATCCTCAAATCATTATCAGTGTATATAGATAAACAATCATGACAAGTGCATTTTATTACAGACTCCTTAAAGATCTCTTCCTTCATTACTGCTTTGTCAAGGGCTAATTGGGTGCCCATCCTCACTGGGGCTGATGAAGCTCATTTAGGGAAGGTGGCTTCAGGATGGGAGACTCAAAGGAGTGCACTGTCACTGGGTGCAAAACTTACCTCTCATCTTTGGGCACTAGACATGACCTCCTTTTCCTTATCTTATGCTAAAGACAAAGACATTTCTGACTCCAGAATGAGACTGAGGGGTCTGAATCCGGAGATGGAGGCAGCACAGGGAATAAGATGCCAGTTCTCCCAGAAACCATGACTGTGATGGGGAGGGCCATGCAGGCGCTTGCCATTGCTCACTACGGGGTGTCTGTGAGGTGCCAAAGGTTGGGCAATCCAGCCAGCAAGCCTGAAGTCATGCCACCAGCGTTTATGCATTTGTGGTTTTATTTTAAATACAACTCATACCAAAGTTTCAAAGAAAAATGCTGCCTGGATGCTTGAATTAAATCTAATCTGAACAACCTGGCAGTTTGTATGTGAACAACGTATACAAAATACCAAGCATGCCCATGGAATATGCTGACATAATTTTCACTCTCTTTTGAATGGGTATAAAGTCTGGTTTCTTACATATCAATGCAGCTTAGTATCTTCTAAAATGTCACCTTAAAATTTCCCATCTTATATTCTTATTTCTGTATGTGGGCACTGTTGCCTTTGACAGAGGGAGGTGACAGGTTGCTTGGGTGCATTTACAAAGATGGTCCAAGGTGCAGGCTCAGGCCCTGCACATGATGTCTTGTCATCCTGGTCATCCCTGGCCACAGCTGGCGGCTGTGACTCTGCCTGACCTAGGAGAGCATTCACCAGCATTCCACTTACGGAAAAGACTAGGAAAGGAATTCATTATTTTCATTTTATCTTGACCCCTGTAGTATTTAACATGATCTCAGTAGAAACTGCTCCTGAGCCAGCAGGGTTGGTTTTTTTTTCAATAGACTTGACTATTTGTTTTCCCAGAGACTCAGAATTTTTAGTGCTAACTATAAAATGTCCTGCATACAGAAGCCGTGCGATCTCCATGATTCAATTCCTGTTTTTAAATCCAGTAGGCTTTTCTAAATCACAGTATGTTTCTTAAAATGCATTTGAGGGTCTGTAAAAAAAGAGCTTTGTTCTGTGATGCTTTGTTCTTTTATATATGGAAAGTCCTTTGTTCAAATATTTGTTTTTTATACTAGTGTGCATACAAGTTTTTATTCAAACTTCTGTGTTGTTGCTGTTCTAATGCAGGCTTCTGGTGTTCAGTGAAGATTTTGTTCTTTACTGATAAATTCAAGTCCTAAAGACAGCCTGCCTGGTTAAGAGTGCATTTAACTTGAAAACAGTAATTTCTTTCCCTTGTACAGGATAATTTTAGCAAATATTTACTGTGTAATGGATGCACAGAGAAGTGGATCAGCCAAAACCTTTACCATTCAGCATTACTGTTTACTGCAAGCGCAACTCCAAAATATGCTGGATGTTGTACAGAAAGATAAAGAAACAGTCTCTGCTTGAAGAAGCTTAAAATTTAAATAGATCATGTACAAGTGTTGCGACATAGAGTCCAACAAATTGAAAGTAAATCAACAGTAAACTTTGTGTCTTATTTGACTTAAAAATCAAAGATGCTTACTGACACTGCTTCTGTCCAAGCTTCAGTGAAGGGAGGAAGGTAAGGTATAGTGATAGCAAATGTGTGTGTGCGTGCATGTGTGTCTGTGCATGTGTGTGTGCGTGTGTTCAAAGGAATAACTGTGCAAAGAGCCTGTTACAAAACTGATAGATTTCTTATAACACTACTAATTTCTATAATATCTAGCAGGTTGCCTTTGCTTTGCAAGTGAGGTTGCATATTAAAAATGTATTAGCAAGATTGACAAGCAAAGTGCTTCCTGATCATAAGACTTGCAGCCAATAATGCATGGTTGCGATACCTCTTCGACCCGTACAGGAAATCAACACAAGCTACCTGACTAGGAGAAAGGTTTGGACCACAGGGGACTAGCTGTGCATATATATCTGTTTAATATCTTTTATTTTTTAATGTCTGGTAGCATCAGGCTGTACACATGCGTCCTTGTAAACCTATTTGCAGACATTACTCTATGTGGTTTGTGGAATGCACTGTTTGATACAGTCTGCTTGTCTTCACAGATGTGTTTGTCTGAAGGATTTGATTGAATGAGTTGTCATATCAGGAAACTCAGTAAGTCAATTTGTTATACTGATATTCCTGTAAAATACGTGAGGACTGAGCCAAGAGCTGCAGTCTTCCAAGAGGTTTTTCAACAGTCCTGTCTGATAAATCAGATTGAATTGCATTCAGTAAGTGCTGTAGCTTGAATTTCCTTCCACTCTGACTTTAGCTAAACTATGAAGGCAGGGTTATACAAAATCCCATCACAAACCATATGGCTTGCAGTATGAGAAAGAGGAAAGGAAAAAGACAGGGGAAGAGAAGGATTTGTTTGAATGCTTTTCAGCTGTGCAGCCTCTAGTCCTGTATATCTGTGTGAAGTGTATATGGCTGAAGTCTAAAGAAAACTGCTCTGTGAACAGAAGGAATAATTAAAATGTCCCCTGTACAAATTTACCAATGGAGACAGCAGTGCCTACTGAAATATACTGAATTATTGCCAGACACTTGGCAGTTTCATTCTTTTCAACTGTAAAAACTGCAATATCTGAACTGACTGTGAGTATGGACTTAATATGCTATTGCATGTTCAGTATGTACTGTGAGAGACTGGAGTACAGAACAGTACCAAAAGTTGTGGAATTCCTTTATTGTGTCTGATTCAGACTCTGATGGATAAAATCCTGAGCAATGGGTCATTTTAAGGCTCACCAACCCAAGAGGAAGCCTGGGAGTTTTGGCCCAGAAGTACAAAGAGAAATAATTTACAAACCATCTGAGGAGTCTGAAACTGTTTTCTGTGTCTACGGTTGACCCTTCGGATCCTTACTTGCTCTTTGACATTGTTGTCTGAAAGAGGATCTAGGCCTGAGTATCCCAGAATTGACTTTTTGCATTCCACAGTGCATGGACTGCAGTACAGCACAGAAGTGCTTCAGCTTATTCTGTCATTTATATATTATAGGTAATTTTGATGCTGGGTTTTTTAAGATCAACAAATACTTGAATAAAAGAACATATTAGTGGCTTCTATTATTAATCACTTTACAACCTTAGATCTAAAATTGCTATTTATCATTAGGAGGAATTCTGGTCATGATGAATGAAGACTTTGCTGCCTTAGTCATTGTTTAGGTCAGAGTCACTCTCTGCCTGGAAGAATCCACTCCTACTTGGGACTAATCCAAAAGACCTTAATACAGTTTATATGCAGCTTTTATTTATTTTTTGTTACTTTGGGTAATATTTAAAGCTGGTTAGGAATTTCACAATATGGATCTTTTGGAATGAGAAGATTGCATTGCTGAAACTATGCTTTTTCAGCAACCACAAACTGCAGTTCCTCTTGCAAGTGACAGGCAGATTTGACTGTACACACAGAATTAATCAGGTGCTAAGGTGCTCACTTTGGACGTGGGAGATCCTATCAGAGCCCTAGTTTGAATTAATTAGAACAGGACGTTGTACATTGGTCTTCTCTTGGGCACGTGAACACAGAACTATTTATTGTTCTTACAGAAGATGAAGAAGGGGTATGCGGAATAAATCTTTCCTTTCTTCCCACCCCTTCCCCCCTAATTTAATGGATATTTTTGAAAAGTCTTTTTCCTCACCTTAAATAGATGCAATCTTTGGTTGGATTTTAATGGGCTAAGACTTTGCATTTAATTCCATCTTTTCACCAGTTTCCCACACATACGTGTCATGCCTTACTACTCTCTAGAACTAGTATTTATGTTCTTGCATTTTCCTCCTGTTATGGTCTAAATCCTGCTTATAACTGTATGCCACTGAAGAAGCTGTATAAGTAATTAGTCACAATTATGTGGGCAAATTTTAGCCCATCAGACAGATCTTCCTTTTTTCTGATTTTTGAATGGCTTTTGAATGAAACAGAAGAACACTGTTTTCTTAAGTAAGAAAGATAGAGTTGAATGTGTCTTAACTGTGTTGAAAGTATCTTATCAGAGTGAGACAAAAACAAAGATGCTCTCAGAGGGTGTTGATAAAATGTAGACAGCTAGCTAATGTAAGCTGGAAAATCCTTTTCCTTTAAATGGAGCTCAGCCAGTTTATGCCAGCTGAACTTCTGGTGTAAACATATTTTTTTCTGTTTATGCAGTTCTCCTGATCATAAAAGGAATTGGAGTAACGAAGCATGAATTTTTGATGCTACATAAGAGGACCTGCACAGTTTTTCTCAGCGGATATATGCTTTCCCTGTGCTCCTTACTTCCCAGTGCTGATTGCAGAAATACCATCTTTACAAGGGAAAATACAGTTTTGACCTTCTGCATCCATTTAATTTCTTCCCTCTGCAATGGGATTTCCAAGAGGGCTGCCAGGTATGAGTTAGATTTTCTTTCATTATCAAGAATAAAGCAAACATCGTTACATCAGTTTTAGATCTTCAAACATCTGTCAGGCAGAAGATACATTGGGTTTTTATTATCTTCTGTCACTGCACTCTGGTGACCCAAAAGCAAAATGGTTTGTTGTGCTATAAAACCACTCAGTGTCTCCTCTTTGCTTTTCAGCTCCGGTGAATGAAATCATGGACCACATTTAAAGCTCATCCCTACTGACCAGATCATTGTCTCCGGGCAGCTGTTATTTGTAAAACTGCAGTGCGATAAATGGGACCTCAGCGTTGAAGCTGCAGCCCGGGGGTGTTGTGTGAGGGGGAGGTCTCCTTGTGGCCTGTGCCACTGCTTGGGCGAGGAGGCTGGCGGGAGCGAGTTTTGGGGGGGAAATTGCCCTGGTCCCTTGGCCTGGCTACCAAGGTGCCTCAAATGAGGAGGGAGGCTTCCTTAATGATTCTCCCTGAGAAAGGAAGGGCTTAAAAAAATGTTTGTGTGGCAGAATGGTTGTTGGAGAGGCAGGAAAGCAGCGAGGCGTGGGAGTGGGTCCAGAGCTGCGAAGTCAGGGATGTCTCTCACAGTATCACAGTATCACAGTATGTTTGGGATTGGAAGGGACCTCAAAAGATCATCTAGTCCAATCCCCCTGCTGGAGCAGGAACGCCTAGGTGAGGTCGCACAGGAACATGTCCAGGTGGGTCTTGAATGTCTCCAGAGAAGGAGACTCCACAACCCCCCTGGGCAGCCTGTTCCAGTGCTTTGTCACCCTTACTGACAAGAAGTTTTTTCTCATAAAGTGGAACCTCTTGTGTTCCAGCTTGATCCCATTACCCCTTGTCCTATCATTGTTTGCCAATGAGAAGAGCCTGGCTCCATCCTCATGGCACTCACCCTTTATATATTTATAAACATTAATAAGGTCACCCCTCAGTCTCCTCTTCTCCAAACTAAAGAGCCGCAGCTCCCTCAGCCTTTCCTCATAAGGGAGGTGGTCCACTCCCTTAATCATCTTTGTTGCCCTACGCTGGACCCTCTCCAGCAGTTCTGTGTCCTTCTTGAACTGAGGGGCCCAGAACTGGACACAATATTCCAGATGTGGTCTCTCCACTGGATCACTTGAATCATGTCCAAGTCATGGGAGCAGTGGAGCTTTTGATTAAGTCATCCCTGTGGAATTGCTTTCGAGTTAAGTTTAAGGCATGTGCCTGAGCACAGCTAATACCTTTTTCAATTTCTTCTGGTAGCTTAGCACCTGAGGGAGATGAGAGAAAAATGTAGCTTCTTGCCCCATCAGTTTTCATTGACTTCCCTGACCTACAGAGACATGATGTATTGCCCTCCTCTAGCCTCTGACCCTAGCGTAAACCTTTACTGTTTCCCTTCTCTTTTCTGCTGTATCTCTCTGATTTCTGCTGGGACTAAATAGATGCTGCTTCTAAGGACTGTCAGGTACCCACTGAAATACCATGAATGAAGAGGCTTTGTTGGTGATAATTCCTTTACTTACCGTGGGCTTTCAAAAGATGCATACAATTTCTCTTATACTGATTGGTCCTTTCTTCACTGCTTTATATGTGCCTTCTTATGGCTTGACTTATCTACCCTTCACTCTTCCTGGTTTCTTTAGTACTTTGCAGAATTTATTCCTCCTTCTCCCCTGTCCTCATCCATAGGCTCCTCTAATGGAGCCCTGTGATCACGAAAGAGTTTTAGAAAGAGTAAAGGAAGTTATTTGCCCTTTTTACATTTAGTTTTCTCTTTTTTAACTTATTTCCTCCTTTGTGGGATTAGAATTAACTGTTTTTCACTGTCATTTTACTTTATTCACTGAACTTATTCATTTGAAAACAGAATTTAGAAAAGCAGATATTGGCAATTTTTGCAAGAGTCAGTTGGCTGTGTTGTACTTAGTCACATGATAGGTTTGGCTTGGCAAATCCTGACTTGAGGCTGGAGATATCCTGTCATTAAGAGCAGGTGATAGCAGGATTGGATGCTTCTGTTCCTACATCTCCTCTAGAAGTTGTTTACAATGCTAAAGAAATAGGGGTCAAAGAGAAACCTTTATAGAAGAAACATTTGTTTACTTCTGGCTGTTAGGGTTTAAAAAATGAATATATTCTACTTTCTTTTAGCCTGTTTGAACTGGAGCATCCTCTTTTTTCCTTAGTCTGCCCAACCACTTTGCTAGTTTTAGAGAGACCTTTAAGCTATCTACATATTGAAGATTGTTTCCTTTGTTCTTGACACTGCCTCTGAAATTTTGTTTGCTTCATTGGTATCCTCTTATTTTATGTCTTGTTCATCTCTGTTCTGAAATACTAGAAAGGTGTTGAGTTTGTCCTCTCTACACCTAGAAGACATTGAGAGGAGATTTTTTTTTCCCTTTATTGATCTCTTAAATAACACTTTCCAATCCGTGCAGTTTAGCTGATCAATGGTGTGGCACAACAGCTATAAAATGTGAGTTTGTCAGAAAACCACATGATAGAAATGGTTTGTCTAGCCTACTTGCCAGAATATTATGTATAACCTCTTCTCAAGTAATCCACAAAACACCAACATAGTATTAATGGGAGAAAATCCAATTGACTCCATTTCTTCTGCATCATTAACAGACTAAGCATTGCACAGATATTTATTGAGATCACACAGCAGGTTTTGTAAGAAAACAAAGCAGTGATGTCCTCTAAATAGCAATGACAACAGTGCTGCACAACATATAGATTCCCCCCATAGTATGCAAGGTGGAATTCAAATAAGTCACCGTGCTCTCATCCTCAGTATCATGAAGAATTTGCTTTCAAAGTATATTTTCAGTGCAGTGCTAAGGTACACATTGTCAATATAGCCCTGTAGGCTGAATCCCTTCTTTAAATTTTGAAAATACAGCTTTCATTTAACAGTGTATTGATTATGAGCTTTTGAAAAAAGGATGCGGTAAGACGAACCCTTTTAAGGCAAATATCATCCTCAAAAATCACCTCTCATAGTTTTATGCACCAGGTGAGAGCCTTCCAAAAAACTCAGTCAAATTAATTAAGTCGAGCTGTGTAGCACTGCTCTCATTCACTGAACTGACAGCTGAAGTGAAAGGCACACTCAGACCCCATAGCACTGTTACATTATTCTGCACTTCTGGAGGAGTCTTAAGAGTCAAAACCAAAGAATATCTCTGCTGTCAAAGGAAAAAATGGGCAGAACTTGATGCTTTCTGAAAGTTCCTAATGTCATTTTGCAGTTTGACCCATAAAATGAGGGTTATTGACAAGTTTTAAAGGCATACAGGCTTAGCTATATTCTGCTGCAGATTTATTGTTTATTATAATAACATTATTGCTGCCCTGATGGAGCTAATAAGCAACATTGTGGGAATTAGGACACTGTTGCAGCCAGAATCTTGCTAAGTGACTTCTAAAAGATGCTTCTATCAGCTTAAATGAATTGCTGCTGCCTACCCATGGCAGTTTAATTGGTGCAGGCTGCCTTCAGAGCTGGCCTAGCGCTGACTACATGAGAAGAAATTTCACCTGCAAATACTACGCAGTTGGTGCCCCTGCTGATACCAAGTTGGAGGTTGAAATGCTTTCTCAGTCACAGCTCTGAATGTGGTTTGGAACAGGCAAGGACTGAAGCAGAAGGTACCCGAAGTTCCTAGAAGAATGAGGGTGATGTTGTGGTGGTGTGGGTTTTAGGAGAAGATGTCATTACAGTGATGGGAAGATCTTTAAACTTCTTAAAATGTATGGGAAAAAAATTCCTTTGAGATTGAAAGGAAATAGTTAAGAGTGAAGGATTCAGAACTTCAATAGTTAATGTTTTGTAGAAAAAGGGCATCAATTGCAAATGAATTTGCCTATTTAAGGCTCTAAATAAATATAGTTAGATACATAGAGATATTAGAGGTGTATCACTCTGCATGGATATATATATAGAGAGAGATCATAAAAGTTATAATTTCAGAATTGCTTCATTTCAGGCACCCTAAGCCCAACCTAGACTAAAAAAGCCTTTTCAAGATCCTTCATTGTGTTCCTCTTGATGATGGTTGCACCTGTTAACCCCTGGAAATATCTGAGCACCACACAACAATATTCGCTATCGCAGATTGTGGTTATAGTCCAGGTAATAGAATTGTGTCTTTCTCAAAGGCTCTTGATTCTTAACACAAAGATTAGTGACCTCTGAAAAGAACTGTGAAAAGAAAAAGTTGTGAGGTGTAAGTCACTTAAGGTGCAAACAGCCCTGCAGTGCCAGCAAGAAGGAATGAGATACTGATGCAAATTTACAACTTAAAGAATTGCTTAGAATGAACTTTTGAAAGATACGCACACATTCTCCACTGTGTTGTGCAAATACCTGAGTACTAATGTATTCAGAATTCGTGTGATATGACTGATCTTGGCTATCACCAAGTCCTTAAGGACAAATAAAGTTCATCTCTGACATTCACTTCTGTACTCAGATCCGGCAGAGAATTCATTTTTAGAGGCATTTTTCATTTTCTACACTTCCATAAAAAAATGAACTAGAGTAATTCCAGAGTCATGTAACAGACTCATTTGAGAAGGCACTATGTAGTTCTGAGGGAAACCATTTTGAAGGTGATGATGTGTTTGAAGCTTTTCAATGGTGAAAAAAATACATGAGATTTTTGTCACCTTTTATTTTTTTTTAATAAACAAGAACAGAATAGCTCTAGAAGAACCTAATACCCTAAATATTTAAAATTGCTTCATAAAGTACAAAAGCCAAGCAATAGAGACGTGCACTGTAAAGTACAGCAGAGGATGGATCGTGAACCGAGGAATCAAAACACAGAGATGGCACAGGGCCTTTTCCTTTGTCCAGCACAGTTTCTGTGGAACAGGTGGAGAGAGGCTTTTTTACCAAGGCCCATAGTGACAGGACAAAGTGCAATGATTTTAAACTGAAAGACGGTAGATTTATACTGGACATAGGGAAGAAATTTTTTATGATGAGGGTGGTGCGACACTGGAACGGGCTGCCCAGAGAAGTTATGGATGCCCCATCCCTGGCAGTGTTCAAGGCCAGGCTGGATGGAGCTTTGAGCAACATGGTCCAGTGAAAGATGTCCTGTGGCAGGGGGGTTGGGCTAGATGACCTTCAAAGGTCTCTTCCACCTCAAACCATTCTGTAATTCTGTGAATAGCAGTCCTTGGTTTCAATCAGGGGCACTGAAGGAACAGGGAGGGAGACCTTGCTAGAGGAAAGGACATGATGCTAGTGCAATATATTGAAAATATCCACAGCACCTCAACACTGAATATTAGTAATAATAAAAATATTATGGTATGAATCATAGCCATATAGCAGAAGATCTTAACAAGATTTTCCTCCCCCTTTACTTGAACAAAACCGTGGAATTATTGGACCACTTGATATGAACTGAGGACTTGACTGTTTTTTTTAAGTCAAAAGGAAGAGAGTGTTAAATAGAAGACTAAAATTAATAGTACTTCTCAAAATTTATTCCAGTTGGACTTGGTTTTGAATAGAACCTAGCAAGCAAACAGTTATGATTTTTTTTTTCTCTTTTTCTCAAGCATCTTGTCATAATAAAGACTAGGCTGAAAAAACAAAAGAGATTATGTTCTGTGCACATTCATTTGGCCCTCACAAGTTGTTCTGGAACAGGGAGTAGCAGTCCTCTCAATAGAGAGATAATTGCTACATTGCTTTTGGAGACAGTTAAATAATACATAGGTACCTTACTGGCAAACATCTTAAGCCCCAATTGCCAGGAAACCTGTAGAATACCATCAAAAAACAAGCCTAAAATTCATAGACTTAGTGTAAACGTTGGTTTTGGCACATACTATTTTCCCCATGTCCTTCTCCTAGCTGAAGTGTTCGTGTGTTGCAGTCAGTAATTACCTCTGTCCTTTCTCCCTGTCCCACAGGGACAAACAAGCTTTTCATCTGTCTCCTTGCTAGATTTGCTCTGCTTCACAGATGCCAGCCATACTCTTCTTGCAATCAGTTATCTAAATGATTAACATAATTAAGTTGAACTCTGTGCAGTTGTTCCCAAATTGTATTTAGCCTGGGGGTTATTTTGGCTTTTTGGCTTGGAAGTGGAGCTGGTATTTTTAACCCCCATTTTTAATAGATGAGAACTCTGGCTCACTATAACTCATTTCATGGACCTGTAAAATTCAAGATCAGAGGTAGTGACTCACTTAAAAGGGCAAAGTCCTTTTCCTCTGAGCAGTGCATGGAGTCATGGATAAGATTGTTAGGAATTTTTATTAACTGATCAGCAGTGTAGCCACTCAGTCAATGCAAACAATTGCTGCTGTGGTCTTTAGAGCTAGCAAGCATGTTTTGTGGGTGAGGTTTTGTATTTCTTTATGGACAGAGAACAGTTTTTAAAATTTCTATGGTTGAATAACATTATGGCTTCTCCAAGTTAAACCAGTTGCTTAGATCAAGAACAGTAAACAACATGAGTTTTAGAACAGTCTCATCAGTAATTAACTCCCTTTTTTTTCTCTCCTATTGACACAGATTAACAATGGTCTAGTTGTCCCTATTTTTCATAATTGTTCTTCAAATATGTTTCTGTTCCAGTAGTACCACATCGTCCTGTTGTTTCAAAAGCTGAGCAGAGCTGTACTGAGACAGTCCCCAACCTGATGTTCTGCTGATTTAAGTGGAAACTGCATCAAATTCTGGTGGTCGTACTAGTGTAACATAAACTGATGTGTAAGCAACTTGTGCAAAACCCTATGTGGAACATTATTTTTGTTAGTGTAGCCATTTCAGTTAGAGGCAGGTGGAAAGAACTGAAATGGCTTCATTTATATATGCTTAAACTGTGTAGGTAGATGACTCTTTGCACCGGTGGAGCAAAGTATCTTAAATTGCGAAATTAATTGGAAGAACAGAGTGTTGCATTTAATCTCATCCTATAACATTGCTGAGAATGAGCAACCTAAAAGAACAATATGGATGAGAAGGGAAAAAGCGGCACTTGAAGAAAAAAGTAGTGGCTATTTGAACTTGCTTTCTACTGGTTAGTCACTACTTCCAAATCTGTTGGTTTTTTTGACATATGAATGATGCTGCTAATTATGCTGACTGCATGCTCAGTCAGGCTGGATTTGTCTCCCCAAGTGCTTCTGTTTGTTTGGTGTTACTGTGTAGAATTTGCATTCAATTATTTGCAGTAATTTGGGGCACAACTCATCTTCTAGAGAATTCTTTATGCCACAGGGTTTGTAGTGGTTTAGCAAAACAAAACTGAATTCTAATGAGAAAGTTAATGTATTGGAAAATGACTCCAAATGGAATAAAATGGCATTTTGCTAACTAATTAAATTTATTTTTCATCCTTTAACATAAAAATATAATCATTTCCAGAACCTGGTATATCTTTGCTTTCAAGGCCTTTGGGGATTGTATTGGCACTCACTATCTTACTTGCTCTCCATTCAAAAGATTGTTTCAAATGCAGACCCATTTTCTCTGTCTCAAAAATTCCTATAGTTCTCTTTCTATTGCTTGGTTTCTTTGTGTTAAGGATTCTTGCTTTCCTTTGCAATCTGTAGTGCTGTTATGATGTAAATATTTTTTCATTACACCATTAGAACATGTAAACTAAGTTAAATGAGTCAGCTGTTGCACATTTTGTTTGAGTTTTCTCTGATTTTAAGTTCTTATGTTGGTGGGAATCCTGAAGAGTTCAACATATTTGTTGCATTTATTACAGCTTATCATTAGTTTTGCTTTCATCTTGCAGCTATTTACTTGGGCTAGTGAGAACACTAGATGATTGAGGGAGTCAGAATAGTCTTTAAGATATGGTTCTATGTCACCTTCTCATCTATGAATGAGTGACTTTTGGCAATGTTATTGCTGGACCAGAAAGCTGATAGAACTCAGGAATGTACCTGACTTTTCCTTCTTACATTGTAGAGCAGTCACGAGAAAGGGCCTGAAAAGACTGCAATGCTTTCATCAGCTTAACATGCTGAAATTTGAATGTCTCTTTCGTTATTGGCCTGAAAACTTATCTAGGAGTCCTGTAAACACAGGCTTTCTATACAGTGTTCCTTGCCCCAACTTTCTTATTCATATCACGATAAACAGTACCTTTCATTATACTTCATTTTCCGGTAGCTTTCAAATGTATTCAGAAGTTGGAAGATCATTGACAGGTGGTGTTTTTTTAAAATAGTAAGCAATTTTAATAAAGGAAAAAAAAGAGACATAGTTCAGTGGTGTTTTAAACACAAGCTGCTGTCTGGGTTCATGACCTCACCTGTTGTTGAATGTTGGTGACTGATGTTACAGAGATGTCTGAGTTGAAGAGATCTTCGAATATTTTACCCAGTCTTTCAGTCCTCCAGTCTTGCTTTTTTCCCCTTTTGTGCTCTGGCATCGTGAAGTCAGAGAGTGTAAACTACTGTGAGTCACACACGATAGCAGTTCTGGGCCTCCAGGCTGGTCCCACTGATTTAATGGGACATGTGAGAGGAGAGGGGTTCCTGAAGTTTAGGACCTGGCTGGGTGGAAAGCTTTCAGTTCCCATTATGAAAAACTACAGAAGGACTGGGCTCCAGCTGCAGTTCCAAGACCTCAGGACGGTCTGTCCTTGCACAGACTTGTGTCAGGGGGACCTCTGATAAACCACTACTCAGCTGTTGGGCTTCAACCTCTCAGCTCCATGCAGGAAGACCCAGAAGTCATGAGAACCTCCAGGATAAACAGGGTTACCAGTGAAACCTTATTGATATGGAAATTCCATAAAGCACTTAGATTTTGGTTAAAGATAATTTTTAATAAAACGCATTTTTATAAGGATATTTCCAACTGACTCTTGTGTTAGATAGGTGCAATTTTAGTTTTCAATTTAGCAAACAAGGAACAAGTCCAAGGCTTTAGTATACTTTTCAGAGTAAATAGTATACTACAGAAGGTTTAAATGAAAATATTATTGGATTTGGATGTACCACAAAACCCTGGCATTTTTCTCTTCTATCATTTGTGTACACTGGCATTGAAAGATTGAGAATGCTGTTCCATGAGGATATATTTGGTAATCTCAGCTCCATTCAGGGGTATCCAGAATTTAGATTATTCAAAAAGAATAAGGAGAATGAAAAGAGATGTGTAATATCTTTGACTCTATTCACTTGACTCAACTGTTTTTGAGAAAAACTAATGATACAAAAGAAATCACCATGGGTATATTCAGACATAATTCACCATGTAAAGTAGAAACTCTATTGTATTATATATTAAAACAACACAGCATCTACAAAGGGCTGAGAACTGACTTTTGTATTAAGAGGTATTCATCCTAAATGAGGTTTTATAACTGACTTTGTAAAAAACCCATTGAGACTTTGTCAAGGTTTAAGGCAAGGCGGCAATAAACCATGGCAGGTGCTCCCTGTTACCTCCTTTACCTCCTGCCACCCCTTTCCTTTAGATCAGAAAGATGATAGGAAAGATAAGGAGAAAAGGAAGAGAGACTTAGACTTCAAGTTGGAAGTTTCTAAAGGCTTTTACTAATGCTACTAGTAAATAGAGAATATATACAATATATACAGAACCAATCTCAAGTGTTCGATGTGGAGTTGGCGTCACTCTAGCAGCAGAGCTGAGTGTGCGGAGCTGGCGGCTCCAGCAGGTGCAGCTCAGGCTCCTGGAAGTCATGGGTGGGACTTCACAGCAAACTGGAACCTGGTTGCAGGGATGCAGGGCCTGAGGTCTGTAGATCACAGGCAGACAGACAGGGTCCTCTCCAGATGCCGGCCATGGTCAAAGAGAGAGTGACCCTCATGATCACCCTCTTATATAGGGGGTACAAAGATTATGGGATGGAATACTTCAGTTGGTCAGTTTTAGTCACCTGTTCCAT
This sequence comes from Nesoenas mayeri, assembly GCF_963082525.1. Taxonomy (NCBI): domain Eukaryota; kingdom Metazoa; phylum Chordata; class Aves; order Columbiformes; family Columbidae; genus Nesoenas; species Nesoenas mayeri. The sequence goes on along the minus strand of NC_137543.1, from coordinate 39,143,257 downwards.
CCACCACTCCTCAAACACGCCCCTCTCACAATGGAACGTGGGAAAACTTACCTGTATTTCTTGGCTACCATAGTAATAAATCTGAACATGAGCTTCTTCAGCATTCCATTTGTCTCTTATCAGCACCGACTACAGCATCCTAGGAAAAATAAGCAGGCAAAACCTCAGAAAAGTACAGCCATCTAGAAGAACTTAGCTGAAAGAAAAATCACTAAAAGAGAACTAGTCTTGTTTTTAACAAAACCGGGACAGACTTGCTCTGGCTTTGCCTTTGAGTAGCACAAATTTATGAGTGTTTCTTGGAAATGTAGCTTTTTTGAGTTACTTGCCATGATGTTTTGAGGGGTTTCGACTCAAATGAAGCGTTGTGCTCTACAAAACATCAGTGATTGAATTCTTCCAGAACTTTCAGCCCTTACAGATCATTTCTGCAATGTTTCTCTGCTTGCTTTTCTAATGTTGGATGCTGTAGGTATTTGCAATATGGAATTGGAAGTTGCTGAAATATTCAGGTAACATTGCTGATGTGCCCTTCTCTTCTGTCTGGCCGCTGTTGTCCCACCAAGGATCCTTCCCAGGGGGTTTGGAGATGCTCCGCTCCCCACCTCGTCGCTTTAGCTCAGGAATAGGCCAGAGAGGGTTTATTCAGAGGAATCAGCACAAGACCTTCCTGTACCTTCTGAACTGTCAATCACCTGCACATCCCCAGCCCTTCATGAGGTTCAGCCAGAGCACTTTTGGTGTGAAAACCTACTACAAGCCTTCAGGTGGCTCTGCTGGTTAAAATTGTTGCTATCGTTGCTATTTCCAATAAGGTTATCAAAATGCCTGACACTTATCTGACCTTTATTCCATTCAATTCTTGGGGTATTTGAGTTTAGAGAGTCTGACAGGGGAAAAGAAGAGGAGGCTATGTAGGAATTTCACCCCTCTTTTGTGAATATAACAGTGTAACAAATGTAGCTATGCATGACTTGCTGTTTTAATTAGTGGCCTGTTACAATACATGTGATTAGCCTAGATGGAAAGAGTCCTAACTTAGCTATTACCCTGTACAGTGGGCTAAACATTTATCTGAAATCAGCTTAAGATTTTGGCCTTTTTAATTTTAAAAAATTAATAATGAATTGGAGGAGTGGTTAATTAAAGTGGAGTGGTGGTGTTAGTAGTAGTTTTTCTAATACTCTAACAAGAGACCTATGCTTTGGTTATGTTCCCTGGTATTTAGAAGAGAACTTCCAAACTTTCTTCATTAGCTGTTGTTTTTATTATTTATAGTTTTCTACCAGAAAACAAACCAGGAAAAGATGTTAGCAGATGCAAAATGCCTCTGTTCCTTTCCACAGTTGTAGGTACTATAGACTCAGAGGTGTCTGAAGCTTCAAGCCAACTCTCTTTAACAGGATGAAACACCATCTTTATTGCCATTTAGAGCTTTTTCTGACACCAGTGGGAATGTGTGAAAGAGCAGTGTCTGGTAAGCAGTGCTGTATCAAGGATGATTGCCAACTTATTAGCACCAGCCTGACCACGTCTTCACTGGTAACATGTGTGAGTAGTCACTTGTGTTCAGAAAGTAAAACCGGGGAAGCTGTCATGAGAACAGTGGGGTTTCATTTTGTAGTTCAGTAGAATCACAGGAGATTATTTTGTTGATTCCTAATATCCAGTTCTTCGTTTAAGAACAGGGTGACCAAGAGAAGGGTATTTATAATTTTAAAATTGATTTTAGCTGTGCCACCTTACTAAAAGTCCCAGTAAAAATTTAGAATATGTTCTTATTAAGCATCCAAATTGTGCTAGACCCTGGATAAAGTATGCCAACAAGCTTTGAATCTTAGTCACTAATTTCTAGTGAACTTTATGTGGGTGCATTTTTACATCTGACCAGAGACATCAGACTTTGTTTCTACCTCTGTGTTTTGAACAGAATTAAGGTAAAAACATGGGGCGGGAGGGGGGGGGGGGGAAGGAGAGAAAAAAGGGGGAAAGAGCAAAGAGGGTACACAGCAGAAAAAATTGAGCAGAAATGTCTGAAAAAATGGGTGGTAGATGGATTTCAGTAGCAGCAGTTGTGACTGTTGAACCTCTTCAAGGAAGATGGTAGCTGTATGTAGATATGATGCCAAAGATCTCTTGTATTGGAAGAATATGTCATGAGATTAACCAAGTCACCAATAATACACGAGCACTAGGCAGTAATTACTATCTGTGCAGTAGTCATGTTCTTTTTTTATGGCTTTGGCGTTTGGAACTGCTGAGTTGCTTTCTAGTCACACTGGCTTGCTCAACATTTGAGACCCCTTCCAGCTTGTTGGGAAAATACAGAGATTAAATACTAAGAGTGTAACACTGTACTCTTTGCATAACTCCCAGTTGGACCTTTAAAGGTCTCTTCCAACCTCAAGCATTCTATACTGCATAAGTAAAAATGTCTATATTTAGACCAGCTGTAGTGTTTGGCACTCTCTGAGCAATGTTTTGAACAGTTAAAAAATACACACTTAGATACTGGGGAATAAGCATAGAAGTGACATGCCTAGGCGGATCATGTCAGTCAGTGGAAGAGCCACAGATAGAATTGCTGTCCTTGCTTTCCATCCTGTCTTAGAGCACTGCCCATAGTTTTCAGGAAAAAAAAGAAAAGCCACCGAAGAAAAGTTGAACATGGCTGTCAGTCCTGGTAGAAGTCTGTGAGGGGAGCAGGGAAAGGAGAAAGGACAATCCCTTACTTAAGCCCCAGCGTTGATAGTATGAAATAATATTTAAAGGCTGAGATCTGTAGGTTGTTTTAGTTATGATGACATTAGGCAGGTATCAGTTAGAGAAAATTCCCACAATATAATTAAGAGATAACACTTTGCTGCGCTCATTTTTTTTCTTTCTCTTGAAAATTCTCCACTGATTTTAATTAAGCTTGTCTTGGACTCATGACTATAATCAATGGGATTTTTTTCCTCATTTAACAGCTAACGTTGCTCATCAAGGAACTTTTCCCAGGTGTAACATGCTCTAGTTATGAAGCTTCATTCTGTGCTGTTCAACTACTAGTTTCTAGAATGACTTAAAAATGCCTTCAGAATGTAGAGCTAGAGCAAACATAAGTATAATTTTCCTAAATTAGTGCATATTCTCAATTCACTGTGAATGCTTTATCATTCCACAAAAAATAGATACTTTAAATATTACATGCTCATTGGAAAACACCTGATTTTTTTTTTTTTTTTTTTTTTTGTATGCCATCTTATTAAAAAGAAGGGAAAAGGGGCACTTGCTAATCTCTTGCTTGTGAATTTGAATAATCATTGCAATTTTTGTCACAGCAATTTGAGCAATCTGCTTACTGTTTCTGGAATCGACGTAAGTACTTTTAATCTACCACAGTATATACAATAATCCTGCCAGAGGAACTATTCTGGATTGTTAGTTAAACCAAATTCTGTATGCCTGAATACTGGGGAAAAATGTTTACCTTGTAAGGGATTTTTGTGTTCCTATGAATGTTTTTGCTAAAACTGAGAGCCTGATGCCCATTTCTGTAGTATCTTGTCCCTATAGCAGGAAGTCACATTGCCTGCCACCAACTTTCAATAGCTTTCTTCACTTTGTTGCTCAGGGAATTTCAGGCAGTGACCCGTAGGATGGGCTCATGTCCTTCATGTCTGATTAAATTTAGCCAAGAGACAAAGGATCCAGCAGATAGTCAACAACTCGGTAATGGAGGGCAGCATGCTAATAAAGCCCTTATGCAAGTCTTACTTAGTTCTTTTGAATATGTGGTTATTAATTTCCTCATCAAAATACTCAAGAGCACTTATCTGCATAATCAGTGCCTCACAAATATTAACTAATTTATTCTCACAAAACTTTAGTAGGAGTTATCCCTCAAGTAACTCCTTTTTCTATTTATTTTTTTTTTTTCTCCCTGATAGATATTTCCTTCCACTGAAAATTTCTTATTGTTTAAAAAAAATGGTTCCTGGGAGTCTCTCACCTGAGTACCAAATGTGGAAAGTATAAGAATAAATGATGACCTTGAAAAATTTAGATGAAGTTGCTTCCAAGAATATCCTTTAATTCAGATACTTTTAAACTTTTGAATATTAATATTTGCTGCAACATTATTTTATAACACATAGTGGTTAGAGATTCCTTGTGTTCATGGACTGAGTATTTGAATAATTTTGAATATATATAGTTTAATATCATTGTGAAATCAAGAAGTACAGTTGCTCCCATTTCACAGACTGCAAAGTATCTGACTCTCAGCTAATGGATTTCTATTGCTCTGGGATCTGAGCTCCCAGCTCTGCTTGGTGCTCTGCTGAGCCACATCCTAAATTTCATCCTAGCTGAAGTGCTTCAGCAAAAAAAGCCTAATCCTACCCTTTGGTCACTGGATAATTAGAGACCTCTAGATAGTACAATATATTACATTTAAGGTGTGAGGTGCCTAAATGCAAATTAAATGTGATATAATGTACTTATTGCCATTGATGAAGGAGGGAGACTATAGTCTTCCCTTAGGTTTAGGTAAGCTTAGTACCTGTATTGCCTCAGCAAATAATCCAAAACCAGCAAGGAAGACTGTGAGGAGCACAGATTGACAGCCAGTCATGGGCTTGAGCTATTAGTGTGAGACCTTTGCCCTTGTTTTCTAATACAGCTTTTGTATGGTGTAAATATAAGGAGTCTATATACCGGCATTGCAAAGCAGATCTGTCTAAATAAACGAGGAAGAAAATAAATCCCTGCGACCCTGACATACTTCTACAGGCCCCAGAGGCTCTTTGATTAAGTAAAACTGTCACCTACCAGTGTTATCTTTTCACTTTCATTTTGCTCATTAATCTTGGGTGCTGCTAACAATCGGACATATTTAATGGATACCTTAAGTCACTTGTAGCCCTTTATCTGTAGATTACTGGCTCCTTTCCAGCTGCTGTAACAGTGATTAAAACATTATCATCTCATGGCTGATCAGTAGCTGAGACAGTCCAAGTACTCTCCTGGTGTATGAATGCCTTCATCAGCTGAGCTCAAAGGAGTCTTCATCATTGGCAGGGCTCAAAGGAGTCTTCATCCAGTTCCTACTGAATTTAGAGTCTGGCTCTGACACATGTGCTAATAAGTTAGTGATGCTGCATCAACTCTCACCCCTATTTCTGTCCTGTATCCATTCTGTGGTTGAGAGGAGCTCTTGGGTCTTCAAGGCAACCAGTCAAGGAACTTCTGTGGACAGAAGGATGCCTAGTAATAGTTTTTTTTCAAATTAGAAGTTTATTACCTTTTAATAATTATGACTATATCTCAGAATGTTAAATTTCACTTTGGTCCTGCAGATCTGTAGGTTTTGTTCACTGTCCAGGATCCCAAGAGCTGCCTCCTGGAGCTGCCACCAGCATGTGTTCAGTGTGCTGCTGTGAGATCAGAGATTTGAAGCTTCCGAGGGAAGGCTGGGTATTCATGCATCAGGTGGATCTTGACTCCTGGCTTTTAGCAAAGCTCTGATTGAATCAAAGCTTCACAACAGGGAGACTAGAGGCACATAGAAGCTCAACCTAAATTGACATTTTTAGCATTTCCAGATTGCCTACCATGAATTCAAGAGCATGGAAACCTAGAGAGCTTTCAAAGAGGCTTGGTCACCTTACCAAAGAAGAAGGGCTTGATCATCTAGATGAGTTAAAATTTCTGATTTGTAGTTTTCATGATGAGAACTGAGGATCTGGATCTTTTTTCTGGTAGAGGAAAAATTGAAATTTCCCCTTTAAGCTTAACAAGAATGAAATATTCTTTGAAATGTCAGAATTTCCTGTGAGAAGAGAATTTTAACTTTTGAGCAGCTTTACTGTAATTTCCTCTTCATCAGCTTCTGAACTAGTTGTCAAATGGCCAAGGAATGGTCTTTTTTGTCACAGTTTTGATGTTAAAATCCAGTTCGCTTCATTTTACTCTACCTTGGCTCTTATAAGTGCAGTAATAGTTCAGTTTCTCCTTTGAGTTTTTAAATTTTTCTCTAACTTTCAGCTAAGAGAGGATGTGCAGAGGAATCATAGTAGTTCAGGTAGAAGATAAATGTGTATGAGCTGTCTGAATACAGAAAGCATTAGTTAAGAATGTGCATTATAAATACACTTTTTTCTTGAAGCACACAAAATTGGTTGGCTGAAACAAATGTTTGTTTTTTTTTTCTTTGCAATGGAAATTATGAAGCAGTGTAGATTTTAGCACTCATAGTACTGTAGGATTAATTATAGTCTTAAAACCATCAGAGTTTCAGGAAATGGAGCCTGATCCTTGAATGGAATGAATGGCTCCTGAAAAGAGAGAGTGTGATTTGAATGTGCTGGTAGGAGCCTGAAAAAGGGTGGCTTCATCTTCTCTTAAAAAAAGACTGTCTCACAGGATTAGGCTCCCTATTCTTATTAAGGATATGCATCTTGAAGAATGAATGTGAATTGAGATATGATGTGGTCTAAGGCACGTAATATATTCATAGTTCTGTTGAAAGTCATAAAGCTTAGTTTAAAAATAATTTAGATAAAATGTTATTAATAAAGAAAAAGTGCACAATTTTTATAACATTTACAGAAACCCTTTGCTATATTAAGTTCAATAAGTTATTTTGCTTACTGAACCTCTTGATTATGCAAAGAAAAGCACCAGTGTATTGTATTCATTGAACCATTAAATAGGAGTCCAGCAAGTGATTAAAATTAATAGGTCAGCATGAAACTTGGGTGGATGCAGAGGAAAAAGCCCAGGGTGACCAGCTGTCAAAATGTTGCATCTGTTTGTCAAGGTGAATGGTGTGGCCCAATTTTTTTAATAATAGTCTTCCTATTTGGGCTTTGGGCTTTATTAGAATCATGTGCACTTGTCATCTTTAAAGATGTGTTAGTTTAGAATTAGGTGGGAGATGTATAACTATTCTTTGTAACAATATACTGTGGAATATATTGTTATTTAACTTCCAAAAAAACCTGATTTCCTATTCAGTGGTGGTAGTTTCTTGAACTAAAAGGTAAGGTGTAATAGGTAAGTTATGTTTGCATTAAAAACCTGCACAGATGTTTGTTGTAGGTTTGCTGTCTTGAAAGCTGTAGCAGAGATTGCAGAGCCAAAGGAAACATACAGAAGAAGCCAAGGAAGCAGCTGGATGTGTGCTGCACTCAGTTAAAATGAAGAAAATGAAATAGTGTGATCGCAGTTCCCAATGCTATCTGAATAGGCTGATGCGTTGACACATGAGAAATATGTAACGTCAGGCAGGAAGATGTGGTGAGTTGCTGCTTGCTTCATTTATATATATTTTTTCTAAGAATGATGGAGCTCCTGGGTATGAAGGGTTTTTAACCCATTTGTTGCTGAATAAATGACAGGTAGATCTATTAGATTGCACCACATTGCGCTACTGAATCCTAGTGGTCACCATTTTCAGTGAAACACTAATGGAACATCTGCAGCACAGCAGGGAACAGGCTGGGCCCACACTGAAACAATTATACTTTGCTGCAGGTTCTAATCCTTATTAGTAAGTATTTTGGAGTTGTAGCTCATTTATTATACCTTTCTCATTTATGACAGTAGGCAGCTTTTCTATTTCTGTTATACCTTGTTGTGGCTAAGCTTTACATACGTGATGTCAGTAATTCTCTGTATCTCTTCTGCATTCCAGGGACTTCAATTAAACTTTTGGTGTGAAGAATACATATATTTTGAATTAAAATGAAAGAGCACTGTGTAGACACTGAATATTTTTACATCATGTTCTAAGTTGGCAATCTGAAAGTGGCACTGAATTGTAAAAAGCCTGACATAGTTTAATCCTTCAGTAACAAAAAAAGGTGCACAGCTCCATGTCCGACTTTAACTGAATTAAAATGACAAGGCTGGATTCTCATCATGGTTAAGCAAGTACGAGTCTGAAATAACATTTCTGACAATGCTATTGTGGATTTACACTAGTATAATGGAGAACTGAATATGGATTTTGAACTTAAATCTTTTCACTTCTCGCTTAAATTTAAAAGTAATTTAACTGAGCCTTTTGCTATACCAGTTCTTAAGTCTGGACAGCTCACGCTAAGTGCATGATCCATCTGAGTGACATGAGAAATACTATCTGGAAACTGAGGATGCCAGGCAAGTTTACAGATGTGGTTAGTGCTAATCTCACTCTTGGTGAAGCCTTCTCTGAGCATACCTGCAGTACACCTTGACTCCTTTTGAGTCACCACAATATTCCTTCCTAGTGCAGTGAGCTGCCTTCGTTTTAAATCATGTGTATTGCCTAAAATAACTAACCACAGACTATTGGTGTTAACAGTGTAGATGGTGATGCATTGATTATTGGTTTGACCTAATTAACTCCACGATGTTAAACAACAGTCAGTGGTAGATATAGTTCACAAGTCTGTCTGTATTAAAGAAAGTAATTGGATTCAGATCATGTAAAATGGTATTTTGCTGCTGCTGTGCATTTTCCACGATAATTCTTAGGAATTCTTTCAAATTCATCTTTGGACGTGAGATGCCACCTTGCAGTGCTGGTAGGAGGTTGAGAGGCATCTCTTGAGGCACAAGTCCTAAAGTCTTCCCTTTGCCCTAGAGGCATTTTGTAACTGCAGAAATGGTCTCCTAGCACGCAAGAGGAAAGACTGTGTGATGCTTTGTGGTGCAGAGCTGTACCTGGCCTTGCCTTTTGGATGGCATGATGTGCATCTTCATGGAGGCCCATTGCAAAACCCTGCAGCCATGCAGGAGAAAAAAGACCGAGTTTCTTTCAGGAAATTCACCCCTTTTGTTGGTTGGAGTATTTAACTTCTGAGGAAACAAAAAGGTCTCAATGTGGCTGTGGAGCTGCCTTAGCTCTGATAATCTCGATGGGATGATTTTGTAGGCAAAACAATAAACCTAGTTTTGTTAAAGCACTCGGCATTGACATTAGTAATGAAGAAAGTAGCTCTTTATCAATATTTAATCTTCACTATTCAGCTGCTTCATGTGTGCATATATATGTGTATATATATTTATGTACATACAGTCCTTATGTTAAGGATGCTTATGTTAATGTTCCTTAACAAATGTTAAGGAGCTCAGAAAAGGCTTACCCACAGCTTACCTGCAACCTGTCCCAATGGTTCTGCTGCTTATTTTCGGATATGTTTTCACTTATCTCTAATTTCTGCTTTCTTCCCCACCTTTGTAAATCCCGTCTTTATAAATCATCTAGGAAGGTGCAATACTATCACTTTATCCATTTAGCTCAGCTGAAATCCAACATACTATACATGGGGACAAAAAGCTATTAGAGCTGGTCGTTTCAGGTATGTGTTACCCCCTGAACAGACTTAATGAAGTAAGGGTTCATTAGGAAGAGGTAAGGTAATTAAGAAGAGAATTATCTGTGACATGCAAAGGAAATTTCCAAGCTTCCTCATTTTCTTTTTACAGATTCAAAATTGCTAAAGAAGTAAAACAATTTTCTGATTGGGAACATTATACTTCTCTGAAAAATAATAAACATGTGGATTATATTGCTATACAATCTGTGCTTTATTAAGTGTAAAAATAATACTGTGTAATTGTGTAGTTCATTTTGAATAGAAACCATAAAATTATTTGCAAAAGTGACTGTGTTTTGCAAAATGGAAAATTAAGGACAGAGAGGTTAAGGACCTGAATTTCAGAGGTGTGGAACATTTAGAGTTCGACTTGAAGTCATGGTGAGTTGTAACTGCTCAGCACCTCTGAAACTCAAACTTGTCCAAGTAGTCGGCCAACTCAGAGCAGAATCGAGATATCTTCACCCTCTTGTCTGTCCTCAATCCCTTAGACAGTGTATGTGTTCCAATATATATTTAATTACTAAGATAATAATTACAAATCCTTATGGTGATTTGTTTTAGTTTTCTTTTATGTAGATTGAGCAGAATTATGGGTAGGTGCTATGTATCTTGGGAGATCATGGACTGTCTAATGGGGGTGTCGCCATGGCAACACTGATGGATAGAGAATTTCCAAGCCATGGGTTTACAAAGGAAAGGGAAAAAGAGGACTCTTATGCATTATGCCAACTGTCAATATCTGTTCAAACACAGGCAATACAGATGGAATGCTTCTTAATAAAGTTATTTTTGTATTGTCTCAGCATAATAATGATGAACTAACAACTATTGATTAGCAGCTGAAAGCTAGAATTAAAGTCAAAGAAGTGGGTATGTAACTCTGCCATATCTTGACTTTCTTTGTATTTGATATTCTGTCTGTCCTGTGGCTGCTGCAGTGTGGCTGTGCAGCTAAAGAAACTCATATTGGAAAAGTGCTATGTTTGTGGTTTCATTTGTATTTGGATACTGAGCAAGTGTCCAAGTATTCAAGTGACCACTTACTTCCCACTGTGAAGGTCAACCACGTTTAGAGATGGGCAGAAACTTTTTGACAAAGTCTTGGTCTTCAAAGGCATTGTTTATTGAAGCCCAAATATTTACATGCTTTTATAAACTTTCGGCAAAAATCAAGCTTATGAACCTTCTGAGTTTTCTAATTTTCCGTGAAGATGTGCTGTACTAGATGCATTGCCTCTGAGTCAGTGATTTCAAGACTTCCAGCCTGCTTCCCGTGAGCTGGGAGATGGAGATCTGGTAGAGCCTGAGCTCCAGGGAAGGCTCTTGTAGATCCAGATTTGGTTTTGGAGCAGAAAGCTTCAAATTTCCCCCCTCACAGCGGTCTCAGGGCTCCCAGGTTACTGATGATGCGACTCTGGAGCTGGAGGACTTGAGAAGCATCAGGAATCCTGCCTGTGGCCACAGTTCCCAGACCTGCTGGGGTCCTGCTCATTGGTCCAAGGTGCTGCAAAATCTGGCAGTCTTCCTTGTTATTTCAATACTGTAGTTTGATTAGAATAGATGGTATTTTTTCTCCTCCCCTGAGGAGTTTCAGAAAGTCTAGTTTCTGTTTTGTGTCAGAATAAATTATGTCACAGTTCTGCATGCAGATGTCCCATTTTCCTCTAAGCAAGGTTTCTTTGTTCTGCCTTCCGCACTATCTGACTGGGTAGAAAGGGAGAGGGGGAAGAAAGCGAGGAGAACAATAGTTTCATCTTTGTAAGTGGGGAAGTCCCATATCACAGTGAAATGCAGCTCTAAAAAAGAAATAAAACAAGGAAATGGGCAAGTAGGGTAGACGTTCCCATCTGCTTGCTTCAGATTTGAAGTTTCCTGGCGCTTAAGAACAAGTTCAAGCCCACTCCATAAAGTGTAAGGAAGAACTGTCACTGCAGAACATGTGCTGACCTTTCCCTTTCTGTAATTTATTTATTCTTCAAGGCTACACTTGTCAATCTGCAATGTGTAACTTTTGTTACTGTAAATCTAAATGGTGACCATAATATTTTCTTTGTTGTTCTGCTTCTGTTGCTTTAGATTTCACTCTTTTGTAGTGAGCTCTCTTTATGTCTCCAGAGCCCAGCCAAGAATTGTTTATCTGAGATCCCCTATTATAAAGATAATGTGCTGTTTTAAAGTGCACTGTATTTACAGATACTTGGACCAGTGATTATCTACACATTAAAGTCATAAAAGTAGAAAATTAAGAGATAAACACTGCAGGAGGTATATAAATGGATACTTAAAGGCTTTAAAATGGCCTTTCTTGCTTTTGTATTCATATTTCTTAGCACTTCATAACTTAGAGCTGGCAAAATGGTCGTGACAGAATGTTTTGCCAAGAGTTAAATCCACCTAACCTTCTGACCAAGCCTCCCGAACTAGTAAACATTAAGTCCTTAGTAAGCGTATTTGGCAGGGCAAAGACTTCATTGTTTCTTTTTACTTCTGTGCACGAAGCTGTCACTTCTCTATTTGCCTTTCTATCTGTTGTACGTTCCCTGAAATTTAACTGATGTAAAGCTAATGGTACAGGATTTTTTGATCAGTAAAACCTTGGAGTATCAATATAATCAAATACTTTAATCCTGGATATAATATGTGTCCTCCTGTGAATCGGGGTGTGTGTGTTTTGGAGATAATGTCACCCTTACTGTCATCTACTTTGTGGGAAAGCAAACTGTGAAATGGCTGATACAGATACTTGTGTTCTGAAAAGAACCCCACATGAGTTTGTGTAATCATAAATAGGACAAAAAGGGATAGCAAGGGCTCATCCACTGTGTCTCTTGAGTATGGTACAGGACCAAATATGCTCCCTGTGTTCTTGAAAGATACCTGCCTAGTGTGTTCTGGAAACATCCAAGGGTGGTAATTCTACAATGCTTTCATACAGTCTGCCTTATTGCGTGGCTGAACTTGCCACTGGAGAGTTGTATTTTCCCCTCAAGTCTTTTCGGCTTGTCCCCTGCTGCTTTTTAAGCCGTTACTTCTCTTTCCATTTTCAGACTGCATAGGGAGATTGAAACCTTGCATTTCTTTTTACAGCTGCCCTTTATATATTGGAAGACTGTTATCGTGCCTGCCCTCAGTCCAAACTGAGTCCTGATTTTTCTCCGTCTTTTGATCAAGTTTTCTAGATCCAATCATTAATGCTGTTTGCTTATTAATACCTTTTGGTAGGTCCACATCTCTCCTGAATTACCAGGAACACTCTCCAATACTGTAGAGTGGATTTTACCCATGCACAGGTGAGCAGGATATGGTTAACTTTGTGTATGTCACAAATGCTATTCCTTGTTTATACATTTCAGGTGGTGTGAAACTGTTGGGGGCAGGAGAAGGGAAAGAGGAGTTCTTAAAGGCTAAATGTCTTTCACCCTTCTTAAATGAATGGTCCATCAGACAGCATTGGGCTAATCGCATGAGTAAGACATGGAGGATTCTGACTTCAAGAAATGCTATCGTTTTGTGTCATCTCAACATTTTAAAATACATCGAGGGAGTTTTAATGCATTTTTCTATCTGATTTTAATTTAATATAGTTTCACATCTGGCTAAGTAGAGATAAGTATGCTGGTTATTTCAAAGTTTACAAAGTTGCTAGGTCAGTATTTTGCAGCCAGGGTTTCATAATAGTCATCATAACACCAGAGCTCTAACAAAGTGGAATATGCAACTGTAATCCATGGAGAATCGTATTAGCATTTCTGTATTGCTAATTCTGACAATGGTAACATACTTCAATTTGATAAGAATTTCATTAATGCAACATGGGCCTGTGTCCTAGTTTCACATTGCTTTAATATTAATGACAACATGCCTGGGACTAGATCACATTTAAATGTCAGTAGAATTGGTGGGTGGACCAAGATGAGAATAAATTATTCACATACAAACAAGTGCATTAATGATTTTCTGTAAGACTCTTAACTTTTGGGAATGGCACTTGTATACCTGACAAGAAGCACTAAATATGCCTAGCAGGAGAAAACTGCAATATGGCTGAGTTTATTGCCAATCTACAGGAGTAACAGATGTCTATTTATCTTTCTTATGTAAAGGAATAGTTTAAATATAAGCCCAGACTGTAAATATCAGAGATATTTTAAACAAAACAGGCTTTTTTTGTCAATTCAAGGAAAGGTCACCTATAAATATTTCATTAGCCATATTCATTAATTTCCATTACACATAAATTGAATCTGATCCAATCACTCTTCATCTCAGCTACAATTAAAATATAAAATGGGCTGAATGCACTCTGGGATAGTTGAAAATAACACTTAATAAAGTGGTATTTCAAATGAATTTTACTGTGCTGTTTATATGAAATACATTGAAATTAATAAGGACAGGTCAGTTTGACTCTTATTCAACCTTACTAGTCTTGTGAAGATATGTTTGGCCTGAATATGAAATTTGGCCCAGTTTTTTTTCCCGGGTCCCTTTGATGTAATGGTACACAGTATGCAAAGAGAAAAGCAAAAGAGCAATACAAAGATTTTCTGTGCTACAAAATGTAACAGAGAAGATGAAATACTGAAGACCTGTGAATGAAGTCCATGACAGGCTTCTTTCTTGTTCTCTTCCCATCCTCCTCTAACGGTGTTTTTTGTCTGAATGAATTACTAGTTTCTGCCTGAGTTCCCTTCATCTGAGTGACACACTGCATGTGTAAGATATCAGGAATGTTATGCAAAAGGTGGAATTAGCCTCTTGAAATTATGCATCTGTGTTCAGGTTTTTTCCCCATGTTCAGATTTCATGTTTAGGTTTTCTCAGCCTGACTGTCACGTGTAGCTGTCACTGAACTGTCATGTACCAATGCCTGGATAAGTGTTTTAATTAGCTCTCTGTGCTCAAGAACGTGGAAATTTCATATATTACAGTTTTGAGAGGCTCAGCTCTGGACTAGAGGTGGAGACTGTGCTAGAAGTCATCTGAACTATTTTAAAAACCAAAGAGCTTATTAATTTTCAAGGATATTAAATGTAATACATATTTTCTTCATGTATTGCTCAAAACCGTAGCGTACAGTAGGTGGGATTATGAAAAGCGTGATGAAAAGTGCACTGAAGTTGATGGGAATCTCTCTGTTGTTTTAAGATCAGATCTTTAATAAGAACACTGTTCTGTCATGGAGGAAACTTTGGCCTCAGTCTCTGAAATGCCAGTTATGGTGAGACTGTTCCTCTGTGATCCAGTCCTCAAGTGAATGGAGCTGATGTGCTGCTGTGTCACAAACTCAGAATCTCTTTGCTTCATGAGTATGTCGTGGCACTGATTCCTGAGAGGAATCAGACATAAATAATTACTTATGCCCTGTGTGTGCGAACAGCATCAGGCTTCCACTTCCAAGGTGACATTAGTGCTAAATTCTGCTTAACGTGCAGATGTACTGTTGAGAGAAGATGCACTTCAGTTTTCTGTGCCAACACTGGATCTGATGAAGTAAACACCAGCAGTGCGGTAAAGGGCTTCTGGTCTCTCTGGGAATCATCATGATACTCCAGACAGCACTAATGGGGACTGGAAATGAAGTGGGTGAGAGGGGGTCGCAATGGGCTCTGCACTCAGCCAGTTGGACAGGAACCATCTGGAATTTAGACTTCTCATAGAGTTGTTAGGTAGATCTTCTGTTACTCTTATTCCCACTTTTATTCTGACATTTCTTTGTTTTGTTTTGTTTTGTTTTTTTTAAAAAAGAAGCTTTCGTTGTCTTTTCAGCAATCAGCTTTGACAGAAGTGTTGAAGTTTGCCAGCAACATGGTTTGTAAAGACCTTTTGGGTAGGACTTCTTTTATTCCTGAGGTCTGAGTTGTAAATGTCTTCCTGTACTCAAGGACTCATCTTGCTGCATTCAGAAATGTCTGATGAGAGCAAAACCAGTTCCAGGGGTCTCTTCTAGCTTAATGTATTCATTAGTTTTGCAGACATAACTGTAGCAAGATAGATGCAAATGTGCATGTTGATTGTGACAATAATTGCTCATTAGAATGTTGATTTTTTTAGTCTTTCCGAATTAGAAAAAGGGCCAAGAGTGATGCAAAGAAGAAAAAAAAATAATAACAGTCAGTTCAGACACATTAATACCTTAACAACTCTGTACTAGCATTCCACAAATCTTGATTCAGCCAGCAGAGTGTAAAAAGTAAACATGTAGTATGCTACAAAAAGTAAATTAGATTAAATAAAATCAGGTTTAATATTTCAGAATGAGATTAGCACAGGGAAGAAGAGTTTTAAATATGATTATAAGCTAGCTGCTATGCGTTGTTTACTTGATTTGGGATGTTAAGAAGAGGAGAATGTGATATTAATCTTCAATATAACTCGTATGTTGGGAGGGGGTTCAAATAGTTATGGCACTACTGATTGTGCTGAAGAGTGTAAAAAATAGGGCTTTATCCAATATGTAAGTCTAAAACCATGCTTGGCATAGGTTATAACCTCTGCAATTATTTGTATTAAATACTTACATAAAAGGAAGCTGATTTGAAAGACACTGTCATTAGCCTAATGCTGTAGTAGCTGATATGCTCATAACAGTTATTTTAACGTGCCTAAAGGTTTTGTGTATTCTCATCAGTTTATAAAAATCTCTTTCATTTAAATGCTTACTGATATAGTGAAAAGTATGATAAGGTCTTGATTACATGTCTTATATCTAGAAGACTGATATCTACACAGTGTGTTTGTCTACAAACATAAACCAACATAATGTTTGCCTTTAGCCTAGAGACATCAACACTTGAGATAACTAGAACTGTTAACTGTTCCAGTCAGAAGCATAAATTTAAGACTAATCACTCAAAGCTGAAAGGTTATTCCATTGATGACCATGATAAGAAAATTTGATTTCCTTCACTGTGTTGATGATTGTGTTTCTTGTGGAGTTGAAGACTTCTGCTCCGGAAAAGAAAAACTCAGCCCTGCCAAAACACAGGTGACTATTTGTTGATAACCTGACTATGATTCATGAACTGATTTAATCTTACTTCAAAGGCCTGGATCAGACCTGGGCTGTCTCAAATTACAGAACTAAGATCTATACGGTTCAACTGCAGTTGTACCTATAGGCTGAGATGCCACATCCAGACCAGTAGATTTCTGAATCTAAGTAATTATCAAAATCTAATAAATTTAGTTTTTAATCTAGGCTACATCTTCAAGTGAACATAGAAGTTCTAAGTAGCTTAATGATCCTTTGCTAAAATATCAGCATAATAAATAGATCTGCCTCCTTCTTCCCCAGCTAAAGGGCCTGATGAAGAGTGTCAAGGTGAGAACAGTGAATCCAAGAATAAACACTGACTGTGAGAAGTTGCTGACACTGTCTGGGAGATCCATGCCTTTTAAGGTGTTAGTCTTTGTTGTAGAGTGCTTAAACTTATGCAGTAGAAATACTGGTTAACAGAGTAAGTTAGTGATTTTCAAACTACAGTTGCCAGATCAATGTATAAGAGAGTGCAAAACCAACAAATTTATCTAGTCAGGGCTGCTCGTTTAATTATGCATTGACTTGGGATGGGATGTTCAGCTTGTTCTCAATACTGAATATCACTTTTACATATAAGGGGCTCTTCTTTTTTTGCTGTGGCGCAGTCTGCAGCCTGCTGATTAGAGTACTCTTGGGGAAGCAGTCTGTTTAAAGCCCTGTGGGCAGAAGGGGGAGTTGAATGTGCTGCTTATAAATTAAACAGCTTCTCCTCTTCTGGATTTTGTGTCAGATCATGTCCGCCAGTATATTTCTGAGAGCAGGATCCAGTGAAGGGTGTGGTAAAGCACTATGTCTATAAGGAGCCATATTGTTTTCAGCAGGACCGTGGTGGGTTTGTCTGTAAGGAAGAACCTTTATGCACAGGTCACTCCAGGCTGTTCAACCCTGACAAAATACTGGGGCACATTTATCCCAGAGCAGACCTTTAGCCACCTGAGGAATTTTACTGGCAAAAACTAAGATAAGTGGGTGTTCAGGGTGTCTTACACCTGGATTTCAACACCCGAGTTTTGTAAAAGAACAGAAAAGTTATCTTCATGTTATTAATTCATCAGATTTCTGTTCTTGGTTTTGATCAAGCAATGTTGGGTGGTGTCCAAAGTAGAAATATGTGTGAGATACAGATCCTAGCAGGCTGAGGAGGTTTCAATCACATTTCAGATGAGTAAGCACTATGGTTCCTCTGGTGTTGTTTAGACACATGAGAGTCCTTCTGGTCATGGTCTTTTGAAGAGGTACAGGATGCAGACTGAGAAATACCCTTCTTCTGTTTAAGCTGCATAGCTGTGCAGCAAGTAATGTGCCATGGGATCTGAAATGAATCTGTGACGCGTGCGTGGGGGGAGGGAAGTTTGGAGTTGTAGAGACAGAGTATGTGTGTACTGAGGCTGAAAGCAGGAATAGCCTGGAAAGAGGAATGATGTTTTTATAGCCTTAGTCAGCAGTTTGGTCTGCACTACAGAATATTGCTGGCCTAAGGAGCTGCAAGGTTAGATCATTGTTTGTAGAGTCTCATGGTTGATATTCCAGGCTGCTGTTCACGAAAAAGCATTTACATTCTAGAGGCAGTAAAAGGCAGTTCCTTATTCGAAGTCCTGGTTAAGCAAGAATATACTTCATTTCCACTGTTCCACTGTTAGTTAAAATGTTTTATTCTGTACTTTCTCAATGGGGAAACTAAGCATTTTTCTGTGAGTTCATCTGAGTGGTCAGCACTCTGTGTAACTTTTGCTTATCACCAACACCAGAGCTCTCTTCAGTAGCCAACATGGCTAATGTTTGTCATATCTTTTCTCAGTGTTCTCTTTATGTTCACCTCATGAAGCAAGAGTTCAGCATTATCTTTCAGTCATTTTACTGTCTGTGGTGATTGAAACTTGCTAAAGCTTTTAGTTTTTATTAGGTTCCTTAAAAGGTTCACATTGTATATGTGCCGGACAAGGTGATGTCAAAGCAGCATCCTCTGCTCTAAGAAAAGAAAGTATTAACACCTGTGACTTTTCGTAACTATTTGGAGAGTTAATGCCCAAATTCCCAGTCACATTCCCACTCTAGATGAGTTTTGTCTCTTCAACCTTCTTTTGTGCCACAACAGAGACTGACATCAAACACAGTTGACATCTTGCAGTGATACAAGTTCTGAAACTTGAAGGGACAAGGTCTTGTACCTGATTTGAAATTTCATGGAAATCAGTAACAGTCAACAAGAAAAGGGCTTGATTAGCTCATAGTAACACATTCTGCAGAGGAGATGTGTTGTAGTGATCTTTACTAGTTGGCAATTCCTAAGCACTGAGTGCTGCATGTCCATCTGTGTCCCATGGCCCAGCCAAGATGCAATGAAAGCGTGAGCAACAGGAGTCATGCCAAGAGTCATCTGTGTTACAGTGGCATATTCTGCATTTCTAGGGAAGATGAAAAACATTGTTTGCTGCTATAGGGGAAGTTAGTTTCAGGCAAGAAACCAGGAGTGACTAAATGAAGGGCTAGGTATCTGAAAGGGTGACCAAAGGAGACGTTATTGTGTCTCCTCTTTCTCATGGTCACAGCAGTCTCATTTGGAGCAGTCTGAGCAAGGAAATTTTAGAACTTTTCTTTCTCTGCTTTCAGATTCTTTACTCTCTCATTATCACTTCAGAGATGTTCTGTACTTTTATTCCTCTTGTGGAGAAACTGGTACTAAAATGAAGAGCAGTACTCTCCAAGTTATTTTATGTTTCTGAAAGCAATATTGAAAATACTCCACAGAATTTGAATAAAGCCACTATTGTCTGTGTTAAGGTTGCTACAAAAGAAAAGTAGAAGCTCATGGTACTGGTATTAGAAGCCTACTTCTGAAATTATGTTAGTAATTTTTAAATGACTATGTAAATAATGCTTAATTTTTTATATAAGATTGAATACCTGAAAATAAATAGATATTTCTGATTTTTATATGTATCTGTAAATACATTGGACAGTGTTCGTTGGAGAATATTATATATTATACTTAATATCATTCTCCACTCTTATCAGGAAGAAACTGAATGCAGGTTCCATGAGATTTAGTGTCTGGCGAGCGTTACTTTGAGAAAGGGATTCAGACATCATGTTCTGAGCTGACTGCACTAAGTCACTGCATTTTTTTCTATCATTGTATTTAATAAATGGAAGATAAGAATAAAACCAGGTGGTACCACCTACAGTGAGAGCAGCAGTCCCTTAATTATACTTGTATCAGCCCCGGAATTTGTGTTGGAGTGAGAGTAAGGAAAGTAGATTCTTAGGAATTTGTATATGATACAAAATAAGCAATATAAAAATCAACAAAATGAAATTCATTTCTTTTACTAGACTGACATTAGTTCAGGATAAATATAACCTTCTCTGATGGTGACTAAGGTTGATATTAGGTGATGATACAAACATGTGCTGACCAGTCTTGAGAAAATCATCAGCAGCAGCACCATCAGCAGTGGTCTCCATGGTGACAGAAAAGACAACAACAAACCAGCTGTTTAAAAGGGAGAATAATGCTTTTTGTTGCTTTTAAAAATAAGGTATGTCTCTATGGCAGTTTGAACAGTTTTGAATCCCTTATTATCCACCTGTGGACAACTAAGCATGTGGCAGAACAGTATTCTTTCTTTTCTCTTTTTTTCCTGCATTCCCTCCTCCTCCACATTTTATCTGAAGACCCTGTATGGCAGCCTGCTTGGTGCACTTGTAGAGCACAATTCACTGTTAAGTTTCAGATCATCAATTAAAAGACTTGCGATGGTTTCTAATTGGGGGAGGAATTTCTCTAGAAAAAAATATTTTAGCTGTAATCATACATTTGTGGAAAAAATGAGAGAACTTAGCCAGAGCTGTCTAGTTTGGGAACCTAGAAAAATCTTAATAAATCCATCCCTCAGCATGTTAAATATTTGAAAGTATTTATGTTGTGACCAAATACAGCAGACTTTCTGTCTTTCCAAAGGTGTTTTGCTAGAAGCGAGGAATTGAAAAACCTGTGTGCACAGCTATTTATCATTACACCAGTAGTGGTACCACCTACTGGTATTTGTTTCACTCGGTCTTCTCATTCCAGTTCTGGAGAAGATTAGAGATGTTTTTAGTGAACGTTCCTTAGCCTCACTTAGAAAAATCTCTAGGAAACCATTTGCAAACACCTCAAGGACAAGAAAATGATTGGGAGTAGTCAGCATGGTTAGCCAACATACTATCCTTCTACAATTGGGTGACTGGCTGGGTGGACCAGCGGAGAGCAGTTGATGTTGTTCACCTTGACTTGAGAAGGGGTTCTGACACTTTCTCCTGTAATATTCTCATAGACAATCTGATGAAATACAGTTTGGGAAAACAATGATCTACACTGAAAACTGGTTAAATGTCTGGGCCCAGAGAGCTGCGATTTGTGCCACAAAATCCATTTGGAGGCAAGTCACTAGTGGTGACTGGACTGTTGACCGTGGTCAATACTGGGGCCAATGCTCTTTACAATCTTCAATAATGACCTGGATGCTGGGACATCATATACCCTCAGGAAGTTTGCAGATGATGCAAAACCGGGAGGAGTCGCTGATGCAGGACAAGGAATGTCCTACTGTTCAGAGGGACCCAGACAGGCTGGAGAGATGGGTAGAGAAGAATCTGATGGAGTTGAACAAGGAGAAATGCCAGCTCCTGCAGCTGGGGAGGAGTAACCCTTGGCACTAATATATGCTGGGGGCTGTCTGGAAAGCAGCTTTGCAAAGAAGGTCCTGGTGGACAACAAGCTGACCAGGAGCCTGCAATGCACCCTTGTAGCAAAAAAAGACCGACAACTTTCTGGGCTGCATGAGGAAGATAATTGCCAGAAGGCTGAGAGAGAAGATCCTTCCCCTCTATACAGAACTGGTAAGTCCACATCTCAACTGCTGAATCCAGCTCTGGGCTCCTCAGTAAAAAAGAGATGTGGATTTACTGGAGCATGTCCTGGCTTTACTAGGATGATGAAGGGATTGGAGCTTCTGCTGTGAGAGGAAAGGCTGACAGACCTGGGACTGTTCAACCTGGAGAAGAAAAGGGTTAGGAGGGATCTCATCAATGTGAAGAAATGCATGATGTGAAGGAATGAAGATGAGGGAGCAAACTCTTTCTCGTTTGATTGCATGACAGGACAATATGTAGTGGATACAAATTTAAAAACCAGGAAATTCCATTTGAACTCAACCAAAAAACTTTTTTTTTTTTTTTTTAATTGTGAAGGTGGTCAAATTCTAGCACAGATTGTGCAGAGAAGTTGTGGAGTCCCCATCTATGCAGACAGGAGTTTTCTATTGTTTTTCTTTCAACCTTCCCTTACTCTACACATATAAAATGCATTTTGATGGAGCATTTAAGTCTGTGTGAAGTACTTTCAACACTTGTCAGTAGTGAACTGCCCCTGACTTATCTGATAGCATTTCCAGTGTACAAGGTAATACTGGGGTTATTATTTCATTGCAAATTGCATGACTGGGCCTCGTGGTGCTAATAGGACTGCTTAATGACACAGCTTCATCCTGTTCCCACATATTTGCACAAATTGCATTTGAGTAGAGCATCACTTCCGGTTGGCACATTCATAGCCTCTGCCATATGACAGCAGTGCAGTCCTGGAAATCAGGTGATAAAGCATAGGCCTGGCTCTAAATAGAGGCAAATTAGGTACAGTGCTTATGGTGTAAAAAAAAAAAAAAACCTGATAGATCACTTTATCTAATCAAGATCCCTGAAAAGTCAGATTGTCAGCTAGTACTACCATTGCTTTTAAGTGATGGATGAATGAGAAGTTCTGCTAAAATAGGGAGAGACATCCTCACAGAGGTTGCTTCAGTTATCATTTATATTCCTGCCTCCATTTATATTCCTTACTCTATTCAAGCTAACCTCTCCCTCTCCCCAAACGTAATTAAAATTTAAAATTACAAAAATGCCACTTTGTTTGCTGCCTCCTGTGAATCACTTGGCGGACTCTCGCTAGACAGATCATTCCGCAGCTCAAGCTCCTATGATAATCCAGCGGTAATTCACGCCACGTGTCCTCCAGGTGATGCCACAGCCCGAGGTAAATGCCAAGGGTTTTACCTAATTACCTCTTCTCTTTTCCCTACAATCGTTTACCTAAAAGGAGCAGCCCTGTCCTTGCCCAGGTCCTGAAGGATCTTCTTTCATGACAAAGCTCATGCTTTGTATCTTAGAAGCCTTGTGTTTGCTCTTGGTAAGAAGAATGTAGCACTCTTTTGTATCCCAATCTTACTACCTGTGACAGTGTCACTATTTGTCATATTAAAAGCAAGGACAAATCATTC
Source organism: Nesoenas mayeri (assembly GCF_963082525.1). NCBI lineage: Eukaryota > Metazoa > Chordata > Aves > Columbiformes > Columbidae > Nesoenas > Nesoenas mayeri. The sequence goes on along the minus strand of NC_137543.1, from coordinate 39,120,545 downwards.
TAGTCTGTCAGGTAAATGCTTTGTTTATTACTTGAGTTAAGCACTGGTGAAATCATTAGCATGTTCTGTTGATGGTCTACCCAGGAGATGGCTCTACCCAGCCATACCCAAGAGATATTTTTGTTTCTAGCTTGAGGTAGGGGTCAACTGAAGAGAATAATATGAAAACTTGATATTGCAATTAATTATCACATTCATGAATCATGGGTAGTCTTCAGGAAAGTGTGAATACAAAAAGAAATTCCTAGAAGAAAATGGATATATGCTTATAAATCCATTTGGAAGTAGTCCTCACACACTGAAAGTGATTGATGGGATCAAGATCATGGCTGAGAATTGGATCCAGCTGCACAAGCATCCCAGCAACTTTTTAATTGGATGGAACAGAAAGGAGGGAAGTAAACTGAAAAAATAAATGGCTTTCAAAAGTACATCTTTACGTCTCTATAAAACAGAAAATATCCTTACATTTCTGTTTCAAATCTGACTCTAGTTAAATTTGTTAATAAACTCTTTATAAGATAACTTTATTATTTATTTTTATTTTTTCTCATTTTAAAAAGGTGATTTAAGGTGGCAGGTTATGCAATAGTATTGCATGAAGACTGCAAAATCCTGCAATAGTATCCTACAATAAGCAGGAGACTATTCTACTCTCTAGTAACTTGTGTCGTACAAGCTCAGAAATACTGAGAAGTAGTAGCGTTCTCTCTGAAGTTGTGTGGACTGTTCCAGCATCTGGTAAAACAGATTTCTTTCTTAGGAGACAGAAGGACAACATTAGCCAGAGAAGAGCTGTGAAGAATGTAGGAAAACGCCTCAACCCTTGGGATCTCCTGCATATCACTGTTAAGGTGATGTGTTACTAATATGCTGTGGATATCCTCCAGTTTATCATCACCAAAATTCGTGAGTCCTATCTAGGTGAATGCTACACTACCCGATTAACTTAGCTGCACCGGCATCAGCTATGGGGAGATCAAGGAAACTGGTCAAACAAAAGCACTGCAAGTGTCTGCGGCTTAATCATAAGAATAATGTGAGTAATATTTGTCAAAGGACGAAAAAGGACGTGGAGAAGCACTTAGCTGGAGTGCTCGCATAAAATGAAGTGCATATGCAAACATTCGTAGTATCAGGATTCTTCTTAGGAATAGAGTTGTCAAGAAGAGCAGCAACAGAAACAAGTGCAAGAATGGCCACCGTCTCTTTTGCCACATGTCTCTGAGTTTGAAGGTATTGGCAGCACAGCTTGAACCAACTTAATTCCTTTTTGTGGAATATCTGTGTCCTTCAGATACAGTGTCAACCTGTCAAAGAACGGATAATAAAGGCAATTTAATTTCCCTATTTTGAGTAAGCAGTGCTAGTTTCTGATGTGCCTACAGTCTGTTTCACATTTTAAAGATCTCCAAAGTTAAAATTCCATGGATGTGTCTATAGGCTCATACATTTATTTGGTCAGTTTTCCACTTTAAGGACAAACAATGTAGAGAAGTAAAACAGAATGGCAAAACCACCATGACTTTGGTACAAAATGACTAATTTTCTTGGAGCAGTATCATAGTTAAATAAACATTTTAATAGCACTGCTTTTTTTCCTGATATCGTTTTATTCTTTTTGATGTACCAGGCATATTAAGAGCAAATGTCTGTACAAAATCTGGTTAACACAAGAGTTCTCACCGTGATGCACACGCTGTAGTGGAGTCTGTGAGTTTGCATTTGCTACCATGCAAGTGACAAGAATCCAATAGCTGACTGTGCAAGTACACATTCTTCTTTCAGGTACATTGAAGATTTTGGAAGGTATCTGATGTCTGTCTGTGTTCATCCTCTCTGTAGTCTTGTATTTGAAAACATTGTGTGTGTTATATTGATTCATTTTTCTCTGTTTTTTTATCAGCCATATTATTTTATGTTGTCAAGTAACTTGACACTAGAATCTCATTTTCTGCTAACTGCCCTTGGTGATTACTGTGAAGATTGACAGTGACAGTGGCTTAGAGCACTATTTATCTCGTGTTTAGAGATTTTAAAATATATTTGAAACAACTTTAATAAAAAAAGAATTAACTTTTTCTGCAAAATATAACCTTTCCATTTACACTTCACAAGTAATTTGCTTAGATAATACAAGAAGCTCCAATATGTTGTGTAGCTGTAGTAACAAATAGAAGCAGATAAATTAAATACTCAATAAAGTACAAATAGCTTTCTTAATGACAAACACCATGTGATGATAGATTTAATTCAACTCTTTGACTGTATCTTGGCTTGACGGGCAATTCATCAAAATTGGCACTTGCAATATAACGCTGTTTGGAGGGAAAATGTATTCATTCTTGAAAGACCGCAGACATTGTTCTCACAATAAATCAGAGGTACAGTAAGTTCAGAAGCCCATCAAAAAGTGAGCATTTATTGTCTATATATGATGTATCAGGAACTTATGCATTCACAAAGAGTGTACTTCGCCTCTCTGAGAACAAAGTCCAGCTGAGAACTTTCATCTACTTTGGCTTTTCTTCCCAGAAGACATCTCTGTGCGAGTCTCTACTCAAGCCGGCAGGACTTGAAGAAGAATTTTCAAAGCATATGTCTGACCAAGATTACTTTCCTATATCTCTACAAATATTTTTAATGAACTGCTTCTGTGTCAAAAGAGGATGATGCTATGCCTTTTAATATGGTGACCCAGAAAACTCTGTGATGTTGACGTGACCCAAGGGCTTGTGCATTAAAATTAATCTATGACAGACACTGCATATTAACATGATACGTGATGCCTTGTCATACTAGCTTTAGACTTTATATTTTGCATGCTGTCTCTGATCCTTTCTGGAGGGCAAGGTTCGTGGCTGGGAACAGCACCCTTAAAGGAAATGCAGGTCTGCAGCAGGCATGTTACAAACCTACACAAAATTGCTTTTATTTCTTTAAAAGCATATACTTACTGTTGCTGGAATTACAGAATGGCTAAATGTAAACTTGGACGAGTGTCAGCTCCAGATTGACTGAGCTGTTCCTGAAGTTTAAAGTGTTTAATGAGACACAGATAACCAGGATTCTGGTTGCTTGCAAGTTATCCTTTTAAAGGCATTTATTGCTTTGTTCCAAAATGAGACTTTCAAGTATCATCCACTTAAACTGTCCTTCAACTTGACTGACAATTGCTGGTTTTAGTTTCCAGCCTCTGCCCACCTCAACATCTGCATTTAGGAATAGGTGCCTTTCCACTTATGTACTGTAGATTTACAAGATAGATGAGGTAAACAAAGGTGAACAGAATCTACACATTCCTAGTAGGAGCAACGCAGAATTTTACTTCTTATCTGACAGCCTGTGCATGAGCCAGTCCCTTTTTTTTTTTTTCCTTATGCTAGAAGTTCTCTCATCCAGTAGTTAACCAGTTTAGCTCACAGATAAGGTGTAAAATTAACACCATGTAGTGAAAAAACCCTTAGTTTGATGCCATCTTACTGGACTGAATGAACTCACAATATGTCAGACCAGCAACCGCTCGTACACAAGAAAAGGACTTGGTGTGCATTTTATGGAGAGCTGGTAGACCTGATATCTAAGGAAGGTGTCCAAAGTATGTAATGCCCTGGAAGCTTTACCCACTCGTGTGTCCTGGATAAGGGTAGAGGGATGATCAGGAGCCAAGTGCTTGTTAAAAGAGAAGGATTTGAGTTGCTTTCCTCCATCCCAGAGTGTCCTGTAGAAGAAGATAAGGCATTTCAGTAGACACGTTGGTTTTACATTGACCTGTGGTGTCAGCTGGACACAAGGGGAGTTCCAGGCTGGGCACAGGGGTGAAGTATGGAGTGGTTGCAACTCCTCTTGTGCCCATAACCCAGGATCCATATGCACAGCTGAGGTGGGTGAAATAAAATCTTCATCACACCCACCTTGGATGTAAATGTGGTGTGCAGCTGGATGGATGCACATATGTCGCCATCTCATCATCTGCAGTTTCAGATTTTGTTTCTTAGTGTTCTGTGAACTTGTGAGAGAAGTGGCTCAGGTGCCTTATAGGTGCCTTTTGATTATTATCTTTGTGCAGTAATGATTCATATTCTCTTATATGGCACTATCACTTGTTTCCTTTTTATGCAAGTGAAATATATTTTCATAATTTAACCTTTCATGTCATTGTTTCCATGATCCATTAACATTGTGAACTGTAAATCCGTAATACATAAAGATGACATTGGTTTTTAAATGAGAAAAACAGCTTATTTTTGGAATGGAGAAGCTAATAACTTAGAGAATTAAGTGAACAAATCAGGCACTGGAAAGCTGAGATGGCAACATCAAACAATTTAATGAACAGAGCAATCATTCTAGGAACAACAGAAAAGCAGATAAGAGTGAAGTTTTTCTTTGCCCTTAGGGAAGCACTATGAAACAAAATACAGGATTGCCTGTTTTCATTAGTGAGTCAAAAAAAGAAAACACCTTACCAGTTACGGGAAAGAAAATTTGTTTTACTTTTTTCATTAAATTTCCTGAGACCGGAAAAATATATAATGTATATTAAAGTTAGTACTCAGTGGATTTTTTGTGCACAGTCTTCATTTACTTTTGTTAAAATAGTGAGATTGTAACACTGAACTTTGATCAGTAGATTCTACTTCTGTTTGCTATATCTCCACAGTTGTACATCAGAAGAAACTTTGGGGATGAAAGGCTCTAGTACTGGGTAAATCAGTTAGAGGGATTGATGGATTTTATGTTGAAATTGCTAAGAATCTTCAGAATCATGTACAGTTGTGATTTAATGTAAAAAAATGTATAAAGATGAGATTTTACAAAATTTCACTAGCACCCAGATCTCAGACTTAAATCACATTTTCTTGCATCCAAACCAAGGGAACAGTTTATGCAAACCTCTGCAAAATAAGATGTATTCATTCACATATTGGTACCTTGCACTTTTGTCTTCCTCATTATTAACAGGTAAGCTGATTTACCTGAGGTCTAGCAAGCTACAGCAAGTATCTCAGTAGTAGACCATGTCTAAACATCATAATTAAATCAGTATTAAACAACCAAGCAGGCTCCTGAAAGTGCTCCTCTGGCTATGTTTCAACAATCATAATTCAGGAGAGTGGTTGTATTTGATCTAATTTACTTTTATTAATTATTATACAAGTAGTACATGAAAAAATGCCGAGTTCTTGCCTCAAGGCCTGTTCTGTTCTTATTCAAATTAATGGAAAGGCTACCACTGGTTTTGATTAAATTTATTTTGAATTTCAAGACACTTTTTCTGGGATTATTGGAATGAGGAGATGGTAAAATGGAGAGCTGGCAGGCTTCTCAGGTTTCTTAAGAGGTGAGAGGATGGGAGCGCCAAGAGCAAACAAATGGTGTGGGTGAGACCGTTCTTCAGTGCCAAGTTGGGTGAGGCCTGTCATTTTTAGCGGTAAGTTTCCTGACACTGATCACAGGGCTAATATTGTTTTCCTCCTTGAATTCTGAAACGTGCCCAGACTGATATTAGATATCTTCATCTTCTGCCCTAGTGCAAGATAACAACAATATTCACTCTATGCCTGCACATAATTAGTTGCAAGAAAAGCACATTAAATTCACTAGAATAATTCTCGTGATTCTCCTGTTTTTCAAGTTTTCCATTCCTTTTTTTCTGTAGTTATTACCTGGGGCTGTAAACTCTTTGGTGTTGAGATCCTCTTTTGCTTTATGCATGTAAGTGCTACCATTCCCGTAGACCGAAACGAAGCCTGACTTTCATTTGCACCTGCGGGTGTTGCAATAAGAGCATGCTTTCTCAAATCCTACCTTTATCCAGCAAGAGCTGCAGATGGTAAGTGTATCCAGCACATTATCCATTAATATTTTTAAAAATAGAAACTAAGAAATCCATTTGATGAGTTTCCAAATCTCACACTCAGTCAATGTTCATAAATTTTTGAATGGATGAGAGTAATTTGAATTTATTAAAATATTAATGAACATTGGCTAAATTAACATGAAAGTATGGGGAACCTTTCATAAATGAAGAGGCACTCATTTATATATGAATTGTAATTTGCATGTCCAGTAATGTGTGTCTGCTGGAACATGTAAGTACAATTACTCATCATGTCAGGAGACACAATACTTTAATGAGTAATACAAAAGCACAAATAGCAAACATGAAGAACTTAGTGAGGAGTAAGATGTAAATGCAATAGTATGATATAAGCATCTGTAATATTTTCACATAAGAGGGATGCTGAACTATTTACTATTTAGGAAAGAATTTGTAAACATATATATCCTTTAGAAACAGGAAAAAAACAAATAGCTGAATTTAGCGAATGAATTTTATCTTTTACTAAACTTCTTTACTCTTCAAAAATTTGAAAAATATTGAAGAAAAAAAAGTAATGGAGCATTATCAGGATTATGGGGTTAAATGGATCCAATATGGAAAAAGTTTAGTGAGATATTATTGTTAAAAACCCTCACACTTTTAGAAGTTACTATCTTCATACTAAAAATTAGAACTATTGACAAACTGTTACACAGAATGTTGCTCAATACCATCTGACGTGTTTACGGTAGTCCTGGTTCTCCAATTGTTATTCTCCTGTTGCAGTGAAACACTCAAATGATATTTTTGCCTCCAGATTTTATACTTGCTTCTGAACACTGTAAACAAAAAAAAATAATTTTCACTTTTCACTGACATTTATGTTCCTCTGTTCATATAAATGCAAAGACCTTTTGCCAACTTCATATGTTCTTTAGTAGACATTTTGGTGTGTGTTGTTGTTGTTGTTGTTGTTTGTTTGGTTGGTTTGTTTTGTTTTGTTTGTTGTTATTTTTTCTGCCTTGTGCCTGTTGTATCTTCTTGATTGAATGCTTTGTTAGATTTCTAGGCTGTAGAAAAACAGCAAGCAGGCTGGGAAACTCCTTCTCTGAAAGATGTGTAAGATCTTAAGCATTTGCAAGACCAAGCTTTTCTTCTTTTGGGAAAACTTATTTATCCTTTTATTGGTTCATTAGAGCATTTTTGTGTACCTCCTTTACTGGTCACCAACAAGACTAAGAAGATTAATAAATTAAAATTTTACAAGTACTTAATATTCTTCAAGTAACTGTGAACAAACTAACAAAAGCAACCAGTATCCTACCTGCCCCTCAAACCAAGCAGCCAGGCAGAGCAAAGCTGAGCTTTATACTTTTCTGTAGTGACCTCATTTTCATTTCACTTCGTACTGATATGGGTGGGAGATGACACTGCTGAATACTTCTGACGATTAGACCAACGTTGTTAGTACTAACATTGGAGTTGAATGAAGAGACACCTTTAGTATGTTAACTATTCTCTAAGAAATGAAGCTGCTTTTTTGCTTCCTTTTTTGTTTGTTTGTTTGTTTTGTTTTAGTGTTTCTTCTACCTTGCATGTGTCATCACAGCTCTCAAAGAAACAAGCAATGTAGCTGCAAAAGCATTTACTGGAGATACAGGACTCAAATCCTGTTCAGGAGCAAGTTTGAAGTATATCCTTCAGTTCAGTCACACAGAGTTCTCTATTTTTGTATCAATAATTAAAGACTGACTAAAGCAAGAAAACAGGGCAGGGATCTCCAACATCCCATAGAAAATAGGACCTCACTTTCTCACTGTCTTTAGGTGGCACATTTTCATTTTACCCTTAAAGCAGGTGAGTCAGGCAACATGATCTAGTGGGCACCACACATAACAGGCATGTGGGGACATCAGGCTCACATTCCCACTCCAGTGAGTAGTTCATTAGTTATACAAGGTGAAACAGGTCATCTCACCCACAATGGCCAATAACTTGATGGTAAACACATGACCTTGGGCCTTCAAAACTAGTTGAACAGTTTGTAGCCTGTGTTAGGCAAATTTTAGTGTTCAGCGGAAGTAATTTTAGTGTTGGTCATAATGGCTCCATGGGGTAATTTGTCTCTGACTTAAAGTACTACTGTGGACAAGGCTGGAAAAAAACTCTTAAGAAAACTGAGTTCATGTTTTTCTAGAGACTTTAATTTTCATCAGATTGATTCTTTCTGGAAAAATGTCTTCCTGAAAGTATTTTAGAAAGCAAGCACTGGATATTTATGGATGTGAAGCCTGCAGGAACTGAAATGGACCTGTGAAGTAAGCTGAGTCTTATACTAGTCTCCCCAGGCAAAGGAGAATTATCTCTCCAGTGGAGCTTGTGGATAACTTAATAATAATAGATAGATTTTTGACTGAGGAGCACTCTGCAAAGGTTTAGCAGGAAGTGAGACAAACCCCAGCCAGTGACACAAACTATAATTGCTTCATGTTCACCTTGCACTGCCCTGCAGGTGTTTGGAGACCTCCAGCTGTGCTCCCCACATTGCAGGTGCATTGTCATCTCCTTGGAGCAGTGATTACCTTTTCACAATACTTACAGAGTATTTTATACCAAAGGGCTAAGCAAGCCCCAATGGTGGCATTTACATGCATCTGCCAAATAAATAATTTAGCCCCATCAGTAAGAAGTATTTTCTGCTGGGATTTTTAGCTGGTGATACAAGAAACCTGGTTACAGAAATGCCGTGGCAGCTGTTCTGTTCTGCTGCTGCCCGTGCATGTTTCCTCTCTCCAGGGTGTTAGGAGCACAGCTCTCATCTCAGGTGTGCAGAGTGACTCAGTGACTTGCTGATATTAGTACAATGGGCTAGGGAGAAAATATGTGAAATAAAAAGTGGGTTTTTCTGTTCCAAAGACATTGCCTTTACAATGCATATCTCTCCTCATCACTTTTCTCCTTTTTCTTCCATTAGATACTCTTTCCCTCATGTGGCTTAGCTTAGCTGACCTTTTTCTCTCCTATTTCATGGGGATATGGCATCTATTAAAGCTGAAAAGGAGGCACAGAAATATCTGAACTCCTTCTGTTTTGACATCATGTTTCTGGTCATGGGATTTTTAGAAGTGAATAGACTCTTCTTTTTCCGTACAAAAGGTACAGTAATTTCCTACTTTCAAGTCTGACTCCAATTGTAGATTCAGGATAGATTACTATTTGGAGTGGTTTCTGATTTACTCTTTGCAATTTTTTTTCCCTGCTTCCTTCTTTATGTTTTGCTTTAGGTTTTTCTTCAAACCCTAACTTTATTTTGTTTTTTCTTCAGGTTCCACTGTCACATAAAAATAATAAGAATATTCATCCCTCTGTACCTTAGTTGCTGTTGAGGCTTTCAAGTGGGTTTGGTGAAGAAGTCAACACATTCTGTGTTTTTTTAACCTATCTGTAACTGAACAAAATGATCAAAAAAGACAAGCCTACACTTTACAGATATTGTCTTCAGTAAACATGCTCATGACTAAAATCCAACTCTGCTCTAAAATTGACTTTGATCAAGGCAGTGACCAAATTCTCTACTGATTTGTTATGTCCTCCTTCCCTCAAAACTGCATCTCAAAACAGGCACAGGATTTCACACTCTCTGATGCTGGGAGGGACAGCTTGTAAGGCTGCATGCAACTGTATTGTGCAAATTTTCACCTAAATGTTAACTTCAAAATTTTAATTAAAAACATTTTTGAGTTCTCTAAGTTTGTTCCTTCTTTTCCAGACTAGCTAAATGTGACTGCTGTCCTCCTAACAGCTGGCTTCAAGATGCTTTGTTCATAGAAAATTGTTATGATAAGTCAAATACATTATTCAATATTTGACCTCAAATTTTCCATATTGTCAGTCTTTGCCATGCGTTACTCGCAGTGTTTGTATCACAGAAGCGTTTTTCAGTATTCAGTCAGCACAATAGACAAGGATAAAAAGTGATGTAGTACAGACCTGTATCAAATGATAATCTATTTCTGCAATGATTTGGTATTTTATTTCACGAGCCATGTGCAAAGTCAGATACTGTGGTGACAGTACAGTCAAGATATCTAACCCTGTACTATTCTGGGAAACCCATCTACAAGAAGGGCCAAAAGGAGGATCTGGGGAATTACAGGCCTGTCAGTCTGACCTCAGTGCCAAGGAAGGTTATGGAACAGTTCATCCTGAGCAACATCATGTGGTACATATGAGACAACCACGTCATCAGGCCCAGTCAACATGGGTTCATGAAAGGTAGGTCCTGCTTGACCAGCCTAATCTCCCTCCATGGCAAGGTGACCTGCTTAGTGGATGAGGGAAAGGCTGTGGATGTTGTGTACTTAGAATTTAGTAAAGCTTTTGTCACTTTCCCACAGCATTCTTCTGGAGAAACTGGCTGCTAATGGCTTGGACAGGTGTATTCTTCACTGGGTGAAAAACAATATGGATGGCCGAGCCAAAAGAGTTGTGGTGGATGGATTCAAATCCAGTTGGTGACCGGTTGTGAGTGGTGTTCCCCAGGGCTCAGTATTGGGGCCAGTTCTGTTTAATCTCTTTCTCAGTTATACGGATGAGGGGTTCAAGTGCACTGTCAGTAAGTTTGCAGATGACACCAAATTGGGTGGGAGTGTTGATCTGCTCGAGAGTAGGAAGTCTCTACAGAGGAATCTGGACTGGCTGAATCAATGGGCTGAGGCCAAATGTATGATGTTCAACAAGGCCAAATGCCGGGTCCTGCACTTGGGTCACAACAACCCCAGGAAGCTCTACAGGCTTTGGGAAGAGTGGCTGGAAAGCTGCCTGGTGGAAAAGGACCTGGGGATGTTGACTGACAGCCAGTTGAACATGAGCCAGCAGTGTGTCCATGTGGCCAAGAAGGCCAACAGCATCCTGGCATCCATCAAGAATAGTATGGCCAGCAGAACTAGTCCGCCTGTACTCAGTGCTGGAGAGGCTGCACCAGAAATACTGTGTTCAGTTTTGGGCCCTTCACTACAGGAAAGACACTGAGGTGCTGCAGAGAGTTCAGAGAAGGGCAGCAAAGCTGATGAGGGGTCTGGAGCCCAAGTCTTGTGAGGAACAGCTAAGAGAACTGGGGCTGTTTAGCCTTGAGAAAAGGAGGCTGAGGAGAGACCGTATCACTGTCTACAACTACTTGAAAGGAGGTTGTGGCATGGAGGATGTTGGTCTTTTCTCCCAAGTAGCAGGTGATAGGAAAAATTTATTTACAGAAGGGATTGTCAGGCATTGGAACAGGCTGGCCAGGGAAGTTCTTAGGCACATGGTTTAGTGCCAGTGTTAGGTTAATGGTAGGACTTGATGATCTTGAGGGTCTCTTCCAACCTAAATGATTCTATGATTTTATTACAGGTTTATTTTTGTTCTGTCATTATGAATGACAGATGTAAATTGGATGCAGTTCGATGTTTTGATTCTTCTTTTTACATGAAAAGGAAAATTATTTTTTTAATATAATTTGCACCATGAGTAATAAAGTGACAATGGAAGCAGAGACTAAAGAACTTCCATATGAAAGAAAATTGTATTTAGTCAGGTTAAGATCTAGTTTTGCATCTAATCAATAATGACAAAATTCTTGAGGACAGGCCAAAAGTTAGAGTAAAAAAAGAGATTTCTTATATAAAATAATCTCTTTTAACCAGGAGGCAGGTGGAATAATGCCAAATCATGTATTCATACAATCAAAATGCATGTTTTGCATTTGTTCAAGATACAATGTGTGTGTTCAAAATCAAAACAGATCTGCTTTAACTCTGTAAGGATTTTGGCATAAATGAGTAAACATGAACAAGGCTATTGGTGCTACAGACTGTGCCACACTGGGAGCGGCTGGAGGTCACGGGTGCATTCTGCCTGTGATGACATTGTCACAGAATGGGTATCTATAGGTGTAATGAGGAGATGCACAGGTCAAGCATAACAGATAGTTTTTTGGCTTCATGATCCATTCAGTGTGTCAAGTGAGTAGGGAAGGTAGTGGGGAAAATGTTGAATTCCATGTCTCTGTCCCTTTGGCCATCTGAGCCTCCTGTAGCAAATGGTGTTCTCTCTCTCTGGCTCTGCTCTCTTCTGCCTTTTTCCCTTCACTGTCATGAGAATGATGTTGACAAGTGTCTGGCCAAGAGCAGAAGAGAGGAAGGTGACGTGTGCGGTAACCTGGACTGTGTTCACGCACAGGACCAGCCTCCTGCTGCCCCGGCTGTGACACAGCGCCTGCTTGGCTACAGTGGAGACTTGGTATCTGCTCTGTAGGGCCGAGCACCCACCTTGACTTTTCACTGTGTAAAGTCTTTGACTGGCCTTGTCTTCTGATAAGTCTATATGTGAATTCTCTGTATGAGCTTATGGGTATTGTACAGTACACTGTGACCGCAGCAATAGCCTCTGGATGCTGACTTAAGGAGCTCATTATTGTGATGACTGACTCTTTCTTAAATGTCACTGCATGTGTTTGCTCTGTACAAGCAGACAAATGAAATCCTTAACCTGAGCTATCAAACTCTAAATGAAGACGTAGAGAGGCAGCAAATACTGCAAAGATTGAGGAAGTGTTTGTCTCAGAATTTAATATATGCTGTCCGCTTGCTTCTTTGGGGCACCATGGAAAAAATAGTCTTCAGGAAAAACTGGGATATAAAGAGACCAGTAAATCAGGATGACATGTAAGGTAGAATGAACAAGAGGAACTGACAAAGAAGGAGAAAAACTTGTTCAGGCTTATTTCATTGGCAGGGTTTATTAGTGAAGGGAGCTAGAGGATGAAATATGATGGGCTCTGATATTTATCCTGTAATTTAGTGTGTGTATGTGCCCTACTGTGTTTTCTTCTTCCCTACATTATACATAATTCAGATATTCCATTTCATGCTGATAAGGCTTCAGATTTAAAACAGTTTTAATTTCTTACCTGTTTCTGGTGCCTACTATGTCTATATATTATATCCATATATTATGCCTATTATGAAAAGCCCGTTCTCTTGAAGCCTGTATATATGCTGTTCATGGTGTGTATGCAGAAAATCTGTTGATATGATTAGGAAATCAAGTTTCCAGCTCCTGACTAAAAACACCTGGAACATTCTCACACTTAATGCTTTAAAGATCAGCACTCAGACTGATTGCAGCAAATGACCTTGAAAGCTTTAAATGACTTGGTAAGTGTTTACTGCAACACCATCAGGTAATGGGTGGAAACTGGCCGTATGGCCTGTTTCAGCATTTGCTAGTGTAACTAGCTCTATTTAACACTGGGAGCAAGAGTAAAACAATATTCTACTACTCATATTCAGATCATCAAACATTACTGTACAATTTTGATTCCTCTTCTCTCTGTAGTCCTAATCTTTGGAGCCACAGGGTCCCGTTCTTATTTATTTGGGCAGTAGGGAGTCTCTCCTATGGCTTTATTGAAAGCACCATCTAAATGGCAAAATGTCCATAAACTTAACAGGGAATCCTGGGAATGCAGTGGGAACTAGAGAGGTTAATGGAAGACCTTTGGATGGGTGGACAATTTTTTAAGTACATGCATTGCAGCTGTCTCTGAAAGATTACCTTCAAATATTAATAGAAAAATAAATTTCTTCTTGATCTCATGGGATAATGATTAGAATTTGTTCTGTAGTGGTTTTAAAAGGATAAGAAAAGAGGCTTTTTAACATAACCATTGTAAATTAAATGATGTATGTATGAAGTTCAAAAACTCAAATATATCTCTGACAGACTCAGGAATTCTAATGGAATTCAATACAACTGTATGCAATTTAAGGAATTTAAAATATTGAATGTAAAACTACAAAGACATAAAGGAATAATTTGTATAAGCTGTCAGTCAGAGTAGAAATACATGTTCTACTGTTTTTTCCATTTGTCATAACTGAAGGAAAAGAGAAGAGACGTCAAGGCAAACATTTGGAAATGTGCTCTATGTTAAGGGTGGGACAAATGAGTTATGACTCCCATAGTTGGTAATGCACAAGCAAATCTTTCAACTCAAAGTGCTTCATTTAAGTTCCAGTCCAGGCTGTTGTAGTTGCTGTCACCTGAAGAGTGCTGGACACTTTTTAATTTTGATGATAAAAACCAGCATGAGGTACTTCAAAGAGGAAGATAAGCAAGTGGGTAGATGTAGAGACTTGTTTGCTTTCTGATGTCCTGCAGTAAGTGAAAATTCTTTGAGTACCACAGTGCTACCTCTCATACATATTCTGTTTGTCCAGCCTTCTTTATGTCTAGATTTCTAGATCATAATCTTTATCATAGTCTCTGTGAGACCAGAGGTAATGCATAAATGTGAATTATTACTGCCATGAGGGAGAGTGTATATCCAGTACTTACTGCAGGTCATTTAGAGCCAAACACTTTGTTATGCAGACTTGCTTCTTTTTCTTAGCCATGTTTAAAGAAGATTGTCATGAGTAAGAATCGTGTTTCTTTTCTGCCATCTACGATTTGAATTCATGGGCTTGAAGCTTCCCAAAAACTTCAGCTGAATGTAGGCAAACCAAATCTCTCTTCATTTAATCCACAACTAAAACTTTGCAAAGAATGTTTCTGTCCTTATGAACTGCTGTTTTAGTGAACTTGCTGTATTCTGATTTCTTTCCATAGTAGACTGGAAACACTAACAAATGGTGAAAGCATGAAATATTTACAGCCTATAAGGCACTACAAACATCAAAATGATCTATTCCACACACGTGGCATTATGCTGGGCACTTTAGGGCAGCATTTGCAGCTTGTTAGCTGTAGCCAGGATGCAGTTTTGTTATATTTCACTGAAGTCCATCATGGAAGTACAAATAAACTTTGGAATATACTTTATAATCCCAGTCTTTCTTTCTCACTTGCTTTTGGGTCATGCATGTTGGGTTCCAGAAGAGAGAATAAGAGATTCACTGAATTGCCTAATGAGTGACTGAAAATGATTGAACTGGAAGTAAACCTTGGAAAAGCTCTAAATCCCTCCACTCATTTGGCTCTTACTGTTTCTGTATCTTGCTGAGCCATTTGCATGAGCTGAAATATTTTTATTTAACTGAAGAGGAGAGTAAGTCAACCTAAGGTTATAAAACTTCCATTTGGGCCTGAAGGAAACTCATTAATGTCCACAGCATGTGGTCCTCTTGTGCTAGGACTGCCACCTATCATTGGCTTAGCCTGAAACCTTTGACTTAAAGAAACATGTGGGAGGATACATATATAAATTGCCACATAAAAAGAGTATTGCTGTCCCTATGGAAGGATTGGAGAATATTTGAATCAAAATGTCTTTTAAGCTTCCCCCACCCACTGTCCAGTTAAAACATATTTAGAATTTTGTAGCTTTTTATTTTCCTTTTCTGTGGTCTCTTCCTGTGCTATATCTATGGGCTAAGTTGCCTGGAGTTCAGAAAGCAGAAAAAAAGTAGTAGCTTAAAGTGTACGAGAACCTAATAATGAAAAATGAAGAAGATTTAAACAGGACTGTAATAAGCCCCACCAACCCAGGGAAGTCCCCTATTAATAAATCAGAAGAGCAAGGGATTCAGTAAATGAATCAAAATATGTGTCCTGTGTCATTACTAATAACACTCTGCTTGAAGGGAGGCTCTTTGTAAGAGAAAGTATTGTTAATAAAGAAGGCTTTTTGCGACCATTGGGATTTTTTTCTTATTAACAGTGGTGCCAATTGGCACTGAATTTCCTAGGTAATTTTCTACATTTCTGATGAAGTAATATATTGAAGCTACTGTAGGGACGTATGCACTCATGTTTTTGTTACTGTGGTTTTTTTTAGTTTTGTTTTGTTTTGTTTTTTCAATTACCCTCTTTGATGCAAAAGGTCAAAGGATAAGTATTTGAATTGGCAGGATCTCCTGTGGGCCCACAGTGGAAGTTCCAGATTGTTTCTTACCAGAAATGGGCCCAGGGCAGTTCCTAGCACAGCTGTAGCTGCCAGATCATCCATCTGGAGGTGCAGCACACAAAGAAGATGTTGTGACTGTCTCACATGGGATGTTGCATGGTTAAGGCTTCTTCCACCCATTTCACAGAGGGTTCGACTACTAGGTCAGGCTCCCAGCTGGTGTAAATCCATATTGCTCCAGTCATACTGTGGAGGTAGAATGACAGGTGCCAGCTGGGGTTTTTACATCCTTAATATCCATACGAATGTCAGCAGAGCGCTGACAGACCTGCAGGCTCCAGCTGGCATGACTGGTTTGTTATTGTCGAGAGCCTGATAATACTACAGGGGTTCTCATAGATGTCTCAGAGCTTCAGCCTCAGCATTTGTCCACTGCACTGCAAAGTATTTTGCTTCCTTTCAATCCCATAAAGAAACTTCCTCTGTCACTGTTACAGGTGCAACCTGATATGTCCTCATGTTCCTTTAGTCCTAACTAGGGCTATCGGAAGCTTCACAGAAGCTTTGGTGTAATAGTAGGTTTCTGACCTGCCAAAATTGAGGATGAACTGCATGTTCTGGCTCTCAGCAGACTCTCCTACCAACAGTAGTAGAATTTAATATGAAATTAAATTAAGATAGAAAGTCTTTTATTTCTTGTTAAAATTATTATTTAGTCCTATATGGTGGTGGACAGGGTTGGCTGTTCCTAGCATCTTGACACTTTCTACTGTTAAAGAGCACTCTGTCTTCTGTTTTTGTCGCTACATGAGGAGATACAGACTCATCAAACATGAAAACTGAAAGGAGAGAAACCACAGTCAGTCCTTTTGTTTCTTAAAAAGCCTATTCTCAGAATTTCTAGTTAACTGGATTTTTTGTTTTTTTGAAAAAGGTTCAATTTGAATTGAAAATAAATTCTGAACAAACATAAATGTTTTGCGAAAAAAGCAATCTCATGTTTTAGCCAGCTTTGTTCTGAGTAGAGACCTCTCTTTCATGATAAAATCACTTGAATCTCATATTTTTTATACATTGCCGGTAAAAGCCAAACTCTCAGTTGAGTTAATTGACTTCAGTGATATTCCAGGAGGTACAAATCAAAGCATAATGTGTCATTCATTCACTCTACTGAATACTGCAGTTTAAGCAGAAAAGGAGGAGAAAGCAGCTTTTTTCTTCTGCATTCTTTTTATTGAGAGCATGAACTGGATGTTAATTTCTGACACAGAAACATCTGAATATTTAAAGAGAAGAAAAGGACACTTAGACACTTTTCAGGTGAAGCATATTTGCTTTTATTCTTCTGTCCTGTTTAATTACATTTTTTTCTTGCAAGGAAATTTTCCTTTGAGATTCTTTCATATGGTGTAGAAGAAGAATGAGCATGACAGTTTATTAACGTTACAATATTTCTTGGCCTGGTTTTCAAATATGAAGAGGAGACATTTTTTGATCATGTAATTTGACTGCCATTATCTTTATATTTATCTGAGTATGTGGTACAATATGCCTAGTTATGTGCCTTCATATTTCAACATCATATAATCAAGAGCCCCCTATGTGCTAACTATTTAGGAACAGATTCTTCCCTGTTAGTGGCATTGAGTTGTATGTTACTGAAAAGTATCCCCATCCAGTGGAATAGAAACACAGCCATCTTTTGCCAATAGCTTGTTAGGAAGATTTATTTGCCAGCACATTATAACTTACAGTTATTCCTCCTGAAAAAAATAAGAATATTTACTATTACTGTGTTTAGCTTTGAGGCCCCCAACATAAGAAGGACATGGATCTGTTGGAGCAGGTCCAGAGGATGGCCACGAAAATGATCACAGGGCTGGAACACCTCTCCTGTGAGGACAGTCTGAGAGAGTTGGGGTTGTTCAGCCTGGAGAAGAGAAGGCTCTGGGGAGATATTATTATGGCCTTTCAGTACCTAAAGGGGACCTACAAGAAAGCTGGAGAGAGATTTTTTACAAGGGCATGTAGTGACAGGACAAGGGGCAATGATTTTAAACCGAAAGAGGGTTGATCTAGATTAGATATAAGGAAGAAATTCTTCTCCATGAGGGTGGTGAGGCACTGGAACAGGTTGCTCAGAGAAGTTGTGGATGGCCCATTCCTGCAAGTGTTCAAGGCCAGGCTGGATGTGCCTTAGAACAACTTGGTCTAGTGGAAGGTGTTCCTGCCCATGGCAAGGGGGTTGGAACTGGAGATCCTTTATGATCCCTTCCACCCCAAACCATTCTATGATTCTATTCATTGAAATAGTCTGGATCCTGCAACACTCAGGACAATCTGGTTATGTCACTAAACCTAAAACATTTATTGAATAATCTTATTCAGATTCATACTTCATAGATCCATTTTTGGCTAAAGATGAAACCTATATATATCCAAAGGCAAAGTGCAAGACTCTCATTTGGCTGAGTTAAGTACTTACATAGGTGTGTTCTTTTTCATATAAGTCACATTCTCTTTCTCACTAACAAGTCTTTGCTCCTCATTCTAGCTGTAATTAATACAATAGTTGCTTTTAACCAAGAAATCATAGTTTATTTACTTAAGACAAAGAAATATTTAAAACCTAGTGGATTACCTTACATTTCAAATTGCTTTGTCTCAGTATTAGCATCAAAATTTGCTCTTTACTACATACCATGTACTAGTATCTTGTTATTTCTGTACATTAGAGAAATGTCCAGACAACACCCAAGCAACTGCAGTATTTTCACTATTGATCATATAGTGATTTTCTGTCGCCTTTGTTTGGGTTATATCTCTATGAGAGCTGCAGAAATAAACAGCATCTATTTAAATCCATTTATGGCAAGTGCAGTTCTAACAAGGTGTAGATAATGGTATATGTGTCTGTGCACTTTAATTTGTCTGTTACAATTAATCTTTACTTTTCTGTCCATTAAATGTTGCCAGTATAAATTCACATTTTCATCTTTTCGGTTCATTGGTGCCATTTTTAGATGTCATTCACTGAATTTAGTTTTCAGACAGAAAAAAGGATAAACAGAAAAATAAGAGTACTAATGTCAAAGATTTGCTGGATATAGTGTCTGAATGGTGTGCCAGAGTGCAGAGATGTGGATGTCCTGCTGTACACATGGATGTTCCTGTCCTCGTTTCTGATAGTGTCTCCTCATATGATTTGTCATCAGCCATGATCACCTCGTTGAAGTGGACAAAAGCACATTTCATACAGCATCTTGATCTGAGAAAACTGCTTACATAGATATCTTATTGATTTGGTTTATCTTTTCTGTATTTTTGTCTTGTCTAAATGTTCTTTAAGAGTTTGATGCAGATTCACACTTACTCTGTGAATCGCTTTTCCTCTGTCCAGTCCTTAGTGAACCATGGTTTTCTTGGAAAATTGCTTCAATCATCAATATTAGGTTGACAACATGAGGGTCAGCATCTCTATTGATTAGAAGGAAGGCAAGTCTTGATGCAAGAGCTTTATCACATTTTATATCTTGATATTATGACTAATTTCAACCTTTTAAAAGGGAATCTGAATGTATTAATAGTGATGTTACATTTTTAGTACCTAAAAAAGTTTATTGAAAAAAGCTTCAAAATGTATATTAGGGAATATCTTTATGTGCACATGTGAAAAGTATCTTTGCAATTTCCCTCTTTCATAGTTGCCTGCTGAAAAGGAATGCTCTGTTACAACAAACCAAAACTTCCCTTCTTCACATTACTGAATTGTGAAATATGAGAAGATCCTCTAAATACCTTATTTTCAGATTTTGGGGTGATTTTTTTTGTTGTTATTTTTATTTTATTTTATTTTATTTTATTTTATTTTATTTTATTTTATCAAATGCTCATCAAGTCTGTTATCCCCATCATGTTGTTGCCTACTGAATTAAGAGAAACAGGTCTTTGTATAGTCTTTGTGGGCAAGCGGGATCATGTTGAATACACCAGACCCCCCATTAATGTCTCCTCGAAATTCAATCATTTTACAGAGCTCTGGGGTTTGGCTAGCATCCAAAGGTAAAAATAAAAATCTATGAATACCCTTTGCTATATTCTTTGTTATTTCTCTTCAAAACAGCTAATTGATATTTTGATTTTCTTTTGCTAAACAATGCACTGTAAATAATACACTGGACAAAATTAATCTCTGATGTAATTCCATTAGAATAGCTTGACTATAGTGAAATAATATAAGAAGTGCATTTGGCTGATAAAATTTACATACTCTCACAAGGACCTGATGTTTTTCAAGCTGTGTAATTGGAAACCAAATAATTACTACAATAGGTCAACAACTGCCTATTCCATGAAGCACGCATCCTATTGTTAGAGAAATTATAGGTGGTTTTCCATGCCACTGCACAGTGCTTTGTGAGGTTAAGCAAGGTTATGGAATATGATAATCTGGAAAAGCTTGTGATGCCTTCATTATCTCTACAGATTTATTTTCATCATGAATTTTAGCACTGTGAATTTAAATTTGGGGTTTTTTTTCATACTGGCTCTATTTTCAAAGTGTTGGAGAGAATCTCTTCTTGCAAGGTTGGTTGCCACTGAAGAAAAATATATGGCTTAGTGAAAGAAGAATTTTCTAAAGATAACGCTTTTCAATATTCTAACTGTACATTTTCAGTCCATCATAGATTAGTAATCTTATCCTACTCCAGACTGTATGAAAAGAGTAAATATGAGAGACTTCTCCTCAACTTAAAGATTCTTCTTCTTTCAATCGGTACCCTCAAGAACTGGACAAGTTCACTCATGATGAAACTCAGTATGTATTAGTAGACTGCCACCAGGGATGAATATATCCATATATTTTCATTCTGAGGGCATTTCCTCAGGATTCACAAGTCTTTCCTTTACCCTTTTGGACACATACTCTTGAATAATGATAAACTCATATAGGAAGAATCAGGACATAAATAGCAGGGAAAAAGAGGTAGGTTGGAGTGGCTCATAATATTTATCATATTTTTACACACACACACAAAAGAACAGGCATGTAAGAAACAAAAGGAAGGATAATGACTTAACTGACTGCTATGTGTCATTGTTCAATTGTCATTTCTGGCCACTTGTTTCTGACTGGGGAATATAAAGCAACAAATTGAACTCGAGGTTTGAAACTAGAGAAGGAAAATCTGTCTAGAGTGCGGTCCAGATTATAAAAAAGAGCAGTCCAAGAAAATACCATATCCGCTCTTACTTTCTTTTAAAAAATATAAAAAATCTCCTTTACTTCTTGTCCCAGCAAAGTCTGAATTTTGTGCTGAAGAAAAAAGTATAACATGATTTTCAGTGAGCAAGATGAAGTGTACTCGAGAAGGTCTTAAGTTGAAATGGAGCTAACTGTGATGCACAAAGATCTCAAGTTGTGTATTTTGGTCATGCAGGAAGTAAACAGCACTTTTTTTTTTTTTTGCTTTTAACGTAAAAAGCTGCAGCCTAGAGATCAAAGGATGGCTAATAAGTAAATAAGAAAAATGCTATCAGTGTGAAAGGAAAAGTGTTTCGTAGCAAAACCAGTTACTTTGTAACAGCATGTGATGATTTTATTAATAAGTTGCATTTACTGTTTTGTGATAGTCCAAACAAACCAGAAAAGTATTTTTCAGCCCCCCCAATAGATGCATAAATATATTCCTGTCACAGGATTCCTAGCACAACCTACAGAATATTTCCAAGTTGATTCTTGCCGAATCACTTACTTGCTTGAGAAACTAGATTGCACTGATACAAAGCTGATGGTCTTATTTCCTAGAGACATATACCAAAGAAACTGGTGAACAGGAGATTTATGGTAAATGAGTATTTCCCAGAAAGATAAGAAACTACTTTGTATATTGATCGTGTTGCAAGGACTTGTGATCAAGGACAATTGAGCTAAAATTCATCTGACTCTAATAATTTATATGGATTTTGTATCACAATGAAAAGTAAAGATGATTGGTTTTGCACTGCTAAAACATGTTGTGTTTAAACACTCAACATAGAATTTAAATAATATTTGATACATTACATAGGAACTAGAGTGTAAAGTATTTGCCCAACTAGAGCATGCTGTTATCAAGCCCATCTGTTCCTGGCAAGAGCTGGTAGATAAGAATCCTCCAATAATTTAATATACAGATGAATTTACACTTGTCTTTCCTAACCTGTAACCATTTTTAAGTGGGCAGCTAGGAAAAAAAAAAAATTGCTAAACTCTTTCATTTAGAAGAAATTGGAATGGTCCCAGATACTTGTGTGATGAAAATTTTTACATGCATAAAAATATGTAAGTTCTGTTTCTCCCGACCACAGAAAGCATCAGTTTTTACTGGAGTTAGGTTGAACCCCTAGATTTAACATCCCCAATACCTGTTGCCTGAAGTTCTTGGTATGAAAACTGATCATTGTTTTCTGCTTTGTGAGCTCCTCAGTGGGCCACTCTACCAAATATTGAGTGAACAAGTAACATGGACAAAGATTTTCTTAGGACTTATTGCTCTGTAACTGTTTGCATTTGCCACTTGTGCTGTTTTGACCACAAATGTGAGGTGGAGAGGAGAGGCCCAACAGTCACCAGGTTATGCAGAGCCTACTACTACTGTCTTCCCAAGAGTCCTTGACATCTAGAGAGGGTTTGGGACTGCACAGCAAGTGTTTATGGAAGACCCTAGATCTGGATGGTCCTCTCCCTTCTTCCATTGGTTCCTCCTGCATCTGCCTGGCTACTAGCTTCCACTCAAGAACATGAGGTGCTCCTGCCATGTCTCCAGAGCCTCCTGAAGCCACTTCATCAAGAACTATTGTCAGGCCTGTTAAGGACTGTGGATGATCCTGCCCATGAACGTTTCCTGAATCAACTACTCCCTCCTTTCTTGACACTACCTCAGGCTGATAGTGCAGCATGTTTTCTAGGATGGCATCCTAGACATACAGTGCCTTCTGTCTGAGGCAGTGTAGGGCTGAGGTACCAGAGTCTGGTGGTAGAAATTGGAAGCGCGGCTTTTATGGCTCACCTCCGTGGAGGAAAGAAAAGCAAGTCTATGAGTCCAGGACTGTCTGCAAGGTTACAATACAAGTCTACTCCATGCAGCCATCCACCCTACAGCCCTCCCTGATTCTCTAAGGCACAATTTTCTGTGTAGTACTGAGATTTGCCCATTTCCTCTCTAATTTTTGAGGAGGACTGGTGAAGGTGAGCTCTGAGCAGGATACCCTACCTTAAAATTGATGTTACCTTTATGCCGTGGCCAGCAATGTGCCCTGAGAGTCTGTCTTCTGTTATCTGCCAGCCTTGGCAGCTCAAAAAGATGGGACAGCTAGAGGTGCTCTCAGGTGCTCAAATGGGAGGAAGGTCTAAGACAGTGAAGAAAAATAGGGAACAGTTTCCATGATTATGTCATGCTTTGTTGTATGAGAACGTGTTACTGCTTCAAATGTCCCGAAAGATGGTGATTGATGCTTTTAAGCTCCCTGATGGCATTCTACCAGTGTTTAACATTAACTTTTTCCACACTAGGACACTTTCCATACAGCTTGGAGAATGACCTGATGTGTTGCCAATACTGTAAAAACCACTGTGGCTTCTGTAGTCAGCTACTTGAAATTCTGCCTGATTTGCAGTCTTACCTATCTCTTCATCTTGCCTTGGCTTATGGTGCCAGGGACTTCACAGTGACACATTAGCAAACAGGACGGAGCTTCCTTTTCTGTTTCTCTCCCTTTCTAGGGGCCTGAAGGTTTCTGGAGTACATCTCTTCTGCACACCAGACTGAGGCCAGGTGGCTTTCATGTTTGCCAAAATATAAAGTAGCGATATGAGAAAGTGTTACTGATCCCAAGCTCTACCTCAGCTGCCAAACACCTTCCATGCCAAACAGACAGATCTGCCTCCCTGCTTGTATAATTTAGGTTGGGGGAATTGCTAGATGTGTTCTACAGCCTGCACTCCTGGGGAAACTGCAGGCCTTTCGGTCTTTGTGGGCCTCTTTGCACGTACCACATACAGGGGAAAGCACAAGAAGTGCATCAGGGAGTTGCAGATTGACAGTTTCAGAGCCTTTTACCAGTATGTTAGCATCACTATTCACTGGAAGACCTTGTCACAGTGGAACCCACTTCTTATGATTCTTGTGATTCTCTACAGTGCATCTGCCAGTCACATTCGTCCTAAAAGAATCCAGTCCACATGTATCAGAACCCTTCTAAGATAGAATACATAATAAGTGGAAATGATCAAATAAGTGGGAAGGTTCAAATAATTTCACTACTGCTCTGAAATAAAGAACATTAATATAGGTGTTCCTATAGATGATGCAACTTTTTTCCATGGGAATGTGATTGTACTTAAGGCTTTTGTTAAGACTTAATCATGTAAGTCTTCTTTAATCAAGTCTAGCCATTCTTATATGTCTCTTCTCTGGATCAGTGGTGGAGAGCTATTATTTTTTTTGAGTCCATCAGGTATTTGATCCAACTTCTTTTGCTGCTACAAGATATTTAACTCAAAGGAAGGGCAATACTGGGAGCACAAAAACTAGGGGCAAGACTGGTGGACTGCCCTGGATAAGGAATAATTTGAGTCCATAACCTGAGAGTGGCAGAAGGGGTAGAATGTCAAGCAAAATCCAATTCCCATAGAGCCAGTATTTCTGGGCAGTGTGGTTTTTAGCTAATAACTGTATTCCACTTTGCAAATTTATTGGGAAGCTTACTCATTCTTAGATTTTTTTTATTGTTCTAAGAAGAGAAAGGGAGAATACTTTTCCATTAGCCAAGTGTATCTCTTCTTTTTCATATTTTAAAAGACACAGTGAAAGCCTACTTAAGCTAAACAAGACAAAATGTGGATGTAGAATAACATTGTTGATTACCAAATAGAAGTCTAGATAATATAGTTATTACTTTTATAAAATTTACTTTCAAAAGCAAGAGCAGGATTCACTTCTGAGCTGTGCCAACAGTGCCTGAAATTCTGATCAGTTCATTGCCATGAGCATTGTATCACAGGATTCACAACACTGTAAAGGTCTTTCCTACTTGTATTCTGCTGTGCTAGATGAATCTTGCATTAAGTATTCCACATTTTGGATACAAAGACCTTTATATTTTACTTAATCAGGGAATCGATTCAAAACTTGTTCTTTACACATAGCTGATTACCTCAATAGATTGTAAGGTATTAAATGTGTGAAATAGTCTATAAAACAGCTCCAGACAATTAATCCTAATTTCACAACTCCAAAGCAGAGTTGTGAAAGTACATGCAAACACTTTGGTAGCGACCTTTCTGATATGTGTACCCTACCTGTCAGTACCCTTTATTGCTACTGCTATTTAATCTCTCTTTTATTCAAATTAAATACCTTCCAGTCATTCAAAAACTGAATTATGTTGCTGCTTCTTGCAATTGTCATACTAGTTAATTAGCTCTTGGCATGCCTGAGTGTCTGAAGAAATTGGGAAAATGATTTGTAATTGTTCACTGAAGTACAAAGAGGCACTTAAGATAAATAAAACCACATAAATGCAGAGAATAGATGCGTATTTCAACCTAATTTAAGTGCAAGTTTTTATTTTATCAGCAGAAATTAGAAAAACTCATTCATTTTATATGCAAGCTAAGTGTTTACCACTTCTGCCTGTACCTGAGTTTAGCAAGATTATAAAACATAAAGAAAATGGTAAAAAAAAGAAAAAAAAAAGGTATTTTATAGAAGCAAACTGCCAAATAAAATTTTAAGAGTTTCTCCTGTCCAACCTTGGACATTAAATTGATTCTTATTGCTAGTTTACCTTGTAATTTGATAAACTGAAGTTATTTGAGTATTATAAGAGCTCGTACCTTGAGACTGGTGAAACCCTAAGCTCCCAACTCTGGCTCATAGGACCTGTTAAGGTAACTTTAGGAGTCTTCAGTGCCCCAAAGCACCATTAAAGCCAACACAAGTAACCAGAAGATAATTTCCCTGTAGCCTTCGTTCTGGTAGCCATGGGACTGACAAAACACAAAGGTAGCAGACAGCACTTTTTCTTTCCTCAGTCTTGTTCCCCATAGTTATGAGTGCGAAGGGAAGAACCAACAAGCTTTCAGTTTCAGTGAATCCCCCTGAGTGATGTTGTCGTAGCTCTTGCACACAAGATGACAAGGCTTTCATTACTACTAAACAGTGTTGTGTTTGCAATGTCCGACATGCATCCAAAGTTAATTTAGGCATTGCTTTGTACATTGATACAGACATGGGTCAGTTCAGCAAGATAATTTTACTTTACAGGAAAACCCAAAGCACCTCAGTTTGGAAAGGTGGTTTACTCCAGCTGCTTGTGAGACAGCTCATTTTGCCTTCCTCTACAGGATGCACAGCGTGCGTGAGGGAAAGTGTGGTGGGTATACACTGAGAGACAGAGCCTGGGAAGGAGGAGCTTCAGAATTCTTGTTGCCTGGTAGCTTGTTTAGCAAATGTTCAGTCTCCCAAGGAGTCACGTATCTACAAATGAGGATGCCAAGTGCCTTGTTAATGCAGAATTTAATGTACTGCAATAGTGGTGTCAGATAATTAGCTTGACAGACTCATAGATTTTCCAATAAAACTGGTCTTGTAAACCTTTTAAAAAATTATTATTATTATTATTTACATCAGGTTTTAAAGTTATGATTATTTAGACCAGGTATTGTAGCCTTTTTATGAAATTGAAATAAATCCAGAATTAAAGACTCAAGAGTCTGTAGGCATGCTTCTAATTTTGGTTGCCTTGTCTAAGAATTATCGCTGGTTCACTTCTCCTCACTGCTTCCCTGCTCACTGTAATTCAGACTTCTTTGAGAAAAATAAGCTGCAAGTGGTACATTAACACTCATAATTTGATCAAGAAAGACAACGCAGTGTGGAAAATATATTTTCACAAACAGTAGTCATTTCAAATAACTTAGCAGTGTTTACAGTTAAAATTTTTCAGGTAACAAACTGTTGTCTTTCCCGACACTCTAATGTCAGTCACTCCTACTCAATTTATGACTCTTTTCTGAACAAAATTACTGTCTAATATAGAGCAAGCATATTTTTTATTCACTCTTCGTCTATGCTTCAAAGCATAAAGCAGTCTAATTAAAATGTTTATTGTAGTTGTTGAGGATGCGTGGTGCTATAGCTAGACTCAAGTGCTAGTTAAGGTGATAGCTGGGAAGCTGTGGCCTCTGGAGAGGGAACTTGTGCTGGACTGGTGTCTGCTGCCTGTTCTTCTGGGGTACATCTGAGGACCAAGCTCTTCTTGGTTACATCACAGAGGCCAGCTAAAATAATTAAAATAACAAACAAACCAACCCACCACCACCCCGCAAACAAACAGCCACCACAGAATCATTTAGGTTGGAAAAGACCCAACCATTAACCTAACACTGCCACGTCCACCACTAAACCATATCCCTAAGCACCACATCTACATGTCTTTTAAATATCTCCAGGGATGGTGACTCAACCACTTCCCTGGGCAGCATGTTCCAATGTTTGATAACCTTTTCAGTGAAGATTTTTTCCTAAAAAAAATAACATAAACTGATTATTCATCCTGTAATTGAGTAAAGATACAATAAGCAACCATAAGTGATGTTTATTGCCTGTTATCTCATTAGCAGTTTGACTTCATCAACATAGCATAGGAAGAAAGCTATTCAATAGAAGAGTGAGTTGCTCTCCTAGAGGCACATTTGTACTGTCTGTGTGGGGACAAGGCTGCTCAGCTATAGTTGCAAGGTAGGTGATGCAAAGTGTGGGTGTGAGTGCAGGTCAGCTGTAGCTACCGTGCCTTAGCAAGCACTTGTGTGACAATGAGCTGGGGAGCTCAAACCAGTTAGTGTTGTTACTTCTCCATAAAATAACTGTTGATTTACTAGTTTTAACTTGGTATTTAGACAAACAAAATATTTTCCAGCTTTTCAGCCAGGTAGATTTAAGATAGAAATGGAGTGTGGCAAGGTACTGTGGAAATAAATGTCGGCAAATTACCATGTGCCCAGTGAAAACAGAAGTTTCTTCAGAGCCTCTCTTGGAACTGCTGGGAGGAGTGAGGGCAGTGTGGTAAAATGTCCCCTTCATAGATCTGGCTAAAATAAAAATAAACAGTAGATGCTTTTATTCAAATTATTTCTCCCAAGACAGCTTAACCTCTGTTTTTCTTCCCAGTATTACCTCTGGTGTGACTGAGGTTTTGAAAGCACCTTCGTAGAGAGCTGCAGAGTGGTGTGGGAAGGTGGGCAGCTGCCCTGCGGAGATCAGGTGCTTCCTTCAATGGCCAGGCTTTCTCTGCAGGTGATGGAGACCTTGCCTTGCTGGATACAGCAGAAAGTCTCTCTCAAACTTAGTCCTCTCCTTGCTTTTTGTCCTCATCTTTCTTTTCCCTATCTTTCTGCAAGATTGCTTGCTATGTACATTTTTTCCCTGTTGCAGTCTAATGGTGTCACAGACAGTTAAAAATGGATTGCTGCACCGATACAGAGCAATATGAGAGACAAGGGAGAACACTCTGACAGAAGAATGAAATGGCATGTGGTTCTGCTACCAGTGCAGAGACAGCTTTGATTGAAGCGAAGCACAGGCAACGTATAAGAGCAGTCACAGGGAACGATTACAGATCTCCAAGGGCAGAAGGAAAAGGCAGACTAAAAAATGTTTATGCATATGGCGGTAGCAGCTAGGACACTGAGCACAAGGGATTATGTTCAGCACTCCTGTGAGTCAAAATTCTGGTATTCCCTGGAGAACTTCAGTGGGAACAATTCCAGAAAGAATTTTCGTGGACTGCATGAAAGCTTCAAGATGTTTCTGATGTGAATAAGTTACACGGTAATGTTATTGCTACATTAATTAATTAAATTAATTAAGGTTCAACAAGGCCAAGTGCAAGGTCCTGCACCTGGGTCAAAGCAACCCCCAGTATCAATACAGGCTGGAAGATTAAGGGATTGAGAGCAGCCCTGCAGAGAAGGACTTGGGGGTACTGGTGAACATGAGCTGGCAATGTGCCCTTGCAACCCAGAAAGCCAATCGTATCTTGGACTGCATCAAGCATGACCAGTAGGTCAAGGGAGGTGATTCTGCCCCCACCTGGAGTCCTGTGTCCAGCTCTGAAGCCCTCAGTACAGGAAAGACATGGACCTGTTGGAGAGAATCCAGAGGATGCCACAAAAATGATCAGAGGGCTGGAACATCTCTCCTGTGAGGAGAGGCTGAGAGAGCTGGGGTTGTTCAGCTTGAAGAAGAGAAGACTCCAGGGAGACCTTATTGCAGCCTTTCAGTACTTAAAAGGAGCCTATAAGAAAGATGGGGACAGACTTTTTAGCAGGCTCTGTTGCAATAGCACAAGGTGTAGTGATTTTAAACTGAAAGAGGGGAGATTTATGCTAGATACAAGGAAGAATTTTTTGTGATGAGGGTGGTGAAACACTGGCATAGGTTGCCCAGAGATGTGGTAGATGTGCATCCCTGGGACCATTCAAGGTCAGGTTGGACGGGGCTTTGAGCAAACTGATCTAGCTGAAGATGTCCCTGCTTATTGCAGGGAAGTAAGATCTTTTAAGGTCTGTTCCAACCCAGACTATTCTATTATTCTGTAGTAGACGTAGAAGTTTGTTAGCAAGGGTAATAAGCAAGGCAAAACCCAACATAAACAGCTTTTCTGCAGGGTACCATTGGAGAAGTGCCATGGTATAACCATGGCAGCTGCTTTTACTAAATACGGCTGCTTCATTAGTTTGCCTCTTATGCAATCTTTAGCTATTTCAGTGCCTTTGGCAGGCTGGGGGAACATGAAATCCAAAGTTTACTCCTTTAGGTGAGCCCACAGCTCCTCTGAACGCTCACGTAACTCCATCTATACAATTTACTTCTGTTCAGAGTCTGCTCCATTTACTACAATATATCTGGTGAGCAATTTCTGAAGTGGTTAGTATTGCAAGGGACAGTAGTTAGTGACTGCAGCAAGTCCATGAAAAAAGAAAGAAATAAATGTTAAAAGGTCTGAGGCACCAGTGTGTTCAGAAAGAACGTTTGTGGAAGAAATAAAGATGGATGGGAAATCAGGCTTGCTGAATCTTCTGCATATGTTTTCAATAATCCAGAATGAACTGTTATATTTGGCAGAAAGCCATGGAAATCAGAGGGTATAATCTTATAACTAGGAAATTAGGAACCATAAAATGTTTTAAGTACACAAGAGGGAATAAACATATGTAATAAATTACTGTTCAAACAAGGAAAACTAGCAAGACAGCTCCTAGGCAAAGGGTGAGAACAAGGAGGAAAATGCAAACTAACTGAATTTTTGTATAACCTGGAGAATTTTCTGAACCACACTCTCTTGAGTATTTAGAAAGCTTTTGAAAGCATGAAAACATCTGTCAATGGCTTGGATAGCTTTAAAAATACCTCAATTTGAATAATTTCTAACCTACTTACGTGATCTCTTGCACTGTAGTCCCTATTGGGCCAATGCAAAGGATTTTAAGAGTTTACAGAGACACATAGATACAGTGTATATTTATCATCTCACCGTATTTAACTGAGTTAACTTCAGTGTTGATTATCTTTTATGGCAGAGGATGCTGTAGCAAATTCACGTGTGTCATGGGGTTAATTCCACTGAAATCTCCAATTATTTGCAGAGGGCAAAATAAAAGTAATGTATAAAATGGGAAACACATATTCTGAAGATGTCTGTTAATGCAAGCCCTGGATGAAGTAGGCTGGAGTACAGGCTTTATGTGTCTGCCTTCCATCTTTTCCCCAGACTCTTCAGTTAGCTGTTTCTATCTGTGTGACAGAGGTCAAACAGATAAAAGTCCACCATTTTTTTAGGAGGAACCCATCAGAATAATTTGACTAAGGCATTGCGAAATTCTTGAAAAAAACCCAGAACATTAATTTAGAATGAAAATTGGCAGAATGACCTAAGACAATTACAATATTGTGATTGTCTTTATCTCTTTCTAGTGGGAGGGATTATTTAAAAGGGTGTTAGCTTTTATATTAAGCCTCAAGTTAGAAGTTAGATTTGGAATGAGATGGTAAAGGTACTGGATGCAAATTTCTCTGAAACAATGCTCTTTCCATCTCATCTTGATAGTTAAAGGCAGGAAAAAATATTACCATTGCTTGGGTTTTTTTTGTTTGTTTGTTTGGTTGGTTGTTTTTTTTTTGGGGTGTGTGTGTGTGTGTGTGTATGAGAAAAAGAGGTTTACACTGTTTCAACTTATTTCTTTTTACAGTTTCTGATCTAGTGTCTTCTCTTATGCCCCCAGTTCAAGCAGTACTTTCCCTTTCTGTGATGCTTGTGAGAGGTGAAAGCAATGTTTTTTAGAATAAAAACTCTTGTAAGTACATTGCACTGATTTCAGTGTGTATCTTGGTGAACAGTGTTCCTTGTGAAATGCAGCCTGTGTGATTGTGTTATCTATACATAAAGGCAAAGAAGAAGATTTCAGTACATTTGTACTCTTTACATGCTTTCTGTTAGGCATCTGATTAAATGCTTGCCTGAATCAGGGCTAGAGCATCCATGTATGTTGGATATTCTTGTATGTAATACATGTTTATAGCTTAAATAGGTATTATTACTAGATACAATTATTTTTTAAGTAGAGGCTAAGTTCTGTAAAAGCATATGATAACCATTATCACAAATATAAATACCTATTTTGATGTTAAACAAGATGCACTTTTTAAATATTGTCCAACTGTGGAAATTTCGGACATGTCTTAATTATGAAATTAATACTTATGCTGCTGTTGAGCTGTCTTAATGTTGCACCTTGCAAACCTGTCCTCTGGTTTTGCTGCCAGCCTCTCTATTACACCCAGCAGCTTCAACTAAGCTTTTTGTAGTGTTTAATTATGTACTTCAAATTATGTATGCAATAGGAGGGAGAAATGAAGACAATAAATCAGTCAGAGATTATTTGTGTCCTACAGAAGAGAAATTTACTGTGGGGGCTTTAACAGGGCGGAGTGAGTAGTTAAAGAATGACTTACTGTCTAGAAAAGCAGACTCTGTGGTTTTTTTGGCCAATGTCCCATAATCTGCCTTCATAATTTCTTACCAGCTTGGTCATAGTCATGTGTAATTGAGAAATATGTGAATGGTACAGTGTTGATACAGACTGCAAATTCACAAAGAACTATTTACTCTAGTGTCATGAGCTGGGATCAGTTTGGTCTTTTCTATTTCTTATTAGTAATACAGGTTACAAGCTCAAGAACTGATTTTATTTAAATTCAAAATGAAATTGAAAGTGTATTAAAGACCTGAGTTTGGAGCAAAAGATGATTGTAGAACTTTACTGAGGTGCTTACTTTTAAAATAACAATAATAACAACAACAACAGAGCGTGGAATCATATCTATTCTTTGATTTATCTAAATGTATGCATTATTAGAGTATCAAAAACTGCCTAAACACTAATAGTCCCTACTATTTGAACAATTATATATAACATTATATATAACATTTCTTTAAAGCTGGGAAAATATAGCCTAACTTTTTTTTTTTCTCAATACTTGATATTTTTCTGCATAGATTTCTATAACATTTCATATAAGAATTTATACTCTATAGCATTTTTTATTTTTCAGATTTTTTACGAGACTAAAAAGAAAATCTATCAAAGTACCCAGTTTAACAGAGCAGCATACTTTGCATTTGCACATGCATCTTTTTGCAATACAACTTCTATACAGACTTCAAAATGTGTGCTATGTGACCTCTCTGATCAATTACAAAATAACTCAGTGCATAATAACTGGGAAGTATTAGCACGTATGTGTTTTGATCTATGTAGATAATAAAAAATGGCATAAACACTAGTTATGTTACACATTTAAAACAATGGAAATCTCCTGGCATATGTGCCTTAGACAAGACAGGTTAAGCTTCTCTAAGAATGTAATCACTAAATTATTTGCTCCATCCTGCCTGTGACACAAAATTTCTGATAGAATCTTCTGTTGCATAAAATATGCCCCTTCTTTCTTTATGTTTTATGGCAGTTAGCTTAGATCTCTTGGGAGAAATAAAAATTGATACTTATTTATATTCTGACTTCTAAACAGGCAGAAAGAAACTGCCTAAAGCAGATATGCTTTCTTTGATGGATTGAAATGTAAGTAGAAGTACAGAAAAAGCTTCTTTATCTTAGCTCAGTTGAGTGGCTTGTACTGTTGTACTTCAGCAGCAACAACAGGGAAATGAGGTGTCAGAATCCTACTTGAAAGGTTTATGCATAAAAAATGATTTAAAAAACTTGGGACCTCCCCAAAGAGACAAAGAATATCCTACGGGTACAATTGAATGTCAGGCAAGAGAAGAAGTTTATTAAAAGAATGCAGAAAATGAAGGATGAAATAGTGAAATTTTGCTCTAAAAGAGGGGAGGCAGAACCTACATACTGGTTAATAATATTCTTGCTAAAGCTCAGACTTCCCCATATGGTCAGAAATATAATCGCTATTGTGTGTCAGAAGAGATTCAGCAAAAGGTGGTCAAAGAAGTGTGAATGCAAAGCAGAGGCATCACATAGCACCAAGAGAGGAAATCGAAATAGATGTTCCTAGTCCCAAGGCATGAACACTGTCTTGAAACTTTTGATTGATTGCATTCTGTGGTGTTCATCACAGCTTGGCCTCAGAAGCAGCCAGACAAACATGTCTATTCTGAGTGATTTCATGAATTACAGCTGAAAAAGAGAGAAATAGAAGACTTAATAGGGCAGTCGGCAGAACAAAATGTAATATCCTTCATTGCAGTTTTAAACCGGTGCGTAGTCCAAGAAATAATTCTTAACTACCGTACAGTGATAAAATTAAGCAGTAGTTCAAGCAGAAAATACCAGCTCATCTTGATTGCAGAAAGCAGTCACAGAGCGATGGATCATCCTAATCAGCACCTACAGCCCCTGAAATATATGTTTTTTCCTTGGACATTTATTTAACCCTTACCCCTAGGCAAAAAAGACAGAGATCACAGGCCTGCAGCAGCAGTACAAGCTATTCCGTTCACAATGTCTGTATCCTGTAGTAACCTGGCAGCTGCTCCCCTACTTCTCCAAACCACCCTCCCCCTGGCTTCCCTCTTTATTCCTCCTCATCTCTGGCAGTCAACACAGCTGCTCACGCTGTGCACATCTGGCGTGGAGCATCATCCCTTCCCCTCAGCAGGCTGGCACAGCTGCTGCTCCTAAATGGGAGCTGGCCAGGCAACTGCTCCTAATGATTCCCCTGACAGCTCTTTTCCACTTACTGCTCCAGCTTTCCTGTTCACCACCAGCTTGATTTCCCTTCCCCAGACACCCTATCTCAGTCCTACACTCTGCATCTGCTGCTCCCAGCAGCCTGCACACTAAAGCTGTGCTAATGCTGGTTTCCTACACACCCAGCTCAACAGGTGCTGCTATGATCATCCTTGAATTTAAAATAGCAAACCAATGACTGGAAGATTAGTTCTCTTGCTCCCTGTTTTGCTGTGTTTGGATTCAGATTATATGTCTGCAGGTTAATACAAGAAATAGGACAAAGCAACACTAAGATTCTGAGTTACAAAATAAATCTTTGGAAATGAAGGTCTTCAGCCGACTGTTGGTCAGCCGCTATGTCTTATCCTATGAAAAAGAAGATCATTCTAGTAGTTGTGCCCAGGTGTTGTGGTGGGGTTTGTCCTGTACTTACAGTCAATTTTCTTATCATTCACTTATGTAGTAATGACTTTGGGCAGCAAAACTGTGAAACACAGAATCAACCACCTTCCCACTTGCTCAGACTTAATACTGATGCAGACTTTATTTTGGAAATTAATCTTTATTTACTGTCTTACCACAGAGCATGGCTATTCAGGAATTTTATGATAATTGCTTCCCTTTTTGGTAGGAACTGCGTTCCCTTCTGTTTTCCATTTTGAGAGGAAGGATGTTGTATTCCAGAGTTCAGCTTTTTTTCTCAAAACCAGAGAAACCTAAGACCCCAGAAATACCTGAGGCTTGGAAAATTCAACCAGGATATGGGGATGCCCATGTTCAATGATAAATTCTGAGTCAGACTAGGGAAGTGAACATCAGTATCTCATATTCTGTAAGAAGTCCATCACTCCAGACTAAAAATTTAGGCCTCCTTTTTAATCTTTTTGTTCATTTCAAAGTCTTAAAGAAAATAATTATTGTGTCAGATCAATAATGTGATCAATTTCATCCTTGTTAGGATAATTCCATCTCGTGCAGGACAGCAAGATCTAATTCTTGAATATTAATCCAGTCAATTCAAAATAGGTCATCAGCTCCCATATGCCAAACTATCTCCCTGGTTGCTAGATGACCACTAGCCCAACATTTGCCACCCCTCTCTTTTTCCGAAATGCTGGGATAAACACAAGTCCGGAAGGATGCGTAGAAGAAGATCTAAGGAACTTTTCTGAAATCTCTAAAGAAAAAAATTTGGAAAAGTATTTCCCTCCTAACACTACTGCATATGTTCTTTCTGCTTGTACTTTTTGAGAATGTATTCAAAGCCTTGGATAGTCAATAACTTTTCTTATGCACTGGTGGACTGAAATTATTGCAAATAATTTCTGTATTCAGATTATAATAGACTGTAACTTCAAAGCCTTTTAAACCCTCCTGAGTCAGTGCAGTGCAGCACTTTGGTTTAGAAGCCGTTACAGAGGATAAAGTACGGGCATGGGCATTCTGACTGAATAGAAAGAACAGGGAGTACTCTGTGGAAAAATACAGAGAGCAGGAGGACCAGGATTATTTTCTTCAAGGCAGCCTTTGTTGATGCTATCAAACGTAACTCAAATGAGCAGACCTAATTCTAACATCTCCTGCTTTTCAGTTCCACTGACTTCTTGTCATTTTTGTGAAATTAGTTTCTTAGCAGGGAATGTTTCAATTTTCTTTCACTCATTCCCACCAGGCTAATGATTCTTTACCATCTTAATATATACAACGAATGTGCAGAGAATAATGTCATTTCTGAAAATTCTTAATATATTTCACAATTAAGA
The DNA here is from genome assembly GCF_963082525.1 of Nesoenas mayeri. Lineage (NCBI taxonomy): Eukaryota > Metazoa > Chordata > Aves > Columbiformes > Columbidae > Nesoenas > Nesoenas mayeri. The sequence goes on along the minus strand of NC_137543.1, from coordinate 39,084,753 downwards.
AGGCATTGATTCAAAGTCTTTTTCAAATAGAAAAATCCCCAGTCATTTCCCTAGGCACATTTACTGCCCTATGAGAACTGGATATTCTAGTAAGAAAGTTTCTTTGATTTTTTCACATGGTGGTTCATTTGCCTGATACCAGAACCTGGCTGAAATATTCCTTGGCAAATAGCAAAGGGCTGTTTGTATCAGGGTTTTATACCAAATTCTGAATTCCAACCCAACAGAAATAGAGAAAAAACATAAATGCAAGTGATTGTGGTTTTACATAAGTGAAATTTAAATCTAGTACTATCACATTTTTGAAGCAGTAATTATTGGGTCAAAAATTTGTGGTGTACTCTTTGTTCCCTAGCTCCTCCTCTATTTCATTATAATCTAAGAACGTCCATTCAACCAAGCATTTCTCTTTTGACAACAAAGGGCATGTTTCTCCAATCAAGTGCAGACAGTCACGGCATGGTCAACCAGTGAAACATCAACTATAGGTACTGTTAAATTCATTTAGACACACCAGCCTGTGATTTTGTATTGCTCTGTAAGACCCACCTTTCAGGTCTTTCAGGACTTGGTGCTTGGGTAACTCAAATCAAAGCATGAACGGAGGTGTCTGCATGTCACTGTGAACACACGTTCAAATTGCTTTGCTGAAATTGCAACAAGTGATAGTTCCATGGAAACCAATCAGCATGAACTTGTTTTGCATGAAAATAAATATTTTCATATGTGTGGTATTCGAGCCTAAAGTTTCAGATTCCTTTTTTAGAATCTAATTCGTTCTTTCTGGAATGCAGAACCTCTGATTAAGTATGTATTAGACTTTTTTCTTTCTCATTGAAAACAAATTTTGTGGGTACATCTACATTAAGATTAACATTAGTACTTCTGGAGGGAATATCCTGATTGTCTCCTCTTGACTGCACATTTGCTTTTTGTCATGGAGCACTCTCTCTGTGCATGAACTAGGTTTCCTTCAAATGAAAATACGTCAGGAACATTCATTCCAAGAGAAGTTCAAAGTGAGCCCTGCCATATGCTATACACTGGCTGTTTTCTCAGTAGACCTGGTTCTACTACACATTTTTGCTATATTGCTTCTATCACAAGCAAGCTTATGTGTGCTAGTAATGAGTTTGAGTGGAGAAGGTGATAATTTATTTTTTTTTAAGTATTCCTCTCTACCAAGAAAAGAAATAATTTATTTCCAATCTCAGCCACTGTTGCTACGTGTGATTATTAAACCATTTAATTTATTCAAGTAGCTTTGCCTGTTGTTTTGCTTGTGTCCTTGACAACTGCAGCATATGTTTATTCTTGGAAATATTGCATGGGGTGGAAACTTACAGGGCTGCCTTTACCTTATCTAAAAATGTCATCATTTGTACCCTTTAATATGGTGGTTCATTGTATTCAGGAGCTATAATCACAACAGGCTAAATCCTCTTTTGTAAAATTATATAAAATATAATTCTTTCAAATTCTATACCTTTGTAGAGTCATGGGCTAATTCAGAGCACTTGTTCTCTGAGGTGTGGTGTGCTGACAGCATTTTCCATGAAGGTCTATATCTTTCCCTCTCACTTGCTACAGCTAGTACTACAGAAGAGGTTAACAGTTTAATTAATCTCTCATTATTTCTTGTCACGGTTGAGGCATCTTGAGAGGACAGATAGCATCAGGAAGATAGATAACTGATGATTTATGTGATGAGAAAGACCAACATGTACTAATGTGGGGCATCAGTCACAGCAATAGACTATTTCACTCTGTTAACAGTTAAGATAAAACTCAGCCATCTGGAATACTTTTGGCCAATCTCCTTTAAACCCATTAGCAAGACAAGGCCAGTGCTGGTGGTTTTGCTCCTTCCCTTTCTGTATGTTTTAGGTTGCTGATATTCAGTGGGTTAGAATACATTGTCTACATCTGCACTTGTTTTGTGATTGTGTAAAATAAGTAGGTAACAAGATGTTATTCTGAAATGGTTAGTAGGGATTAAATTTGTTATTTAAGACTTCTAGAGATTTAAATTCATGACTCATTACACATGAAAAACTGGAGCTTTCTTGCCAAAAGCTAACAAGAATAACTGCTTGATCTGAATGTGAGTGAGTCTTAGAAGATTTTTAAGTCCTGAAGAATGGTCTTATAAAAGAAGTAAAAAATATATTCTCTAAATAGGGAAGCATTATTTTAGGTGGCAAATCAGTATAGTTTTGAGAAAAGAATGTCAGTTTTTGAATATGTTTGCAAAGAAACTGGTTGATTAAATAAAGCAAGTTTTATTTTCACACATCAGTTGTTGTGGCTTCTGCTTATATGTGTACCGTATTACTAGCTCTTTTTTGTTAGTGCTGCTCTCAGGTTTTAGTGATCTGCCCAAGGCTGTGTCTTTGGGAGCAGGGTCTTTCTGAGTGCCTAAGACAGATCTAGACATTCCTGCTATTAACCTGGCAGTATTACTGTTGGATGGTTAGGAAATTGTTGTGGTCACCATGTAATGTGTCTAGAGTTGAGATACATTGTGGTAAAATTATACACAGAAGGTTATGGAAGGACACAGTCTCAAGAGCTCAGAAAAAAAAAGAAAGGTTTTTTGAGTTCAGGTTTAACATATCATCAATAGGATGAATACTTTTTTCCTCTTGGCTGATAGCTCTGGTTTTTGGATTCGTTCTGCTTCCCTTTCTATTTCCTGTTATGTCATTTCTGTCTATAATGCTCTCCTTTTAAAATCCCATCATTTTTTTTTTTTTTCCTTTGATTTCCTACTGATTTCATCTATGGAGAGAGTAAGAAAAAAAGAAAGGTGTATCTTCACTCTTTCAACTTGCCATACCCTATCCCAGCCATGCTTGTCGCTAAGATTTTGGATCTTTTTACACAGGTATAATTTCAGAAAAAAAAAAGACATATGAAATCTGAATTCATGTACACAAAGGTCCTTTAACAGATGTGAAAACTTCTTTTAGCTGCATGGTTTATTCTGCAGTATATCATGTGGCACTGCTTGATGTTCAAACATATGTGCTATCAGCATAGTTTAGTGCTCCAGTGATTTATTACCTGGGGCTCTCCCACAGAAACTCACTTTCTATCAAAATGTTATATTAGACCAGAAGTGTTCAAAATCCTACTCCTAAATGCCTGTTGTGTTCAGTGACAAAACTGCTTAAATGAGGAAGCAGATACCTTGTCAAGATATCATTGATAAACTTAATTGTTATAGCTTGTATGTATCTAAACGAGTAGACTCCCAGGAAGTTCCAAGAAAAGCTCAACCCCTGTCAGAGAGCTGCTAGAGCACAGTGTTTTTATTATTTGAGCACTTGTTATGTGATAACGAGTTCTCTTATGTCCCACTAAAATATGAGTTGAATAAATTTGCCACTTAGGTTATTCAAGGGTCCTGTAAAATAGCTCAGACGTTCTGGCTTAGTGGTTTTGTCCCCTTTACACCTCATATTCAAACCTTCCTCTGCCTGCATATGAAAAGATGTTGATTCTCTGGATGCTATGAATTAACATTCTGTTCCATAAACTTTGACATTAATGTATTTCCCTCTCTTTACCTGGCTAGGCTTTCGTTCCTATAGTGCACTATGCTGGTACTTTTGTGATCCAGTTACCTGCTGACCATACAAGAGAAAAGGAACATTTTGATTTCTTTGAGTCTGTCCTTCCTGGCTGTCACAGCAAAGTAGCAGTTTTGCAGTGTTATTCTTGAGTTCAATATTTTTGAGTGAATCCAGCCTCTGCTTTGAAGGTTAATACAGCAAATCCCATTGTCCTGTTCTAGGACTGAAAAAGGAAAAGTTTCCTGTGTCAGGAGTCATTGTTTTGTGATGTGTTTGTAAGTGCCTCCTGAAAGGCAAGGGCCTTTGATTGGAGTGTCTTGTTTTTGACAATAAGTGATAATGTCAGAGATGTAGTCTTGAAAAGCTGTTTGTGTGTCTTTCAACTGATAATATGTGGCGTGAATGTGGTTCATCTGCCCCTTATGTGTGTGAGGAGCTCTTTTATATGGTAACTTTTTTATTCTTATTATTAGCGAAGTTCACCATTTTCTGTAATGTAGTGAAGACCACTGGGATAAATCACCATGAAACCTTCACTTTGGGATCAGTGTTTGTTGAATCCCCATTCATGAGGAATGTGCTTCGAAAGCAAATAGTTCCTTCACTGCTTATTCTTCCATTGAGTGAGCCTAATGCCACTTTACCTCTCAGTACATGAATTTGGTGGGCAATGGGAAATATTGTGTCTGCCCTCCTAGTGCTTTACTATTACCATATTTTGTTTCTTTTGTTCACTCCTTTCTTGGGTTCCTGTAGGCTTTCCTGGGGGGAGCCACCCAGATTGTGTTACTACTTTTTCCTATTGTCCTTTAAAGTGTTTTTTTATCTTTCTATATTTGCTTAACTAGAAACAAACACAAAGGCAGGCTGCTCACAAAAAGATGTGTGTAGTAGCCATTCTGCCTCCTGCTTGACTTGAACTATTGTTTATTTTGCTTGTTCTTCTGAACTCTTGGGCAACTCTGAATGTGTACAGATACGTAAGACTTGTAGGCTGAGCCTGTGTAATTTAACTCAGGCATACCAAGGAATGTTCAGCACTAAAAAACCCAGTGAGCTCTGCTAGCATTTGATATTAACTTTTTGCAAGGAGATGTACACAGGGAGGTGAAAGCTTCATCTCCAGTCCATTCCAAAATTGTAGGTGACCTCACTGTGTTGCTCAAAGAAAACGAACAAAAGAAATGCATTGCACTTTATTGCCTTCCATGAAATGTCCCTGAAATTCCTGGGGTAGAAGAGCCAGGTGGTGTGAGATGACTGGTCAATGCCTATCCCTAATTTAGAGAAGTATGCATGAGATCTCAAGTCCCAAATGTATCTTAAGAGTGTAGATCAAAGTTTCAGTTATGCAAAGATGCACTCACTTATGCAAAGATGACACATCACATTGCTACACTTATAAGTAAATTCTGGACCAACCTGAATCAGTTGGAACTCCCTGTTTTCCAAGCTTTATGTTCACAGTATACAAACTTACACAGCTAAGCTGTGGACAAGGACATGACTTTTGGCTATGTTGATAAATATTTATTTGATCTCACTAGGCATAAGTGGTCTCTGGTAGAGTTAGTCAAAGTGCTTTCCTTTCTACTACACAGGTATGTAGCACTCCATTTCCTTTTCCTCTTTCCTTATGCTGATACAGGCTTTTGTTTGTTTGTTTGTTTGTTTGTTTTTGAGGGGGAGGTGCACTGAATCCTGTTCCTCTTTTTATGTATATTAATATAATCAGCTTCAGCTGAGTTTTCTATTTCCTACCAATTCCATTAAGTTACATGAATTCACTTGTTCCACTGAAGTTACATTCTCCCTCAATGGGAAACAACAAAGCTGAAATTGCCTTTATTCTGATTTCTATGAGTGAGGACTTCTGGAAGACATCTCAGGAACAGGACTGTGACTTCTTTGTCCTTCCTGGTGCTAAAGTGCTGCTGCTTTTCCCAGAGATGGTCCAAGTGCGTCAGCAGATAAAAAGCCTTTTCTTGGTGAGATCTGTGAGACAGTAGGCATCTGACTTGAGGCAGCCCATTGCAAGTGCCAGCAAGGGAGCAACAAGCCTGTAGAAAAGCCACATGCAAAAAAAGGGAAAGGTGGAAGAGAGAGAAAGTGCATTAAGTGACATTTGGAGATGTGCAAGTATTGCAAGAAAGGTTCTTTTAATATTGAAAGCAATTTTTTCATAATTTTGGGGGACTGGTCCTGTTAATAGTATGAATATGAATTGACACTGCAGAGAAGTAGCTGCTTTTTTGTCTTCTGTGGGTGATTTTTTTGTAGATACAGATTATGAACAAAGTTGGACCGGTTGTATTAAAATTTTAGAAAACTCACAGCAGGATCAGGGATGCTTTGACCCCTATTCTCTCTATAAAACAACTTTACTTTTTTCATTCAGTTTCTTACAAAGAGCCTGCTCTGTTCTCACCTTCCTGCCCTTGCCATCATTAGGAACTTCTCATAGGGTGCTCCCATGATGCACAGTGATTTTTCCTTCTTTCTCCAAGTGGTACTGCTCGTTCTGAAAACAAACTTTGTTTGGTGTCTTCCTTTGGTCTTGAAATAAAGACCTGTCCTCCTTTAAATCTGTCGTCCTTTAAACCTGCCCTTACACATCTCTGTTCTGACCAGTAAGAATGAACTTGCTTCTTTGCCGAATTTACTGAGAGTATTGACTTCCACACAACATTTTGACTCCACACTTATGAATCTCTTAGGTAGGACTCAGTCAGCTTTTCCCAAACCACCTTTTCTGGCACTAACTGTCTAAATAGCAGAGAAAGTGTGGAAGAAAGGCTGCACAGGGCCACTCCCACCTGATTTTTTCTTTAAAAATTAGGCTCAACAGCGTGTGAGAAAGGTAAGGGCAAAGGGCTGAAGAGGAGAGGGGAGTAATAAGAGGAAGACAGAAAGGGGAAGACACAGGAAAATATATTCAAGGAAAGAGGGACATTTTAAGGGTCACATTTTCAGAAGGGAGGACAGTGATTTCTGAGCAAAAATGTATACTTCAGGTGAGACACATTTGGCGACTACACACTTAGGGCCATCCTCGCACTGGTTTCATTCTACTACTACATTATCCTCATGAGGCTTTGACATTTTAAACCATTGTTTAGAGGTGTCAGACCTTGGCTTCCTCGGAGGGAGATAGTCACAACACCTTGGATTAGGCAACCCCTAAAAGAATTTGTACGTGTATGTCTTTTGATCAGCTAATACTTCAGTGGCTGGTTATGTTTGCAATTACACTTTTCCTACACCATATACTGCTATGGCAGCCAATGACACTTTCGCCACAGAAGGTGTACTCTTAAAAAAATTAGTCCAGTATTCACAATTGTTAGCTTTCTCACTGCTGCAGTTATTCAGGGACTGTTGTGGCAGTACTATTAGGCCACTTCTTCCTCTAAACATATCTCTGTCCTATACCACCACATCATGAAGCTGGTGCTTTACTGAGTTGATATGTACACTCCAATATATCAAGGACATACATCATTCTTCAGAAGCTGTATGTCCTTAACAAAGACATATTTTCACCTTTCATTCCAACTTTGGAATCATACAACCCGGGGCAGATGAATTACTATTGCATTTTTACCCCAGAATAGACTGTTTAAATAGCATATATATGCAATATATATTACAGCTGTTTCTTGAACTGCCTAACTCAGTATTTCTATTCCACTAACAGCAGAGCTCCTCAGATGTTACTTGTCCTGGGTGCTGCCTGGATACAATTTAGTATCCTAAATGGATGGACAAAGATATGAGCAAAAGAAATTATACTACCTATATTTTACCTATAGGCAACTGGGAGACAGGGAAGTTGGTGGCCAGGTGTTTAGAAGTAGTTGAGGCCCTTAATAACGCCATATAGGAAGTCTGTGACAAATCCAGAAATGAGCCACAGTTTATCTAAGCTATGTAATAGAACTTCATCCTAGCCTAGGTTTTTAAAACCCACACTCAGTACTTCATCTATTTGTTTTTATGTCTGTTGGTGTCTTTTGGATCTGCTGGCCCTATTTAAGAGAAAGGGGAGACAGCTCCAGCCAAGGCTGTTGGGCAGGGAGCTTCCTATCAGACCGGTCACTTTATTAGTCCTGACACAAGCTGCACCCACATCCCCTTCATCCCTTTGCTCAGAGAACTGCCTATAGCATTTTGCTTTATTGACTCCATAGGTATTCCAGTCACCAAGAGCCTTTGTGCTTCAGTGCCTGTGTAGGTTACCACAATTTCCACTGGCAGTGTTCCTAACCCACTTTCTGTAGGTTGACCTGGTTATGGAGTTAGCACCTTCACTTTGAGCATTTTTGGTTGGTTTTCAGATATAATGTTTTAAACCACCCCAAAAATACAATTTCAGGGTAAAAAGCCTCAAATGTAGTTCCAGTTCATCTCATCCAATATCAGCTGCTCTGCTGAGGTCCCAGATCACCGTTGACCTGACTGGGGCTTTTGGTGGCCCTGTACTCTGAGTGTCACCTGTCCCCAGGAGAATGGGCATGCTCAAGGGGGCAGGGAGGGGAGGAAGAAGGGGGAAGGCAGTGTATGCTGACCCACGCCTGGCTTTCCATCCAGCACGGTCAGATGTCAGCCAGGGCAGGGACTGGGCCTGGGAGCTCAGAAAGGCTCCTGTGTTAAGACATAATTGGTTTAGACATAACTGGCACAAGCTGATGAAAATTTCCCATCCACTTGATCTCTTTTCTGCAAAGCGGCAGCTCACATATTTTGTGATTGTTCCCCTTTTACCATTTTAAAAGCTCTTGGCGTGTTCACGGAATTTTACCATATTTTAAATACTAAAGACCTATAATACAAGGATACTGTCTGATATAAGAAAACTTACATTTATCAGCAAGTCTGATATGTGTCTGTAATGTAATTTGGTGATTTATATTGAATTGCCTCGATATTGAATTGCCTTTGTTTTGAATTGACTATTTTCTGTGCTGTTGTGTAACACTTTGTGGAATAAGCATATGATAGAATTTTGTCTTTTGAGGATTTTATAGAAAACATCAAACAGACTAAACAGTACAATTTTATGGTGAAGTCCTGAATGTGGCTGTTAATAACAGCTCTGTCGGCTGTAAATAAAGGGCCTTCCATTTACTGGTAAATATGCATTTAATAAAGAAAAAAAATTGCAAATGGTGTTTAGAATATGCTAAATGACTCTAAACAAAGCTATTAGTAAGTCAAATGTTGTGCTTTCTATTCTAATATGTTGCTGTTGCCACATTCTCCTTTATTTTAATATGCATATTTCAGTATGCTACTATTCACATCAACACATTATCCTCTAATTATCTTTCAGAAATAATTATTCAGTACCTATTTGGATTATAATACACAGTATGCATCACTTAGAGGGTTTACAGCTGAGTATAATACAGGTATCTTAGTATCTTTTCAGATTCTCCAACTTCCTTTCAGTAAAACTCTGAGCATGTTGAAAGTGGAATTTTAGTCCTCTCATTGACCTGTGCTGTTGACTGTCTTCTAGTGAAGTAGAAGCCAATAGAGATATCAAAGCCAGCTAATAAAATATATATATCCTCCCAATGTTTTGCACGTGATAAGAGTCACTTTTCTCTATTACCAAAGTTAAATGCGTATCTTGAAATCCCCTTATTAGTGCATTGTGATGAACTTTCACTATTTTATATCCAATCGCTGCTTAATTGATACTAATTACTGTTAGTTATTTTTTTTCTCAACACCTTTTAGCCTATGGGAGGGAGAAATGTTTTACTTCCACAGGGATACCATAATGTTGTCTATACATTAGATAACTGAGGCATTTACTAATACGTAAAACCTGAAATATATCCATCTCAATTCAAAGAGGTCCAGAGAGTGGAACCCATCTCTCAAAGGGCCTGAGGCTGTCAGCGCTTTAGCTCACAAACCCAGCAGTGATCTTGTTTCGGGCATCCTTCCCTCTGTCCCTGTGTTTGGTGCTGGGTGTCTCAGTTCAGGGACAGAAATATTTTGTGTACGATCAAGAAACAAACTGAACTTTGTAACCACAGCCTCCTGCAAGGTCAGCCAGCTGAGCCGCCTGGCCTTTCTCCACACAGATGCTGAGACACAAGTGGGGGAGTTTTCTCTTTTCTTCAGGCATCGCAAGCGGTTTTATGGTCTCTGGAAGGAGGAGCTGGGTCTGCAGGTTTGACTATCCAGTTAGTTGACTTTGGTGTAGGCTTTGATGTAATCTCTTCCTGGTGTTTTACCAAATGGGACTCTTTGTTTTAGCCTTTTTCTGCCTAAGATGTCTCTTTCACCTTGCTGTTTTCTTGAAATAAGTAGTACTGTCTTTGAGAACTCTGCTGCTGTGTCGTGATTTGTGTTTCAACATTCAGTTTAAATAGGCCACGTAAGAAAAGGGGTAGAAGGAATAGGGGACAGACACAGAAACTTGCTCATGCGTAGGGCGGTTACACAATCCTCATTTCCTTAGTAAATCATGCTAAAAATTAGATACTGAAGTATAAAGTGTAGGATTTATTTGTTCTTACAACAATGTTTGTCCATGATGTCTTCTGGTCTAGATGCAGAGTTCATTTTTTAAGACTTTAAAATACTTTCAGTTTTATTTGGAATAGCTTTTGCTTAGAGAGGGATTGTGCACTGGTTGACCAATGTGCGTTTGTATACATTGGTTTTACCTGTGTTCTTGAAGTAGACTTGAATGTGACATATACCTTTGTTTGCATGCAAGGGAGACATTCTTGGTAAGACAAAAGAGGTCATGTGAATAGCAGGAATGGCTGCTGGCCTGCTCCATCAGAATGATTTCTAATCATTTTCTGCCTCTGTGTGTGCACAATGTTTATGCCAGTAGAATAGTAATAGTAATTCTTAACACAGAGTACCTTATTCAAGTGTTTAAGCTAGTTTCAGAAATAATTTTCTTGTCAGACTCATCACTGTAAACCTCTCTGATATATCTGTACTGCCATATGTTGATTTATATAAAGCATGTCCCATTGATGTTGAAAATAACCCAAATGGAGAGGCCTTAGCAATAAGCCTCACTTAAAATGCTAAAGCAGAGCTTAAGTGCCATGAGGGTGCTCCTACAATTTGTCTGCATGGAAATGCATTTCAGCTACAATTGAAATAGTAATAAGGATCTCTCTCTGCTGCAGATTCTTAGGCAAATACCTGGGATATATGCCTACTCTGTACCTGGTCCCATCTGATTACACTGACATTTTGACATCTGCAATTTTTCAGCATGTATCTTTGAAAAGCAAAACCATTTTTTAAAGACTGTTCTATCATGACTGTGAAAAGTGCTTGTTTCACAGGACACATACAATATATGGTGATGACTTTCATCAGGTTAGCATTTCTTTCTAATCATGCTATAAAAGAAAAAGAAAATATGTCAATGCCATAAAAATGAAAGGAGCAGAGGAAGAAAAAGCGAGCACACTTTTTTAGTCAGTCAGAATTATGGATTTTACAATATTCTTTGATATTTTTTCTTGTGATGTTAAGGCTTCATTCTCTATTTTTCAATTGCTATTAAAAAGTTGAATATAAGTAGAAATTGATTTAGATAGAGTATCTGTCTCCTTCAGCCTGAAAAAAAAACCCAGTCTATTAGTTTTGTATTTTGAATGGAATGATTTAACACATTTTCTTGTAGCTCATCAGTAGAATTAGTCAAAGTATAGTTTTGTAGCAGACTTTAGCTAAAATGTTAGTAGCATTTATACTAATTATTTGTTGCATATACATGGAAGATGCATTTTGTATTAAACTTTGAACTGCAAATGTTGCAGCAAAAGATAGTTCATTACAGTTGCAAATGTCTTTAAAAAACACACAGCATAAAGGCAGAGATTTCTTGTATAAAATTATTAAAAAGAGGAAAAATCTGTTAAACAGCACTGTCTAGAAACCTTTGCTAAGAATAATATTTCCATTGATCAATGAGTTATAGTTATACAGATACACAGCAGAAGATAATCATAGCAGAATTAAATTCACTCATCTGAAGAAGGTTAACACAAAGCTTAAATGTCTCTTCAGGACTTACTCAAGCCTTATTTTGAAGGGTTAAATTGGAATTTAATGATGAAGAAACTGCTCCCTCTGGCTCTTTTCAGAGGAATGGATTTCAACTCCCTCAAGAATATCTCAGAACTACCATAGCTGACTATTTCATCTGGGAAAGGGCACAGACCACAAATGAAGGACGATGAAATAGTCTCTAAATATGATAAGTAAGTGATATATTGAATGAGACTCCAACAAGTGAATCCACAAAAACTGTACGAATTGAAAATAGCTGAAACCAAACATTATGTATTGATAAAGCACGATTTAGAACACAAAGGCAAAAACTTCTGATTATATTCTAAAATCTAGTCCCAGGCAGAATAAATGATTTAAGTTGTTAAATTTGGGACTAGTTCCTTGGCTTCACTGATTGACATCATTGAGCCTTCACAATGTCATTAGTGAGAGAGATGTCCTCGGGTCCTAATCTTATTATTGTAAATGAGAAATCTCATCTAAAACAAGGAATCTCATCTAAAACAAGGCTTTTGTAGTCTGTTGTCTGGTGAGCAAGAACTCAAGTTTCAGAATTGCCTGTAGAAATTTATAGTTAGTGTGCTAAGGCACTTGAGGGATGCTTGAATGCATCCCCAGGCATTAAATCATTATGGACCACCACTGAAACAGCAATTATTTATTTTTATGACCATCATCAGGCTTCAGCTATCCAGCTCGAGGGAGCAGTGTCATGACAAGTGTTCAGAATTTTCGTATAGGTGTGTCTGTGGTCGTACCTCACTTCTCAGAGTTTACAAGAAAAATTTAACTTTACTGTCTAGCTAAGGTTCATGATCTAGCACACAGTAAATGTGATTTTTTTTGAGATCATGGAGTACTTCTGCTCTTCAGATTCCTTCAGTATATAACTATTGTCCAATGGCTTTCATGGGAAACAACCCAATCAATCATTTACTTGTATAACAGACAGTGCTCTCACATGAATTATTTGCTTTGCAAGGGTTTTGTTGGTCTTAGATTGAAACAAACATTTTGAACATCCCCCTGGCTTGAAACAGTTATTTATTCTTTACAATGTAGATGTTTACGACATTATTCAGTTAGAATTTCCTTGACGCGGGGCTTAGCGTTCAAGACAGCCTACAAGATAACAACCCTCAGAAACTGGAGGGAGAGCGAATTTGGTTTGAATCCTAATGAGCTGCAATGGTGAGTCTCTCAGCAGAGCCTGTGCTGAGGAGTTTCCATTGTCAAAACAATTTTCAACTAATGCCCATAGAATATAAGGAAATCAGACATGCTGATATTAAAACAAATGCAGAATGAACAAAAATAGGTGGTTTTAGCTTAGGCGTTGTTCATGCAAGATTCATTGTGAGCATCAGAAGAGGGAAAGGACGATTTTCTGACAGACTAGGAACCTGTGTAGGCAGTCTAATTTCACTCAATAGGTTAAACTTAAGGAAGCAGCCTTAGTAATGAAGTTTTGTATGTTTCAAAGAATGATACTGAGGTAATTTCTCAGATGGTCTCCTGACAGGAGGAAATTACAAAAATACACTTGATCTCGGAACAAATGAGGAATATAGTTTGAGGTATGAGCAACAGGAGAAAGAATGCTAAAGAAAGACTATTTCTAAGTCTTCCTTCCCCCTCTAACCCTTTTGCCTTCCACATACATTCCTTTAGAGCTTCTAATGTCTTAAATTAAACTTAATGAAAAGAGCAGACTGTTTTAGAAGTGTTTTTAGTGGTGATTGCTCTCAAAGCACAACATATATAAGATCCTATTTATTTATATTTTTTGTGGAAAAATAGAAACATATGAGCAAATCCTCACTCATAGTTTGTTATCATAATACAGTTGATTTAACAGAGCTGTGATATTTATACCAGGCAAGGAAGTGTCTCCTGGGATTTTATTCTTCTCTCATTTACATTGTTTTAAGCATGCCTAACTACTTAGCATTTCAAGGGCTTACTACTGATTTGCCACAGCGCTAGACTAAAATCAGAGTGACCTTTTCCTTGCTACAGTAGAAGGGTATTTGTTTCCTAATACCACTTCTGAATAACCATAGCATGGGGAAGACTCTTCAGCTTCTCTAAGATTAGAAGTACAGGCTGTCTTTAGAGTAAGACATGAGCAGTATGTGACATTTTGGTGGGAGACAAATGAGCTTGCTTGATACCTCTGTGTTCACTTTGAACACCTTGTAAGGCTGGCCCTACATGCATTCCAGTCTACCTGTTCTCATTTATTTTACCTTGATTCCAATTTTGCTTACAACCCTTTCTGTCTAAAATTATGTGGTTTGCTAAACTGTACACTTACCTCACAGTATATATTCTTCACTAATTTATATGAAGTACATTCTTGTCTTTTCTAGGTCTAGGTTAATTTACATGCCATTATGTTTGTGCAAAGTCTGGACGTTTCACTTTTCATATCACTGGGCTGCATTTTAATCAGAGAAAATAGTCTGATTATGCTTATATTTTGCTGCTCTTTTATGAACATTTTAAAATAAGAAAGTGAGAATTTAAAGGACAATACCACAGGATAGATTAAAAAAAGAAAAAGTCTCATCTAAATAGTTTCCAAAGAAAAAGGTACATTACGTATATAAAAAAAGTCTTCATATGAACTTCTATTATCTCTGTGCATACACACCCTCCTACCTTCAGTTTTTCACATATCACACACATTTTAAAGAGCAATATTAACACATTCCAACAACAGATTTTGGTTGAGCCACCTATTCTAAAGCAGATGTCATTAAAGTTTAGGTTTTCAAAGGCTGATTGGAAATTTTCTGATGTTGTGAAAACAAAACCAAAAAAGAATCATAGAGCGTGTGTCATTGTGGAGAGATCCTCACTGAACTCCAGGTGATTTCCCTTAACAACATGAAATAGCTGCTGCCCACTTACATCTGTGCCCACCTGCTCACCCAGATTCTTTTCTGGTGTTTCAGTGTGTTAGTTGGGGAGGAATCTGGGATCCAGAAAAGCTTCCATCCTGGAAAGGACAGGAATATTTTGGTGTTCCAAAATGAGAAAAAAAAAAAATAACAACTGGAAGTTGTTCTTCAGAAATGCAATTTGACTTTCTGTTTTGGTCCACATCCATCCCCATGTCTGGAAAACGAAAACTTCGTCCATTTCTTCCCTTCCTAATTTCCCAGAACAGTCAGACGTGCACATCTCATTTTATCTCCCACCGACACTCCAGAAACAGCACTGCTTCTTCAGCTGATGTTTTAGTTTAAAGGAGATGGCCCTCTGTTTTCACCAACAAAGCCACAGAATGTCTCTGAAAGCACCTAAGGAGACAATGACACAGGAAAGCTCATTTGGTTTCAGCCCTGACCGCTCATGCACGTCAGTATTACCTTGGATAAATTGTATTTTTTAAGCACAAGCTTGAGCAAACAATGGTATGTAAATTGCATCAACCTACAAATAGCTCTGGGAGGCATTGTGACTCCTACCACAATTCAGAATAATTGCTTACTGGGTTCCTCTTGCTCTTGGAGGATAATAATCAGCTGCTTACCTCTGTCTGCAGTAAAGCTACTAAACACCAGCACAGAAAACCTAACATAAATGTGCACTTGCTCATTTGCTTTGTTTAGCAGTTAAAGCTTCCATATCACTCACTTCTTATTTGATGCCTGGCATGCAAGTCCTCACTTGCTTTCTATGTATTTGGACTCTTTATCTCCCATAGACATACAAAGATTTACTTTTTATCTCCTTCCACGCATATGATATTTAAGCAAAACTACAGCCAATCATTGTCTGTGTTTTTTTTTTTTTAACCCCCCATTTGTGGAATGGAGATAGTAAAGCTTATTCACACTTCTAAAACACTTAAGAAGCACCAATTCTAAATTATAGATCATACATAGAATGCATTTACATGGTGTTTATGTTATAATGCCGTAATGGTGTCAAACGCGCTCTCCCATATATGAGAATCATTCTCTATATGAATAACACTCAGTGATTTTTCCATGTGAAAGGGATAGAATCCCATAGTGGGCTATGTGAAGATAAAATGCTAAGAACTTGATGTAGTTAATAGTTCATGTCACTCTGTACCACAAAATTGGATATATTAACCCTGAATCATTACAGGAAGATCTAAACCCCATTGTAATTTCACACAGAAACATACTTACTGGATTAGTAACTTGTTTCGAAATTTCCAGTGCCAGTAAAGAGGCATTTCCTTTTTGGAGATGTATATCCCCATTTGCCCCAATTTTGAGTTATTGCTTGACTGAAAGAGTAATTCAGTGACAATACTGGCAAAATAGGGATTACTATAATTTCTTGAAAGTACATTACTCAATAGGAGACATTTGAGAGCAAGGTCAGAAGATAAAACACAATCAGCTTTCAACTTGAGGGGTTCTTTTGGATTTACCTTCCAAAGTTCTGGTTAATCCCTGCAACGCAAGGTAATTGCACCAGTGTAAAATCCCCTTGTAACACATGGCATTTCCATGGCTTGCCAAAATAGGCCTTGAGGATTTTCAAGTTGTTTTGCTTTCCTTTTACAGGCTTTCAACATAACAGCTGTGATATTTATACTCTTTTATTCTAAAGAGCATTTTCGCCATTCTGGAGGAAGCTGAGACTGCCCCACGCTTGCTCCCAATACATCTTGACATTTTGAAAATGAACACAGGTCCCCAGAGAACACACCATGTGCTTGATGGAACAACTGTTCCATTTAGCAATATATATACAGTCAAATTAAAACGTATTAATTGCACATCAGGATTAACGCAGACCTAAAGTTCTCTGAAATCAGAGCCCACAAAATACCAACTCTTTACCCTGTCGCCTCCACCATCGCTGGTGCCATTATAGGAAACAGACGAAGAACCCC
The DNA here is from genome assembly GCF_963082525.1 of Nesoenas mayeri. Lineage (NCBI taxonomy): Eukaryota > Metazoa > Chordata > Aves > Columbiformes > Columbidae > Nesoenas > Nesoenas mayeri. Next base: position 39,068,223 of record NC_137543.1, on the reverse strand, counting down.
AAACTCATTTCTTCAACGAGCAGCTTTGTTATTCTACAAGTTTAAAACCAGGGTTAGCTGTAATTGAGAGTGGTGTGCTGAGCACTATGCCACCAATATAAAAAGTTAATAATGTAAAAATTATTGATCAGACTGTTCTATTGTGGGAATTATGGACATGCCCAAGTTAGCATGAGCAACTATGGAGGGCACAAAAGGGTTTTCAACAAGCCACAACACCTTGGTAGTGACAACTGCTACAAAACATGTATCTCACTCTCCAAATGGATCCTGGGCAGTAACTGGTTTCCCTTTTCTTTGTCATCTTCATCATCTCATCATCGCTCCATATACTTATAAGAACACATGAGAAATACTGCCAAGAATAATTTTGGCTTACTCTTGTGAGGTGGGGAGTGGACTCAACTAATTTTGCTTGATATTGCCATCTCACCATGGGTTTTTTCTGAGGTCTGGTCGTGTCTGTGCACTTTGTCCTAATTTTTCTGACAAAACTTTCTTATTTGCTTCATAGGACATTGTGAAAGAGAGGTTTTGTCTGTTTATCTTAAACCATAATTACCCAGTTTGAAATCCAGTGGACTCAGATCTGAAGTTAGTGGCTGAAAGAGTAATATAGTTCCTTATTGCTGATGGAGTTTGTGCTTTTCAACAAAAGCAAGTGTTCCGCTACCTTAAATACATTCTGTCTTAACCTTCGAATAAACTGAGTTTTGCTGTCTCCTGATGGAAAATTAGCTGGGATAAGATGCAGATCATCTTTCAATAGGCTTTGTCTCTGGATTAGGTGTTTTACTTCGATTTCATCACTAGCTCTGATTTCTCTGATACTGACAGGACCAACTAATTTACAATGGTATTTTTACAGATACTAGACCAAATGCATGGTCCCCTAATTTTTGATAATTCATTTCAGGTGAAGAATAATACCTCTGAAATGTATGCCTTTCATTGTATTGTGTTTCTTTCAATTCATCTGTTGTCCTGTTGCTAAACTGTGAGCATCTGGATTCAGATACTTGCTTAGTAAATTTTGTCTGGCATCTTCCTACATGTCCGTGGAAATAGCAGCAAATAAGTGGAGTAGTGAAATTTAAAAATATGGCTCTGAAACCTATAGGTGTACATCTCATAATGTTAAATATGATTTTTTTAACAGTATCAATTTATTACTCACCCTGTTTGCCCTTTTCTACATACACGTACTCATACTCAGTAGAGATTTTGTAGTAGCTGTAGTTCCCCTAGGGCTGTATCATGAGGGTCACAGGTAAAATATAGAACAAGAATTATTGGTAGCATAAAGCAGTTCGTATCAACTGAAAGGCTGGTTCACAACTGATTATTGATTGGTATCCTGATGTAGCCATTTCATTAATAAGGAAATATAAAATAAAATGCCTGAAAAGGAAAGAGGAAGCAATAGCTATTATATATGTAAGGGAAGCTATCTCCCCAATACATCTTCTCTACATTTTGCTTAGTTCAAGAGATGAAGCAGGATGATAATGAGGAAAGATCAAAGCATGGTAGCTTGGTAATGTTCTACTAGATTGCTCTTGGGGCTATTTTGTAAAATCATAGAGCAAAATAGTTTTAAAGAATTCTGCGAGTCTTTGTCATTTCTTTTAAAAGGTCTAGAGAACTAGATTTATTATATGCTACAAGAACAAGACCCTGTACTTAAAAATGACAAAAAAAATTCAATTTCACTTTTTTTTAATAAGTGTACAATATATAAAAGAAGTGTAGCTATACAGTGGTCACATTATACTGGGATTTGGCTAAACCACAAAATGTACATCTTGGGCCTTGGGAAAGAATTTGTCTTCCCTTTCATTTCCCTTAAAACTTAAGAAACTAATATTAGTTGCAAGAAACAACCCACTTCACTTAGCTTTAGGTTAACATGGAAAATATTAAATCTCATGTAGCCAATGTTAGCATTTAAATGTACATACTAGAAAGGAAAATGAAAGTACATGAGGACAAGATTGATACATGTTCCAGGATGTAGTGGTATATGTTTGAAGGCAGAGTTGTCAGAAAATTGTTAAAATCATCAAAAGACCACAAAAGAGAAAACTGTGGAAATGGAAATAGGGCATGGAAGTAAGTATTAATGTGTTTGGAGAACAAAGGATGTTAACAATGATGTGGGTCTCTTGAGCAGTGACAAAATAGTCAAATTGCTTAAAATGGTAGAAATGACAGAAGTGATCACTCTGTATTTCTTCTCCATCTTTGGGAAAAAAATCCAAATAAGTAAATGATAAAGGTGTTCGATCCTGTGGTAATTTGAGAGGATGTCTAGCAGTAAATATTAAAATGATACACATTTTGAAAAGAGCATGTTCCTCTATTTTGCATTTAGAGGTTTTGAAAGAATTAAGCAAGGAGTTCTCTAAGGATTTACTCTTGGTTTTCGCCATATTTTGGAACACTAAAGAGGTTCCAGAAAGAGTTAATGTTATGTAATAATTTAGAAGGGGTCTTAAGTAAATGATTTACTACTATAATCAGTGCTTAATAATGTGCTTAGTTGGACACTTCACGAAATGTCTATCAAGAAATTAAAATGTTATGAAAACTATACAGCATACCTCATACTAGAACTAAAAATACATTGGTTCTCAAAATATAACCACTTCCTCAGGGATTTCTGCCCCAAAATATTATCTTTAAAGGCTATACTCCCAGTGATTGTATAGGTGCTTTGGGTCCTATGCTGCCAAACATTTCAATAATGACCAACAGAAAACACAAAATCATAATTTCTAAGATTTGCAGGGATGCAGAAGTAGCAAAATGGTAAATAATGAAGACAATTATTGCTATTCTAGTGTTCTTGTCTCCAAAAACCCCTCAAATTATTTAGAATCCTATAAACTATCAGGATTGTTCTGTTATTTTGGAGTGTTTTTTTAAAAACAGCCTGAATCTGAGCTGACACTTTTTCACGTCTACTTAGAAAAGAAAACCTTTGTTGCAGTAGCTTTTAAAATGGGTCATCATGTATCTTGGGAAAGGAACTCTAAGCTATTATGTCTGGAATGCTTTTGTCCAAGACCTTGTAATATGAGGCTAATTGCAGCGCTTTTGGTCAGTCAAAGAAAACACCTTTGGGGAAAAGTTTATGTGGTCCTTTTGAGTAATTGCCATGTGTCATTGTGTCTGAAGAGACAGGCCTTCCCATTTAAGTAAATATTTCCCCACATTCAAATAGATAGTTAAGGTCTTAGAAAATACTCTGTTAAAAATTATTTTTATTTCCCAAGTAGTCAACATTGCACTCTAGTTTAATCACTGAAAAATAATAATTTCCTTTAGAAGAAAGTATATAAACCTTGTTGTTTTCAAAATATTATTTATTTTTTAAAAAAGAGTTTAATTCTTAGTCAGACGAAATTGGACTTTTCCAAATATGAGCCAATAACCAATATTAAAATGTTTCTGAAAGCAGGTAGACATGAAATGGAACAAAATGCACAAGAAGAAAATACACTGAAGAAATAAAATTATCAGATATTTAGAGAGTTGAATTTGATGTAATAATTCAGTCTTTGCAATAACCATGTCTTACAGGGCCAAAACCCCATCCTGGCGGAGCTGTCTTCAGGTGTAGGAAATTGCGTGTAGTTGCACATAGCTTTGAACAGAAAGGGCTGCCAAACAGCTGGTCCCCACCCTCTGCCCAGACCTGCTCTATGGATTTGGAGTCTTTGAGACACCAGCTGCACTAGGTTAGTTCATCCCACTGCTTGGTTTGGAGACAAGAAGCCACCAGCCAGTTCTCCCTCAGGAATAAGGACCTCACAACCGATGACTCGATTTGGTGCAGGTGTGGTGACAGTGTGGATTAATCTGGGTGATCCTGCAGGCACTGATGCTACTGGGAGGACATCAGACATAACCCTACCCTCCTCACACATGCACATGCTCATGCTCTGCTGAACCTAGTAGTTTTCCTGGGGGAAGAGGTTTGGGGTTAAATGAACTTCCTATTATTACAGTATTACGATTTTCTTATTCACACAATTTGCAAGGTTTCCATTGCTCAGAAAAGGGAACTATTTTGAATCTAGATGGACTGTACGTGTGATTGGGCCAGACTTTCAGAATGACTTCTGTACAATTGCTTATGTATCTGAAGAGTTAGAAACACTGAATTAATTACATATGTGTTTATATGCATTTTTTGTAGATATATATTATGAAATAGTTCCCTGCATGTTCAGATATTTACATGGACATACATGACTTCCCTTTGTGTCTGATGTCCGGCCTTCTCAAACAGACCGTGCACAGATTTATGGGGTGAAGTGCAGGAGCCTGTTGTGTCTTCTTTGTTTTAACCACAAAACTATTGCTTAATCTGAAAGAGGTTTGGATGCTTTGGGATCTATCATAGGGGAACCATTAGAAATAGAAGTCAAAGAACTGTATCCTGCTTTCAGCTCTGCCAAAGACTTGATTGAATGAATTCAGTGAAACATTTTCTGACAAATAATATATTCCTATTTCACTGGCTTCTACTCTCTGTAACACCTCTTACGAATTTTGAATGAGGAACTGAAAATGCTAAGTTCTGATACCAAGGGAAGATGGAAATGAATACTGAAGGTGGCCAAAAGTGTAATACAACAACATAATCTAGTTACATAAAAACTGCAAACAGTAAAAAAATCATGCTCATCATTTGTTGTTCCCAGCAGATATACTCAGCATTTTTCATTGGCTTTTGATTGAAATATTTGCCTTGTGGTGTAATCCTGTGTTTTTGTAATGAGAATAAGTCCTCAGTAAAAGCAAACTGGAAGAGCTTTATTTCTAGACAGATGTTTAAAATAAGACAGGAACATGGTATATGAAAAGAAGATAGAGAGGTGATGGTTCCTTGTGTGTTCCTGAAGCCATCTAGCATCTCCAGGCTTCCAATACAAAGTGACAGCTTTAATTTACAGTTGAGCTTGCAGAAATTTTTATAGCTCTGAATTGAATTCTTTTCTGTGGGTAATACAAAGAGCTTATCAGAACAAGCACATTTTTTAAACCACAAGACACTTTAGGGTATATACTTTGAATTCAGAAGTAGGATCTTGAATTTACGTTTAGAGAAAATATAAAATAAGTTGGATCATTAGAGAGTCAAAACTGAGATAAGATTAAAGTTATACCTGAGGACATACATATCTTCTATATTATCCCTGTCCTATTATTCCTACCTGTTCTTCACTTTAAGAAATGAATTTGCCTTGGCTGTGAAGAAAAACAGAAAGAAGACGTGTTTCTTAATTGGTTAAACAGGTGTTCATTGCAGAATAGGCAATATAGCAAATAGACATCTTAATCTATATTATGTATATTAAGTTAGAATTAAAACCCAGGAAACCTAGCAAAAGGCCCTACAAGTGCCAATGGAAATAAAACACAGGATACATCCTTACAAGCAAATGGAGAAGGGAAAGAAGCCCTGCAGGTTCCTCTGGGCTCTCTGTGGTGCAGAGGCAGAACTGCCCTTGTGTGAGGTTTTCTTTTCTTTCAAGAGTCTGAGGTAAGTGTGAAATAAAAGCTAAAATCAGTCTTGCAGCTCCTCAGAGCTGTGTTTTTACAACATGAAAAAGAGGTTATATACATATATTTGCTGTCTTGCAGTGGTAGGGGAAAGATGGAGGTGGGGTACGTAGGGTACGAGAGTATGTGGAAGTACGTGAAAGTGGAAAGTCTCCTGAGGACACTCTTGGGCATGGTATCTTTAAGAGAGGGTCTGGAAGTCAAACACCATGAGCAAGTAATCCATGAGGAAGTCGAGTTACATTTGAGAAAGTGAATCTGGATTTTGTCCTTAATCTATTAGTGTAGGGAAAGTTACCTATTTTATGTATAAATATTTTGCATGCTTCCAGGTCTTCATCTGAATACAAAAGGTTTTTCAATTGGTTTTTCAACAGCTTTCAGATTTTTGTAAAAGAATACATTACAATAACAGAAATATGAGGAGTTTACGGTAGAGAATGAAGGTAGTGATGACAACCTCTTACTGTATTTTGTAAATAGTAATAAGACAGAGATAAAGGTTGGTATTTTATTCATCTCACTGAGTTGGGATGGCCTTGGCAGTAGTAATAGATTGCAATAAATTACTCCAAGGAATTCAAGAACATTCAAGAACCTAAGAATGGACATACTGAATTAGTGCAACTGCTTAGGAAATCTACTTTCTTGTCTGTAAGAGTGCTCAGATTATTAGGGAAAAAGTGTGAGAAACATACAGGAACTTTAAGGGGATTTTGACAGAGACTTTATGAAAAGGCAGTGTTAATACATTGCCCATTTACAGTAAAAAAGGATTATTTTTTAACTAATTTTACCAAAGAATTACAGTAAGAAATATTTTATCCCTTCCTAGCACACTGCTTCTTGTTCCCCTCGTTCCTCTTGTAGGAAGTAAGTGACAGAGGGGTGGCAGAGTGCAAAAGGCCCCAAAACCAATATAAACTTAATCTTTCCTGGGTCCTGTGGTTTACTTTAGTTCTTCAGTGAAAGTAGAGACAAGTCATTAAAATTCATCATTGCTGTTTGTCTCCAAAGCAGCCCTAGAGCAGAGACACCAACCCATAATTAAGGGCAGGAGTAAAAGGTCTGTAAGGTATAAATTTAATGATGAAAGTGTCCATGTTGCAGCATATTTCTTAATAGTCTGTTTGGCAGCTTTTTGAGCTTTCAATAGCAAAACCTAAACTTATGTGATTTATTTGCCATTCATTTTTGGAATCCAAACTTGTCAGCAAACATAAAGCCATCTACAGCTCAAAGTCTACATAGTTCACCTCAAACTCTGGGAATCCATTAGAAATACCTAGTACACCACATGGTGGGATATACCCCAGGTGACACAGAAATGCAAAAATCATTGTTATTAAGAGGTTACAGAAGAGTGTGTTGGGGGCATACAGGAGATACAGTGGTCCTAAAGAAGTTAAAGGAAGAGCTGTGGATTTAGTGAACAGTGTGTCCCAGAGACATGTGAGTGTGCAAAGGAGGCAGTGTAAGAGACATGACAGTTCAGGTAGAAGTAGGAATAAAGGTGCTTGCAGCCTCTTCAACTCTGAAGTTACAAAGGAAATGAGACAACAGAGATATAAGCTGGGGAATGACCTATTAGAGAGCAGTGTAGAGGAAGGGGACCTGGGGGTCCTGGTGGACAACAGGATGACCATGAGCCAGCACTGTGCCCTCGTGGCCAGGAAGGCCAATGGCATCCTGGGGTGTATTAGAAGGGGGGTGGTTAGTAGGTCGAGAGAGGTTCTCCTTCCCCTCTACTCTGCCCTGATGAGACCACATCTGGAATATTGTGTCCAGTTCTGGGTTCCTCAGTTGCAGAAGGACAGGGAACTGCTGGAGAGGGTCCAGCACAGAGCCGCAAAGATGATTAAGGGAGTGGAGCATCTCCCTTGTGAGGAAATGCTGAGGGACCTGGGTCTCTTTAGTTTGGAGAAGAGGAGACTGAGGGGTGGCCTTATTAATGTTTACAAATATATAAAGGGTGAGTGTCACGAGGATGAAGCCCAGGATCTTCTCGGTGACAACCAATGATAGGACAAGAGGCAGTGGGTATAAACTGGGACACAGGAGGTTCCTCTTAAGTATGAGAAGAAACTTCTTCACGGTTAGGGTGACGGAGCACTGGAACAGGGTGCCCAGGGAGGTTGTGGAGTCTCCTTCTCTGGAGACATTCAAAACCCGCCTGGATGCCTTCCTGTGTAATCTCATCTAGGTGTTCCTGCTCTGGTAGGGGGATTGGACTAGATGATCTTTCGAGGTCCCTTCCAATCCCTAACATTCTGTGATTCTGTGATACTGGGGACATGCCTCACATGGAGAAATACAGTAGTATTTCATTGTGTCAGCTTCCTCCATATTACTCCCATCTGCTGAATCACTGGATTAAGGAGGCTTCTCTTCTGACAGTGGATTTTCAGGAGCTCCTGCAAGATAATGAATGTTTATCATTTCCTGCCACAGCATCAGATAAGGCAGTCTCGCCTTGTCTTTATGCCTTTTCCAGTGATGATAAGAACAGAGATTACAGCACACCTTCCCTAGGGTCTGAAAACTCCCTGTCACTGACTGATTGCTTAGCCCTGCTGAAAACAGGTGTCTCTCACCAGGGAGATGAAGCTGGAATAAATAAGCCTACAGTGACTGAAACCTATGGGATATATAAATGTGACCACCTAGTGTGTCTCCTGGTATTCACTACGATACCCAGTATTATGTTTTCTCTCCACAGTCCTCTCTTTCTGAACTCGCACAGTAAATTTAAATGAGGCAAAAGGTCTGCAGCATTTTTTTTCATGGGTTTAAAGGCTTCCCTTCAAATTTTGTACTAATCCAGCTATTTTTGGTAGATAAAAGGTAAGAAAGGAAGGCAGGTAACATACTTATCCTTTCAGTCCTTTGAAAGATTCTTTTCACTAACTTTCAAGAAAAACTTTCACAGCACTAAGACCTTCAGATAAACAGTATACTAAAGGTGAAACATACTCGATAGTCATCACTCATCATGTTTTCTTATTGTTAGTAATATTTGTGCTCAAATAAGAGTTTGGCATTTTCTGATTAATTTACTTTTTTTTTTTTTTTTCTCCTGAATCATGAAATCAAGTCATAATACTGAAGACCACAACCCTTCTTCTACTAGGAAATAGTATATTGTGCCACAGTGGCAAAAATCTGCCATTATATAAGAGGTATAACTTCTTGAAACTCTTGAAGTACATAGAACTTATTAGTCCAGTTTGGCAGAGACCTACTCTTCAGTGTACACTCATTGGGCAGTTGAGGATATTTTATTTTCTGGCATTGTAAACTACATATAATTTGTGTCTTTTGCAGAAAACTAGGCAAAGTAAATGTTCTAAGGTTTGCTTAACTCCCTGGTGATAGAGGAGACAAAAGGCTTCACAGTGTTTAAACTGCATGTAATGTCATTAGTAAGAACTTGGACAGTTGCATAATAAATATCTCTAGTTGATATCATGCAAAAGTTGCACTGCGGCCTTTAGTCCAAATAGTTCTGGTATAGTGAATGCTAGAAATTTTTGACTGCAACTGCTTTTCACAAGTGTAATTTTTTTCAGCTATGAACCCAAGAATACTGTCTTCCTGTACCTGCTTGAAATATATTTGCTTCTCAATCTTTATGTTTAATTCATTGATAAATTGATTTGTTGATCTTCCACTTTTCTTCACTGCAAATATCTCTAATCAGATTCTGATTAATGCAGCATTCATTCTGCTTAAGTTAACATCATGATTTTTACAGGGGAAATTGCATAGCGCTGTGATGCTTCAGTCATGTTATAAAGATCTTCCTTTATCTCATAGAGCCAAGTGTGAGTTTTGGAAATTCTGCCCTTTGGCACACTTCATTTACGTGGTACTGTAGCTCGTACATTCCTGAACAACCCCATTAACTTTATTGGGATTACTGCTGAAAGTGCAGGCTTCATGTTCTGATGCTAGTATGACTGCCCTCAGTTTTTCCAGGGTCTTTGCTCTAAATTTGTCTCAGCTTCTTGTTTGTTACAGTCTCTTTTCGTCCCCCTTATGAAAAAATAAAGTGCTCAAGTTTATAAATTTGATCCTGATTTAGTCCTATCAGGTCTGCCACAGCAATAAGAATAGAATGTTTGGAAGAAGGAAACATGCTTTGTATCTGCACAAAGTTACCCCTTTTCCACAGATCCTGTCATAGCACATCTGCTGAATTCACCAGGAATCATATACTGCAAGGCACTGATGGAGGAAACACTTTTACTGTGAAGGTGACCGAGCACTGGCACAGGTTGCCCAGAGAGGTTGTGGAGTCTCTGTCCTTGGAGATATTCAAAATCTGTCTGGACATGGGCCTGTGTAACCAGCTCTGGGTGGCCCTGCTTGAGCCAGGGGGTTGGAACAGGTACTCTTCAAAGGTGCTTTCCCACCTCAACCATTCTGTGAAAAGTTTTTACCCTACTGGCACTCAGGTGGGATCTGTGCATTAACTTTAAGATTGGTCTTCAGTGAAACCATCCAATCTCTTCGTGTTTTCTGTGGGGCAGTTTGTACAGTTTCAGATGATAACCAGGAGGTATTTGCACAGCATTTGTTATGCTAAGGATCACATCAGATTGAGAGGTCTCTTTTACACAACACACTAGCTCTCATATTTTTGTTACTTATAAACAGCCTATGCAATGCAAGTGATCTAGAAGATACAGTATTGTGCTCCTGCTCAGAAAAGAGTAACACAAAAGTGTTATATTTTAAGTGTAATTAAGGCTGTTTCATTCTTCCTTTTGTAGTGTAGGAACATTGCATATATAACATTAACACAATCACCTCCTCCTGGGATTGCACTGACAAATGTTTGGGGAATTTTGCAAAACTTTGGGATCAGTACCATGAAATCCAAAAGAGAAATCTTGTACAATGAGAATCTATTTTATTGCATGACTTCAGACATCTCTCTCTTCCCATTTGCCTGTGTAGTCTTGCTGAGTATCGCTAGATGATTAGGGATAATTACCTTTAGCCTTTGAATAGCACTGGTATATTTCATGACATTCTGGTAGACCCCCATGCTTTCCTCAACTTTTTTGTTCTGTTCCAAGACTTGTGAGAGACAATTGACAAGTTTGGGTATGTCTGTTTGCTGGTTGAGCTTAGGAATGGACAGGACATGCTGGAGAAGGTTTGACTGATGGGATAAATAGAGAGAACACTGCTGAGATAAATGAAGAGCTCCACTGAATGCCACTAGCTATCTTCTTTTTATGATGTATATGAAAATATCAGCAGTGGAACTAGTGGAGAGCAGCAGGAGTTGTGAAGGTAAAGGGAGATAATTGCTGCATCTGTTGTTTGCAGTAACAAAGCTAGGTGAACTTTTTAGAAACAGCACAGACCAACTACTAAATCAGTGTTGTTTGTCAATGTGAGGTCATTCAAGGAGAAACAGCAAAAGCTGGAAGATTAAATGGAAATAACAAGACAAATGGAAGTAAGTCACCGAGAGATGAATTAAGATCTATTAAAATCAGACTAGAAATATTGAGATTAAATAATTTGAACACTCACTTTATGAAAGAGTTCCAAATATATCACATATGAAGAACCATTGCACTTTTTTATGTAGACCTTTGTATTTCAGAATAGCTCAGAAAGGCATCACCCCTACTTCTAAATGCTTACTTTTGATTCGGATCATAATTCATCCCTCTCTCTCTTATGAACTGTAGATTACCAGTTAGTGCCAAGCAAAAGTTGGGATATTTTTATTTGATACCACATGAAAATAGGTGTTTCCAAAGGAAAAGGCATAAATGAGTGTTCATCTGCACAGCTAGGAGAATTCTGGCCAAGCATGTTCAGGAAAGATTAATTTAAGGTGAAGCAGGTGCACTGTATTGTTGTTCAAAAGATGTTTTAGAGTGGCATTCCAAAAAGGGCAGCAGGATCAAGCCAGTTTATATGCAACCAAAACAATTCTTACAAGTAGTAATAGAGTGGAGTTGCTTTTGGTATCAAAGAATTGGCTTAAATGACCCAAAAGGCATCTTTTAGTGCCTGTAGCTCTATCATAATGAACCTTGCAGCCTTTTCCAGAGTCACCCATCAGTGGCCTTGCAAAAAGTCCTGCACTCAGCACAAAATACCATCCTCATGGGAGAGCACTTTCATGTTTAGGACCTTGGTCTGCACAGTGTTCCCTGCTTCTTTTGACAACTCTTTAGTAAATTGCGCATGAGTGCTTTGAGAATTTCATTCTCCATTCAATGTGATGCTGCTACAAAATCACATAAATAAATGAGAATTTGGAGGTTTATTTCTACAAAAGCATGTCCAGATCTTACAATACATGTACAAGAGGAGGATTTAAAGCAGAATGTCGCTATTTTGTGACCCACCTCTACTTATGTTCTTCCATGTTTGAGAATAACCTCAGATCTCCCATTATTTTTAATCAGAAAGTTCTTATATGTCTAAATGAGCCATAAATGCCCTTTTAGTCTGCCTATCTGTATGCCATATACATGTCACTCCTTATTTTGGGGAATCAAGGTCTGTTCATAGATGACTAAGAGTTCTTCCCTGCCCTCTGAATGTGTTGAAATGGCACACCGAGTACACATTTACAGCCATATTGCCTTGAACCCTGCTTTTTACATTCACTTTAAGTGCTCTGTACCATTCTTATTTCTAAAGTAGCAAAGTAATAGGATTAACATGTCAGCCACTGACACTAATTTGGGCATTAACACAGTACCTTTTTCTTCCCAGTTCTCCAATAAACCTATAATTCATTTTTCAATGAATTTAGTACTCGCTTTCCTCTGTCTCTTTCTCTTTTCTCTTCACAGAAGCAGAAAAAGCTTTGAGAGACAACACAGAAAGCTTTGTAACCTATAGCCCCCTACTGGAAGTTATTCATACAGTCAACTTTGTTGATGAATTACTTTAGATAATATGAGGTCAAAATAATTGTCATGCTGCTATTCAGTCCTGTCCTTTTCTTCCCCTTAGTGGGAGAGGTTAGAAAAAGAAAAGAAAACAGTTATCCTACTTTTTGTTGATAGCAGCTGGCAAGAGGATGCTCATGGGATGCTGCATGTGTATCCAGGCTGCATGATAAGACATTTGATATTAAAGTGTGGTACTTGAAAGGGAAAAGAAAAAGATTTAGTGCAAAGATCATTCCACACAGAACTATTGGTGGCTCACATCCAGACAGTTACCTGGATCCGTAGGAACTAGGAGATGCAGGCTGGTATATGCCAATCCACATCCTGCATGATGTTTTGGAAGTTTGCAGGATTTCAGGATACAGCAGGCAAAACTGCTGGAAGCATTAGATATTCATGATTATGCAGAAGGATGAACAAAGAACAGCTTTGTATTTATTATTTTTTCAACAATGGTTTTGGACATCTGCTCTGAATGTTACTGCCTTTGGTTCAGTTGGTTCAGTTACTTTGGTTTACCTTCCCAACGACAGTGTAAATTGACTTGCTCAATTATAGTGTCATGAACAGTCTTGCTTGACTTGCCTGAAAAGGATGGGGTGGGCTGTTTGTGGGGTTGAGACAGAACTCTGAAGGGAGAGAAAAAAGGCAAAAGTAAATAAGACTATTTAAGAGACTCAGGTCAATTTGATACTCACTAAATATATTTTCATCTCATCGAAGAAAAAAAAAAAACAACAGCCTTTTCAGCACATGGAAGTGACAAGGGCATCTTTTGTCCTCATCAAAACCCTGCTTCTTGGCCAAAAATCTCATGAGGTGGAAGGAGATTGTTGCCATGCTGTAAACAGGGAAGGACTTCTATCTGGTTTGTGTGGCAACATTAAATGTTCCAGTATCAGAGAGTTTTCTTGTCAAACCCGTATACACTGAAGAAGTCAAAGAGTCCATGATTGTTGCTAGTACGCTTGAACTTGGCATTTTATAGCAAATGAATGAACTGCAATGCAGGGATTGATTTAAACACATTGCCAGACTTCTGAGCCTGTGCTCTTGTGCATCTGGCGAATCTAAGCAGATGCAGTCTCTCTCGCATCTGTTTTTTGCATAGCTGGGACTCAAGTGAGGCACTAGAGAGAGGTTTTCTAGGGAAAGAAAAGGAAAAGCTATTCAGGCAGACATCTGCATCCCTCCCTGTTGTGAAAAGAAGCTCTATGCTGTGGCTCAAATTAGGGGTAACAGGCAGCACATAATTTTTATTACTTTGCTGCCTTGGCTTAATGCTTTGTTTTGCCTGGTGATTTAAGATATGCTGCCTCTTTGGAACCACTAACTAAACCCTAACAGAAGATGCACCATCCTGTGGGAAACTTTATGCTTCACAAGGTCTGGCATGAGTCAATTTGTGCCATTCAGTGTTCTATGCCAAAGCTCATATCAAACAATTTGACTCAGTTAAACTTGGACCTTGAACAAACTGTCCAACTTGCCCAGCTCCTTCTGAGCTCTGAACATGTGTCTTCCGTAGTCTTGGAAGGAGAGCTCCATCTTCAATTTCTGTCTTCTTTGGAGCCTACATTAAAAGCCTGGGGTTCATAGGGCAATAAAGAGTCCTTGATGTATTTCATAAGAGTAGGGGGTTGTTCTTTGGCCAGAAGTAACATGCCATTCTTCTACTAGAGTCTCTAAATGCTGTTTTGCCTTTTTACCTTACAGGGATTTCAATTCATCTCATGCCTCGCAGTTTGGGTGCCCGTCTCAGCCGTTCTCCCTTTATATGCCCGCAGTCTGGCTGTTTGTGCTGGGGATGGACTGGGCACAGCTCCTGCAGCAAGTGTTCCCAGCTTTTTCTTTTTCTCTCTTTTTTCTCTATTTTTTTGGCTGGATGCCCTAAACATCAGAAACTAGGAGGGATCTAGGACTGTTATCAAGTGCCATCATCACCAGTTATCTCCTTGCCTTACCTACTATGCCTTGGGAATTCAAAGTAGTAGTAAACATTTTCATTTCTCACTATTGTTAGTTACTCAGTAAGTGCTTTACTCCACCATTTTTATGCAGTGATTGAAGAATCACAGAATCGCAGAATGTTATGGATTGGAAGGGACCTCGAAAGATCGTCTAGTCCAATCCCCCTGCCGGAGCAGAAACACTTAGATGAGGTTACACAGGAAGGTGTCCAGATGAGTTTTAAATGTCTCCAGAGTAGGAGACTCCACAACCCCCCCGGGCAGCCTGTTCCAGTGTTCTGTTACCCTTACTGAGAAGAAGTTTCTTCTCAAATTTAAGTGGAACCTCTTGTGTTCCAGTTTGAACCCATTACCCCTTGTCCTACCACTGGTTGTCACCAAGAAGAGCCTGGCTCCATCCTTGTGACCCTCACCCTTTATATATTTATAAACATTAATAAGGTCACCCCTCAGTCTTCTCTTCTCCAAGCTAAAGAGACCCAGCTCCCTCAGCCTTTCCTCATAAGGGAGGTGCTCCACTCCCTTAATCATCTTTGTTGCCCTACGCTGGACTCTCTCCAGCAGTTCCCTGTCCTTCTGGAACTGAGGGGCTCAGAACTGGACACAGTATTCCATTTGTGGGCAGAGTAGAGGTGAAGGAGAACCTCTGTCGACCTACTAAGCACCCCCCTTCTAATACACCCCAGGATGCCAGCAGGAAGAAGCCTACAAAGGTACACAGATTTACTGCATGTTTTGAAATGTGAAAGTAAATGGAAAAAAAAACACCTTACAGTTATCAGAAGTTAGGATTTGAAGATGTGAAAGGATATAATGGAGTGGCAAATAAAAGTTTTATTTTGGATTAAAGCCACCTCATATGTAACTTGATATAATTATAAAGAAGACAATTTAATTTGATTTTACAATTTGTCTAATATCTTTTGACAAGGGCTTTATCATTCATATAAGGTAGAAGTCTTCAGAGATCTTTAACCTGTAACCATCTCTTACATTGTCTTTTGCTGGATGTGTGCTGGCATTTAAATGAAACAACTAAGGGAGTTTTAAATGCCATTATAAGCACATACATTCCAGCTGTTTGCAGGATTCTATAGGTCAACCAGTCAAGGTGCTTGACTTCAGTGTTTCAGGAACGGTTACAGCTTCATTGGAGGGTTGAAATTCAATCTTAAATCACTGTACTGTAACGATTTGGTACTATGGAGTTTTATTACAATAGTTGGCTTCTCCCCTGCCCTGTTCAGTACAGATATAGCAGTCAGCCTCAGGTATATCACACTGGCACTCAGGGCATTCTGGGAAGTGAGACACCTTTTATATCAGTGCAGTCAGGTGATCCTGCAGAATAAATATGAACAGACCATTCCATGCTGATGAGATTCCTAAATAATTTACTATTGCCTTTCTTGAGCCAGGTCCTGCAGCCTTGCTGCAGTCACAGTGTGTTTTGATTTCTGCAGGAGTTTTGTCTGAGTCAAAACTAGAGGCTCATGCTCAGTTTGGTGAAAGTGCACAACATCCTCATATCAAACCCATCAGTCATAAGCTTCTTGCACATCAGGGGTGTAGCTGCAAGCCTTTTCCAGTATACAAAACCATTTTTCCTTTAAAAGTTACCTTTGTTTTGTGCCTGTCTGATAGTTTAAATAGTGATATTAAATATATATATATTTGTTAAGATGTGAAGAAAATGAGCTAAGGAAGAGAACCCATTCAGCATCTTATGATTACATCTATAGATTTCTAAGATATGGCATATTGTAGCTCCCCTTCTTATGCTATGGACCAAATACTCAGATGACATCAACTGCTTTGCCAGTCATTTAGTGGTGGCTGGCTCTGAGACTTTCAAAAGTAATTGAACATACACTGCTCACTACTTACCTGTCTTTTTCCTTCAGCAATTATCAAAGAACTGCTCGTAAAGTATTGAAGAGTGACACATTTCTAGCTCTAAATATTTTCCATGTGATTTGACTAGTGAGTAAGAATAACAATAACTGGTGAAAGGCAAATAGACTCTTATAAAGAAGGACTTTGGGTTTGGTTTGCGGTTTTTATTGGTGTTTGGTTTGGGTATTTTTACCTGCCTTTCTTTTCCTTGTTACTATGCCTTGGCTTTTGCTAACCTTGGCTTCTGCTCTTTTATTGAGCTCTTTCAGCATATATATTTCTTTTGCATTATATTTTATCCAGTGTTATAGCTACTCAAGTGACATCCAATTACCCATCTGTCTGACTAACACTGCAAAAGCACTTTTGATATTAGATCAGTGGAGTTTTTTTGCTTCTTTGACAATTACTTGTCAGAAAGCTAGCAGTTTCTCTTTTGCTCCAGGAAACTGAACTTACTTTAAACATTAGTGATATACTCAAAGCCTTCCTTTAAATTTAATGACCTTTATGCCACATAATCTTATAAATGTGTTTAGTGAGCTATTATAAGGGATTACTCTCTTAAAATCACCCAGAAGCTAGTATTTCACCTAGAGAAGTGAATTCAGATCATTAAAAATCTAACAGGAATCTCCTTTGTGGTCAGATTGCTTTAACTGCTGCTGAGGGTATAAAGAAGTGATTTAAGTCAAATTGTAACATTCATCGTGACACAGACTACCCTCAGCTTTGATCATGAAGCCTCTATTGAAAGGTAGTAAGTCACAGGTAAGGAGGCTGTAACCTTTAGCTGAGGGACAGAAACTTCCTAAATCATCTTCTTCGATCAAGAGTGATCATCTGACACCACCCTTCCACTTCAAATTTAAATGTTCTCCCCTCTGTTACAAACCAGGCATTTCTCTCATGTTAAATCTGATGTTCCTTCTTACTGAAGTCAAGCCTGTCGGTAAAATTCTGAAGTTACAATAAGAGTATAAAATGTGTATAAAAGTGTTTTTTGCTTTACCAATCAGTCTTTGATGCTTTTTAAAAATTATTATTTTTAATGACCTTCTTGCTTCAGCTGTTAGATTTTAGCATTTGGTAGATCAATATTTTTATCTCAAATTCTGGGATTTTGTCCAGACTATTTCAATAGCTATTTGACGTATTTTTTTCCCCTTAAATTAAAAAGTACCTGTTCTCCAAAAAAAAAAAAAAGTAAAAGAACAATATGAATATGGTGCGTTTGCCCCAAGGTTGTGCAAAGATGTTTTCTCAGTGGAACATGTGTCAAGAGAAAGAAAATACACTCCTAAGAGTGCTGGAATATGAACACAAGGTTTAAGTCAAATGTGGCTAGTTCTAAATATGATCTTGATCCAAGGTCTTCTGTATTCCAGCTGAGTACCAGGCTACAAGGTGGTGTAAGTGACTCCCACTGCTCCTCTCCATTCCTGCCTTGGCATTACCCTCTTCTCTGTGCTGGTGTACAGCTTTTTGGGGGTGCATAGTGGTCTGGGCAAAAAAGAAAAAGGGAAGGAAAGAGGGAAGAAGGGAGAAGGGATGGGACAGGGATGGGATGGGATGGGATGAGATGGGATGGGATGGGATGGGATGGGATGGGATGGGATGGGATGGAAAGGTGAGAGCACTGTTGGGCTCAACAAAGGTGTCCTGGGGCTTCAGAAGAGAGGGTACTTATAGCTTCAGGTGGAGTTCCCTGGAGGAGGCTTGGGAACCAGTTCAGTTTTTAACAGTTGCATCCATCAATCTGGAACAAACTGTGTGTGGCATGTTGAATGTGGAAACTATTGGTAATGGTAGAAGGAACAACAGTCCTCAGAGATTTCTCATGTCCAGGAAACTTTCTCTTTCTGAAGCTGCAGGTAAAAATTATGGCAATATGATGAAGCAGAGAGTCTTGGAGAAGACATCTTTATCCTTAGGAACAGTAGTTAGTATGGATGATAAGCTGTACCCTGGCAGTTCTCCTGTGATAATTATTAGCAGCATCAGCCAACTCTGAGTCTTCCATACATAATTCAAATATATCAGATAATTCCCAACTTGAACTTAGAATGTGAATGCTCTGCACTGTAATTTCTGGATTCACCATTTTTTTTATATTATTTACTTTTTTGAAAGCTGGGTAAACAGTGTCCATTTGGGAAGACCTAATAATTTTTATCTTCTTTTTCCTAGTTTTAAAATAATTTTTATTCCAAAAAAGGTTTCAAAACTATATAGTTATGCAGTTACTAGGTATTTAATTTTCTGACTCCTGTCAGATTTCGTGAATACAAGTTGGTTAGATATAGAATGAATGCTTTCTTGTTGTTGTAATTTCTAGAGATTGTCTTACGTGACAAATTGAAGCAGCTTTTTAATATCAAATGCAGAGTTAGATTATACTTTCCCGATTTTGTAAACTCAGTAATTCATAGGATATCAAATTTGCATATATTTCTACATATCATTAACCTTATATTTCTTTTATCAAACAAGTTTATATTCTTATGTTTCTATCAAGTCACTTTTAGGACTTTTCTTGTCTAAAATGATCCGTTATATATGAAACCTCTTTTTCTTGATCCAATGACTCTTTCTGTTATGGCTGTAGATCTATTTATTCATCTCAAACTAACATGTCATTTATAAAAGCTTTTCCATTAAAATATAAAACTGACTGTTATCCAAGAGGTTTCTGACAGAAGAGAAAATTGAGTTTTTACACTCATTTTGAAAAGTTGACTTTGTAAGTCTGCTGTGGTGTCTCATCACTCAGGCAGCTTCTGATATGTCTTTTGAAGTATAATAGGACACGAGCATTTAGAGGAGGGGTTTAGTCCATAGGGGGCATTTGTTCAAGTCTGCTCTCAAAAATGTTTTTTTGATTTCTCCATTGACTAAGGACGTCTCAGTAATCTCTTTCTGTAGATCCTATGCATCCTATTGCTGCCTCACCCTTTATTTTGTTATGCCTTCACCATAACCAGCGTATGGGGAATTGAGGCTACAGCTGCCCTAATTTTTCAGGATGTTCCAAATGTGCTGCACATCTGGTTGATCCATCTAGATGGAGAAGCTAGAAATTCAAACAGATGAGCTCAGCTAGACTTTTCACTGCTCTTAACACAAAAGGGCTTGGGCATGGCCGGAAGAGAAAGTTCAGCCCGTGTGACTAATGCAGCCCGGTTAAGAACGAGATAAATGTAGTACATCTTCATCAAGTGATGTGATACAATCCCATTGGAGCATTTTACTGCTTGTGCTAGTCTCCCAAGTTGTGCACTTTACATTACAAGCTTGTCAGTGCTGATGATGACTAAATAACAAAGTACTCCCTTGGCAGCAGTAATAAGAAATATTATGCCTCCTTTTCCAAGTGCTGTTATGATAAGAAAATGTTGTTTCCTATAAAATTTGATAAATTTTCATAAGTTCTTGGGATTTTTTTTTCCACACAACTAGACACAGATTTCACTAAAAACAGACCTCCAATTTTTCATGATTTCCCAAAACTGAAACCTTCCTGTTTTATTACAAGGAAGCTTTAGGTTTTCTTTCCACTTTTATGTTAATTGTTAAATAACAGTATCGAACAACAGTTTATGATGGACACTCCCAGACTTCGTTGTCTTAGTTATCACAAGTAGTGGAGGTGCCAGGCTCTCCCAAAATATGCTTGTTAGGAAAGTGATATGACAGTAAATCCCCAGAGGACCTCAGTCCCATTGAGCATACCCCATTTCTCCCGCCTTGAGATCCTCTGCCCTACTAAGTTGACATCTGCCTTCTAGCAGTGGGAGAAGTTGAGGCAGGTAATTTTGGCAACATCTGTCTTGCCTTCAGGGTTCAGGTTTTTTGGCTGCTTTCTGAAGAACCTGAAATTCTCTTGGGAAATTTTTTGGCTGAGGAAAATGGCATCTTTATCATAAAATGTTTTTTGTGAAAGATTTCAAAGCACTCACATACATGTAACTCCAAATGAAACTATCTTTGTCATAGTCTCTGCACCACATGGCATAGCTTAGTTTGGTGGCCACTGAGATTTTGGATCTGTGCAAAAAAATATAGTACTGGTTCTGCATGTCAGTGTAAAAACAGCCTGTAATTGTGTACAGCTATCTATTTCCCTGCCTTTATTCTGATGATTTCTGTGCAGTGAATTACCTGAATCACAGACTGGGTTAGGGACTGGTTTTATTCATTTGTACAGAGCTAAAAAGTCTGTCATCTTGATCTCTGCTTGGGGACTCTTAGGGGAAATACTAGACATAGGAACAGCAGCATTTACATGCTTTCTTTATTTAGTGCATATTGCTCATGGTATAAAGAAAATAGAACTTAATATGTTTCCTCTGCCATTATCATGAATTATTAGTTTTTTAACTTCTATCTGTGCTGTCTACAAGAAGGTTTCATAATGTGAAGAAAGTAGCCATTTCAGTATGATAGACATGCCTCCTACCTCTTTCTTTTCTTTAGATTTTTTCCTGAATACACAGAATGTGTATTCTGTGGGCTTTAGGGATGAGACAAATTACTCTGTGTTGGTGACAAGAGCAAAATTAATGGGACTCAACTGCACAGAAAAGTCTCATTGCAGAGCCTGATGGTGAAAGCACTTGTTAGGGGGGAAGGAATGTTGCTGTATGTTTGGCATCCTGCTCCCAGGACTCCTTTGGCATTTTACTTTCTGTCGCTGTATATAAAAATAAAGAGCGAGCCCTGCAGGCAAAGAATGCAAGCAACTCTCCCAATTGTGGATAAATGCCACAAGCAGTAGGCTGTAGACTCATGTTTCTCCTTGTGCTCTCTTTTTGACTCAGTGAGTATAAATTTTTAATTTTTGGCCAGTGACACAGCTGCAATGATAAGCTCTCCTCTTTGGTATCCTAATGGATAGGAGGTGGGAGGAGAGGAATAGACACCTTGGTGGGCACCAGGAGAGGAAATTGAACCTTTTTTCTCTGTGGTGGGTGCCTTTACCATCATAGCCGATAAAAAGACTAATAATTTTTATACATCTACCTACTGTGCTTATACACATTTGTACAACCATCTTTGGGAAGATGCTTGTGGCTGCTTTGGAATTCTGTGGGATCCCAGTCCTGCCAGATGTTCTCTTAGCTTGTTTGGCAGATAGCAATGAGGTGCAATGAAGGTAGAATTTGTATTTGATCCAGTTTAGGCATGACCGGAGTCCCAGGCCCGTTGGCCTGGGTCTGCTGGCAAGGTACGGTGGCTCTGTTCATTGGCATCTCAGTCCTGTCTTTCGGGCGTTTAAGGTGCTGGTATACATGGCTCTGAAAGGCTGCTCCTAAGGACCAGTTTAAGAAGGAACATATACTAAAGAGCTTCATTCATATCTATGCTGCAGGCTTTTGTCTTTCAAGACTGCATAAAATGTCTACGAGAGTAGGGCAGCCGTCTCTTACAGCAAACCATCTGTGTGAATGAATTTCTTCCATACTCTGACCAAGCCCTATGCTCTCTATAACAGCAAATTCACATATGCCTGGGGAAGAAGCCAGGCAATAGCACGTCATTGTGGGTGATAGTGAGCTGTTAGAGTCCTCCACCAAGTTAACCGGGCTCACTGTGACCAGTGGTCTTCCCAGACAGTTCATCCCTGCCCAGGGACCATTTTGAGTAGGTAGGTATGTAATTTGTGCACAGCTGCCCTGTTTCAGAGCCAAGGAAATTTTACTGGAGGAAATTCTAAGCCAGTTGCCTTCAGTGCTGGGAGTGTTAGAGGACACACTCCATTTATTGATGCAGGTGAACACATAGGCTATGTGAGAGTTTCAATGAATGTCAAGGCAGAGGTGGCTCATGAGGAGATTCTAGTCTGATTTGGCATCTCCATCACCTGCTCACTTGGTAATGTTGGGGCTCCCAGCAGAAGGCACGTTGTCTCTGAAAAATGGTGATCTGTAGATTATTTAGGTGCCTTGCTGGTCCTGCAAGATCTCCACTCATAGTGATGGGAATGAAACAGGCTCTGGCTCTGGTCATGGATGTCATAAATGTATTCCTATGTGATGCAGGACAGAAGTCTTGTTATGTTGTTGCTAATACCATAAACTGTGAGTTCTGCCTGTGCCAAAGAGTTTTTGAAACTGTCTACCTTCTCACACATGGGATTTGGGGCACCCTTGTACTGTGCTGTGTGATGTGTTCTGTGTTTTAGGGAAGCTACAGGCAGGGGTATTCCCAAATCTGAGATCACTTGAATTGCACATTAGAGAGTGGCTGAAAAAGGAAGTGATTCTGAGGTGTCCCTAGTGAAGTCCCAACTAAGCATTATTGTGATGCTCATGAGTCTCCCACAAGTTGAAGGCGTTACGAGAATGGCATCAGGGTCACTGTTGTCATGTACGAGTTAGGACACCCACATACTTTCAGGAGGGTGACACCACTGGGCATTGAAATTCCATCTGAGGTCCATGTAAAGATATAATTTTTTTTTATTTGGTCATTAACTTCTGTAGTTCTTTTCCATGTTGAGGGAAGAAAACTAATTATTGGTCCAGACGTTGTAGGACAATGAGCTGAAAGAAGGGAGTGCAGTGTGAAGACAGCAAGGTAGATAGCTAATGCTACCTGAGCCAACAGCTTCACTTAATGGGCCTAGTCTTCCCTCTGAAATTCTCTCTTACCTATAGCATGAAAGAATATAGTTTCTGTTAAGATAGCAACATTTTACATGTCCAAGAGAATAATATCATTTTAACATTGTCAGGTGTGTGATAATTTTTCAATCATATGTACTGGGCCAGATGTCTAGGTAATAAAAGTCCATGCAACTTCACTGACTGTAGGGGAGCTGCACCAAGATGATGATTCAACCTTTGTTGATTTATCATATTTATTAACCTCAGCATAGATAATGTGGTTTTTATGACTGGTATAAGGGATTATTTTTGTCCAGAAAATAAGGATTCTGCTCTCAGTGACACCTAGCCCTGTCTTTTAGGTGAGGGTTGAACCTGGCCATTGTATGTAAAATGAAATATTTTATGTGAAATACAACATATGATAATACTTTGGTTGGTATTCATAGGCCCATGCTTACTCCATCTGTCTCAGTTATAAATATTTTACATGCTTATTTCAGTAAATTTTAGGGTTTTTAACAGTGTAGTAAAATCAAGTAGATGTGTAATAAATTCTGGCAAGCACAGAGACTCAGTTGTTTCTCAGTAGGGTTCTGTTTAACTGCTCAAAAATCTCTTGCTATAGTTGGAGAAATATTGAACTAAATTTAAACTTCAACAAATGTGCTGCTGAGAAAGTTGATTTTAGTATCTTTAGAAGAGTAGACTGGATTGTCAAAAATGAGTAGTGAATGGGTTTGCAGAAGAATTTTAATTTGGCTTTTTAAAAAAAAATTTGCCTAACATTCAGAAACGCAGAATCACCTAAGAACCACATGCTGCTGCAAAGATGAAGGTTGATGTCTCTTAGCTTCCTTCATTTCCACACCCGACTAAATCCACCTCCAACAGTGTGGAAGGAGGTCATTAGGCTACCACCATGTCTTTCTGATTTGCACTTGCCCAAAGTAACTACCAGCTTTTGGCAGAGTGCAGATAACTCATTTGGCTGTTGGTTTTGAACCAGCTTACTCCAAGATGTTCCAACTTGTTCTACAGCCTTTCACTCCCTGAGCCTACCTCTGTGCCTCATGTAGCGAGGAGGTCCCAGCGGTCTTCCTTTATTCTCACATTAGAGGACTTTTGGGAATGTAGCCAATAGCCACATCTAGGTCTCCTCTGAACCTTATCTATCCCTTTTTGCCCAAATCTCTCTGCTTTAGGAATAGATTAAGGAACTTGCAGACAACTCTAGTTGAGACTAAATCTAAGAGAACGAAGACATGGGCAAGAGAGGGAGCATGATGATACTTCAGTAACAGTAGCAAGGTTCTCTGGCTTTGCCCAGTCTAGATGAGCTTCTGTTGAAGAAAAATTTTGTATTTAAATAAATATTGTCAAGCCTTAGAGTTTGCAGTATGCAATAATAAAATAAAACATGTCTCCATTTGGTTTGTGGTGGTATTTTTGTACTTTGTGAGGGCTTTACAAATATTTTCTTAAATTGAAGTTTTTTCCAAGTGCTTTTTCATTATAGAAAATCCATATATTGACTAGTAGTTATCTTCAGACACCAGTGTACTAATAATGCTGACAAGGGTTACACACAGGAACCATAGCCTCAGAATTTTGCCATACTTTTCTCTGGTGAAGCCTGATGCAAGTAAAAAACTATGTCAAGTGTTCTGTCTCACTCATAATTAAAAAGTGGATGTTCTGTTTATGTGTTTTTTTACAGCTGGCAGCATTAGAGAGACAGATCTTTGACTTCCTTGGTTTCCAATGGGCTCCTATCCTTGGCAATTTCCTACAAATAATAGTTGTCATTTTGGGTTTGTTTGGAACCATCCAGTTTAGGCCTCGATATATAGTCGTGGTAAGTTCCATTTATTATCTATGATTTTTTTTTGCATTTGGTTTTAAAACCTGTCAAATTACATAGCAGAATTTTCTTGGTTTCAAAACAGCAGATGGTATTTTTGTAGAAACTTTAGAGGTCTCTATGTCTTTTTGCAAATTTAGGACTACTGAGTGGCATTTCTGAGATTTTGGAAGCTATAATGAATGGGTAACCTAGAGACAGCACTGCCAAAATTATGACTGTGATACAAGTTCTTAGTAAGATTCTTTAAAGAATGAAATACCTAGATGGGTCATGGGAACATCTACAATAATACTATGCATAAACGAAGGAAAGAAATACAAATTGTTGTTCTCTTTGCAATAGACAAGCAGAATCAATGATCCTTTTAAGAAATTGTAATGGTGAAGTTATAGTTATCTATATCTTTCTCTTAAACAGGGAGAAGCAAGGATTCTAGAAATTCTTTTGGTCCTATGACCCATGAGTTCCAAATAAATCTCCTCCTCACATATAACTTTGCCAAACCTTTATTTATGGCCTTGACTCTAAATGGTTGTAGATTGTCTCTGATGCTTGTAACTTGAAGCCTTGCAGATTTTTTTCACCTGTTCTCAACATAATCAGGAATGAAAAAACTGTAAAGGAAACTGCCAACAAAACATATCCCTTTTCCTCCCGCACAGCCTCTCCTGAATGGATGTATATCATGTCCTTACCTGGCAATGTCTGTGTCTGGAACATTTGAGTTGTGTTGTCAGTAATAGATTTTAAGAGGCTAAAGTTATTTTTTTTTCCTCATAAAAGAGTGAAATAAATGTCTGCTGGGGAAAACTCATTAAATAAATACTTAAAAACCTTCATCTTTTATAGTCAAGCCTGGAATCATGTAATTCTTTGTGATGTCTTAAAAGAAAAAAAAAAGTGAACAAAAAGCACACCCATGGTTCTTTATACTCACATTAGCTAAGCTCCACAAGCAGACTATAAGTAATTGAAAATGGATTGATGTAAGTAGTAGCACTTTTATCTATTAACTGTGGTTGAAGAACTGGGCAGCAGTGGGTAAACATCCACATCTTGATGACTCAACTTTCTGCTTCGCGTTCTCCATTTTATACATAAGACATCCGAAGCAAGTGAGGGTAAGCATCTGTAAAATGGCACAGGAAATTCGTCTCTGAAGTACAACACCACAAAATCTCTTGCCCCTCAGGTTCAGTACTGCTGTTCAGTGGTGGAAACTCTGCTTTAGTTTTCAAATGGAACACAACAGATGTTGACTGTTTCTGTATCTTTTCCAATGTAAATTAACATTTTAGACTATATTAAAGTTGGTTTAAAGTAGAGTTAGAAAACTCATAATTACAGAAAAAAACCACTTCATCCTCAGATTTAACTGAACTCACATTCTGATTTAACTTTAAACACATCTTTAAGAGCTCAAGCTATAGTAGGAGCAAATACTCACTACTTGGGAAGATCAAGACTTTAGAGCAGCTTCTATCCTTAGTAATGTGAGGTTCCCAATGAAGTAGGAATAGCTTGAGCCAAATCCTGAAGTCTGAAGAGTGAAAGTACACCACTTGTCTGGAACCAGCCTCACAGCTCAACATCAGTAGAAAGGGGTGGCTTGCATGCCCCCTTATTCCCACTGTTCTCTCTGGCTGAATACTTCCCAAACCCTCTCCACCAATTCTGGCAGCAGCTAACTGGACCCTTCAGTGAGCTGTTTCAGTCTGAAGCCGTCAGAAAACCAACCTAGTGAAAACTGGAGAGTTTTTTGCTCGATTGGTGAGGGGAAAGTGCTTGGAGCCTTTCTGTAGCGGTGCAGGGTTATACCAGCTTAAGATGCTCATTGAGCTGTAGCCTGAGGATCTTCCAGGCTCTACCTAACACATGCTTACTAGAAGCTGTGCTTTAAGGTTATCCAAACCACAACTGGGCTTTGCCAATTGTCCTCAGAAGCCCCAGAGCAATCTGCTGTACAGAGAGCAAAGACCCCAGCTCCAGGCTGTCTTCACTAAGGCAAAAGGGAATCCGAAGGCATCTCTCCTGAGGAAGGACATAGACTGCCACCCTGTTTCTGAAACCCTTTAGAAACAGTCCACCTGTTAAAGCAGGAAACTTTTACTGCTGGCTTCAAATATAAACTCTGCTTAATGCAAATCTTCAGCAGGGTCCTGAATTTCAGTATTGCTTAAAGAAAATGCAGAGAGATTTCTTCCCAGGCTTTGAGAATTGAACTGGGCTCCAAATTAATTGAGAAGCTTCATGGGCTTCTGAGTCCATAGCTGCACCTTCAACCATATCTAAGCCCCTGAATGTGTTTAGTGGTTGGTGTCCCACATTAGAGTGAGAATTTGGTACTGTGGCTTTGGCAAAATAAATATGTTGAGTCATGCTTTTATGGACTGTGATTGCTTCTGGTTTAGCTTAAGCTAAAACCACTTTAACAGGAGAAGTAAACAAATACTTCAAGAAGAGTATGTGTAGTATCCATTGTCATTTCCTTAAGACTTCCCTGGAAATCAGCTTTGTTAGTGCAGGTGGTCCCATCAGAATATAAAAAGAGAGAGAGAATCATGTCAGATGCAAAAGTTTACTTCTGTAAACTGTCTACACAAAATTGATTTGGCACATGTGGGCGCAAATTGTCCCCATAATATTCTGTCATACTCTGGTAGGGATCTTGACTTAAGCCGACCAGCTCTAGGGTCCTTGGTTTGACCTGAAAAGAATGTCTTTAATCTGTCTTCTATGGGATGAAGGCTGTGCCTGAAGGTTTCCCTGACAAGAGAATTTACACAAAAGCTTTTACTTTGCCATCATATGCTACATGTGTCATGTTCTCTCCTCTCAAAATTTAACATATGTCAGGAATGAGAAAGTAAGTGAATAAACATGTTACATGTAGGGCCATAACTTGAAGGCCATCTATAGTGCAGTCAAATATGAGACTTGTTCTGCAGGCATAAGTGAGCAGGTTTTTCTTGCAGATACCTAGAACTGAAGAGCTCAGGGAGTACTGTGCTGGAAGCTGGATAAACACAAAAGCAGTTGGATGCTTCTAACCTTTCCACTGTAATTGAACCCAGGCAAGCTAGTTTATCACTAGCATTTAATGACTACATAACTGCAGTTTCTTTGACAGCAGTATGAGCATGGCCATTGTAAATTAGAAGTCTGAATAAAGAAATGAGTTTTGCATCATAGTTTGAGTGATACAAAATTTAGTCTGAGAACTTTCTATAAAAAAATGGTCCTTCAAATACAGGAGTATAAGGATGGTGATTCTGAAATAAATCTGGAATTTCACTTGTTCATAGATAAAATTCTGAGTCCTCAGAGCTTAGGAAACACAGAGAGAGAGAAGAAGGAGCAACAGCACTAACTCCAAGTATCCAAATTATTTTAAATCCAATAATTATTTCTAATAGTTTTGTATTAATTAGTAATTTAGATCAGCTTCTGCAAACAATTTGTCCTGTAACTAAGCGGATGTGCTATTTTCAGTACTTGAATATTTTGTGGCTGAATTAAATCAGTTCGAAATTCCCAGGAGACATAAATGTGTAGAAATGATTAATAATTTTCCCATATTAGCTCATTTGAAACTTATCCAAACATTTGCAAAGAAGAAAAAACAGCTAAATTTCAGTTCTAACTATGTTGCAACAGATCTGTCACACAGATCCAGAGTTCTGCTGTGATCCATTTTCCTGTGCATGCTTTTCATTTCTTAATAGAATTTGCTATTACCAGCAAGATTTTCAGGCTGTTAAAATTGATTAAAGATGATGACAGGATACTTGTTAAAGCTGGTTGGTGTTTTTTCCCCCTCTCCTACTTCTGATATGGGACTTCAAAAGACTTCTGAACGATGAGTCATATAGCTACGATTGCACAAACTTGAACGTAAATGTATTCATGAAGAGTGAGAGATGAAAATAATACACTTAATTAGGGGGAATGTAAAGTGGAAATCTCTGTTTTGCTTGCTTTAACTTATTCCATTAAATAATATGATATATAGGCAATGTGTACACCTGAAAAGCCAGGAGGCAATTTCTTAAAAAAAAATAAAATAAAAACAAAAGAAAAAAACAAAAACAAAAACACAAACCAAAACAAAACAGAAGAAAGACTACACAGGATACTTCACACACTATTCAAGCAAATGCTATACAAACATGCTTCCAGTTTCAAACCCATGTGAAATATTTAGGCATCTAAAATTACTCCTTTAATATCCTTCCTGGTCAGTGCTGAGTTGTTACTGTTCCATATTGTTGATTTATGCCACTTTCCTTGTCATCTTTCACCAACATGACTAAGTAGAGCTCTGTAGATATTGGTGCCTCTGAGGCACAGCCAGGTATTACAGGACGACAAACTGACAACTCAGTAGTTGCTGCCTTTCCTTTGAAGTATCCCTGAGCCAACATTTGTTTGCCCTAATGCCAAGACACTGTCAGAGGAGGTGCTGCACTTTGGATTAAATATACACTTGAGACAGTTTATTCATTAAAGCTAAAATTATCCCACAATCTTTGTAATAATCTGACTCAGAAATTTCCATTTTCTCTCTTACCTTTAAGTTTCAGAAGCCATCCTTTGCATTTTTCCTTAAGACTTTCTTTTTTGTGACATTGTATCTGTGATTTAACTCTAGAAGTGGTTGTATTTCACTAGTACATGAAAGGTATCTCTGCATCAGTTTCAATATCACCTGTAGAGTCAGAAGAAGTATAGAAATATCACTATTATAGAGAGGCTGGTATTGAGAAAGGAGATCTGCAAGGAACCAACTGGGTTGGACAATAATTTAATAGACATTTAACCTGTAAGGTTTAGGGAGTACTCTCTTCACATAACTTAAAAGATACAAAATGCTTTCTCACATGGCATAGCGTACAATCCTTAGTGCAAAAGACCAAAAGCAAGAAAGAATACATGGGGAGAAATCAGCAAATATTATCACCAGTGTCCTGGGTTCTTCCAGCAGAAGGAATTTGTTTAGGCAAAAATGTCCAGATGGTTTTTAAGTAGTGCATCATAAGGGCTATAAAATAATATAAAACAAAACTAACAAAAAACCCCAAACAAACAAGCAACAACAACAAAACAAACAAAAACAACCACACCTCTTCTTATTGATTTAGCATGTGTGGAAAATTCCTTCTTCAGGCCAGATATGGTGAGGGTTGTGATGCTGAGCATGAGACCAGCTGAGCTGGGGAGCACTGAATGTGGCTGGCGAAAGAAAGAGGCAGGAGGCTTGGAGGGGGGTTGAAAGTGAGCAGACACAGCAGGACTGTCAGGGTAGTGTTTGGGACACAGGGCAAGAGAAGTTGAGTGGCAGGTCAGGTGAGGTGCCTTGGGAGTGAAATGAGCCCTGAGGTTCACTGTGAACCTGAAGCTTCAAACTCTAACCACTCCTCCCTTGAGAGCAATTGTCTGCCAATGTGTATGACACCTTCCCCTGACTGTTGTCCCTTCACACAAAGGACAACGACTGGGGACTACAGGCAATTTCTCTGCTAGGTGAAAGGAGAGGTCTTCCTAATGGATCTGAAAGTTAAACCTCAAGTGGCAACCTAAGCAGTTACTAATGTGACAGCACATAATGGATTTTTTTTTTTAACAAAAAACAAAAGACAAAACAAACAAACAAACAAACAAAACAACCTTGAAGGCATATATATATAAAAATTTACACAAATAATGTTCAGAAAGTAATACAAATTTTTCAGGAAGAAGCACTCAACTATTAAGAAAAGCTGTTATTTAAGCCGTCCTGTGCTATCTTAATGTGATCCTTTTATATATTTGCAGCTTTGAGCCACAAGGATGCATATTGTTTTTTTTTTTTTTTCTAGGGGCACTTCTGTTGCAATAGAAAGGACAGACTTTGGGGGTTTTTCTGTTGATAGTGCTAGTGGATATAGAATAGAAACTTGATATGCAGAAAATAGAAGACATAGGAAGAATGGGGCATGTGATAGCAAGAACAAAATGATTGCTTTTGTTGTGAAGGCTGCACTGGGTATCTGAGTTTTATCTCTACTCTCAACAACCCAAACCTTTTTTTGACACAAAGCGAGTCACATAAAAGCAAGCTTCTCACATGCTTTGTTTTCCCCTTGCATTTTGCATTCTTGTCTTGAGACCCTGTGGTCTTATTTGGGTAAGTGCTGAATGCTCATCCTTAGGGAGCTGAACACTGAGCTTATAAAGCACTGAATAACCCATATGTTCTGAAAAATGAAGTCCTAAGCATCTCAAGTTGGATGCCTATGATGTATGAATACTTGTGAATGTAATCTCTGCATGTATCAGAACATCATTTGCATTCTGAGCGCTGTATCATTCCCTTATAACATAAAATAAATTAGTTAATGTTTGTGCAGCTCTCAGACAGTACAGTGATGAGCATCTTAGAAAATCTCATGAGGAAATTAATATTCTGTCCTCTGAACAGGGTCTGAGTGACAAAAAGAAATAAAATATTGAGCTAGCTGTTCATAGAATGTATTAAGGAAAGCAGGGTCTTTGAAAATAAAAATATACCTATGATGATTTAATTAATGTTTGCATTGTATTGCACATCCAAAAGAGAAATATTAAGATGACATATGTAACCAGAATCCTGACATTTCCTAATTTTGCTTACTTACTTTTGTCTTTTAAAACTTTTCTTTTATTGTAGCCTTCCATAAGTGCCTATGATGCTATACAAGGAACAAGTCTACTACTTGCATAACCAAAAATATGTATTTTCGAATGTGGGGAAGAACTTTGTCACTTTTAAAAATTATGTAGCACTAATTACTGAATATGAATTTATTAGCAATTTATTATTATTCATAAAGCAAATGGAGCTTACATTTCTGTTCCTGCAGTTCAGTGAGAATGTAGGAAGAACATCTCCATACACAGGAGCTGGGTTTCAAGGTGCACACCTGCTGTCAGAGAATCATTCAGGATGGAAAAGACCTTTAAGGTCATTGAGTCCAACTGTAAACTTAACACTACCAAGTCCACCAGACTTTTCATCTCTGCTTCCCTTTCCCTAATCCTCATGGTATATATGGATCTGAACAGGTTCTGACTGTGTAAAACAGCGTAGCTTGGCCTGGGAAAGGACGTTCAGAGAGTTTTTGCCTGGCTGGTTCAGAATTGTCATTGGTCAGCATGGGGCAGAATGAGGCCATTAACAGATTTATCTGGGCCTCGCAGATCAAGTAGGTTTCCTGTTGTGATGAGAGATTTCATTCATGAACAGATAAAAAAAAATCTTTCGTGAAAAGGGGAAATCTGAATATTCTGAAATCTGCTTTATATGAGCAGCTGGGCTTGTATTAAGTGTTCATTAATTTTGAACACTCTGCACCTGATGTTCTGAGGACATATACTGGAAAATCAGGAGCTTATGATGAGTTACTACAAAGTCAGCAAATGTGGTAAAGTGGGATATCCTCTTTTAAGTTAGTCTGATTAATAGCACAGACCTTATGCTGTTCATAGACCATGGCAGCTTTGTCTATTTTATAATAAACCTGTTTTCAGTTGCCCTCCTCTACAAACCAGAGGAAACAACCCAGAAGCATTACTCTCAGTTTGTTTATTAACGATCTACTTCTTTAAGCCATAGTGATCTCTGAACAGCCCAAGTACCTCATAAGAAATTAAATTATACAGAAATTACTATATGCATGTGGAGATAATTCAAGAGGGAAAAATTTAATCCTCTTCACCTGAACCTTTCATTATACATCACAGGGAGGGGAAGGAAGAAGGGAACATAACCCGAAACTGCGCAAGAAAGGCAAGCTGACAGCTCCTCTGTGATGGAAATGGGCTCCAGTGTGCTGAGCTTTACTTCAGTATATTGAAGCAAAACAAAAGCATATTAACCTCACCTGGTCCCAGTTAATTAGACTTGCAGAGGCACTTAGCAGCAGATCTCCACTGTAAAGGTTGTAAGTGCAGAAATGTGTTTTTCAGGAGAGTGCAGGTCCAGTGTGGCTGAGTGTGTGCTCAGCCTGTCTTACAGAAATGCTGCTGAGTTACTGGGTGTAGTTTACAGCCATATATAGGTAAACAGTGCAGCCATAAGGAAGTTGTACCAGGCAATTTTGCTGACAATTAAAATGCAAAAGATGGTTTAAGGGAGACAAATTAGTCTCCCGTTCATGTTGTGGGTGGAGTACGAGTTCAGACTTGCTCTAGGGTAGGATGCTGGAGAAACCAGAAGAGAGGTGGATGCGTTCACCTATTAAGGGTGCACTGTAGGATGAGGTTCATGGCCACAGGGCCTGGAGAAATAGTGAGCTATTTTTAATTCAATTAAAATACCTTTACTAAAAGACTCTTAAGAGATCAGATTTACCCTTTACCTGTTTGTTTCTTTAAAAACCCCATAATTATCGGATCAATAATTTCAGCTTGGAAAGGAGAAGGCTGAGAGGTGATCTTAACAATGCTTCTAAATATCTTGAGGGTGGGTGTCAGGAAGATGGGAGCAGACTCTTTTCAGTGGTGCCCAATGATAGGATGAGGGGCAATGGACACAGAGTGAAACATAGGAGGTTCAGTCTAAGTATGAGGAGAAACTTCTTTACTTTGAGGGTGCCAGAGCACTGGAACAGGCTGCCCAGAGAGGTTGTGGAGTCTCCTTCTCTGAAGACATTCAAACCCACCTGGACACATTCCTGTGCGATCTACTCTAGGTGAACCTGCTTTAGCAGGTGGGATGGACTAGATGATCTCCAGAGGTTGCTTCCAACCCCAGCCATTCTGTGATTCTATAGTAGATCTTCTATTTTATTTGGTGGTGTTTTGTGTATTTCTTCATAACATTTAAGTATTATTTTAATAATACTTGCTAATTTTAATTATTGTGCTATTCTGGAATCTCTGTTAACAGAGCTAAATCGTGATTGCCTCAAAACCAGTGCTTAAGTCAGCATTTTGGGCTTAGTTGGTATCAGTAGGATGTGTAAAACTGTAAAAATAAATGTTTTATTAGCATGTATTTAGAGCAGCAACAGATATTGGATTTGTAATTTCCTATGGTTCTTATGGGACTTCTGCAGGGAGAACTCCTTTTCTGAACTCTGCACTTGGGTGATCCCAGAAGAACAATGCTTATTGATATCAGGTTTTTTTATTATTGATTTGCTCAGTATAAAGTCCTTTCATCTTCACATTTTATTTTTCTGTCTTTTTTGCTTTCATCCGGCTTTGTGTTTAGTACACGGTGTGGACTGCCCTGTGGGTCACCTGGAATGTTTTCATTATCTGCTTCTATTTGGAAGTAGGCGGACTTTCTAAGGTAGGTCACTTATCCTTTTTCAGGTTTTTGGGAGGGTGTTTTAACAGCAGGACTCTCAGATTTTAGCAGGCTGGAACCATAGAGGAAGTGCGTGGTTGAACATAAGATTTGATCTTGGGGGTTCCCCCCCAATGAGAAGGCCAGTGTCTGAGATTGTCCCTGAGAGTAAATAGTCATCAGTTTGAAGTACATAAATGCAATGAATTTGAATTACAGTTGACTTCTGAAGTACCATCTTGGGGAAAAAATAAAAATGTTATTCAGTGGAAAGTTTGAGGTCCATTTTTGATTGTTGAAAATCAGACAATGTCATTTTGGTTGAATTTTCAAGTATGGATGAAACACGTATCTGAATTTCCAAGAATATTTTGAAAGCAGCTAAAGAAAATTACTAAGAAGGTTAATGTAATAACTTGTTGAGCAGATTGGTCTAACAGTGAGAATGTTAATTCTTATAAAAATGAATAAATGGGAAAGGATGACTTTTTTCACATCTGAATAAAACTTTGCATGATGCATAGTGCTCTAGGCCACTTCGTTCTTTATTCACTCCTCTGATTAAAGCAGAAATGTTTGCTGGAAGTATTGAATTGCATTCATACAAGGTAGCACTTTTGTTAGCATAGGTTATATTTAGCTTTGTATCTACAGTGAGTTCCATACAACATCTGCAGGTTCTTATCCTTCTACTGGACATAGATGATATTGATCTTTGTTTACGACATTCATACTTAAATGATTCCAGGCACAGTATGCCCATAGCTCAAGCAGATCCCAGTATTATTAATAGAATAAATGTTCTCATTATTTTTTGTAGGCTTAGTGATATGAACTGCATCACTGTTAATTCATGTAATGCTTTTAGAGAATTTTGAACTCCACCCAGTTCAGAAGGGAACATTTGTGAGGTATATGGCTTTTTGGTTTCAGCATTAAAACTCCTAGCCTTTGGCTGAAAACAAACAGAAAACTGATGGAACCAATTTAATAAGAAATAAAGTTTAATTTACTCAGTAAAAATTCCATTAAAGCTTTCAGTGATAGATTCCTTTGGTGACAAAATTTCACACTGAAAAGCTACAATAGTTTAGTTTTTCTCCAAATACGATGTAGTTCATCAGAAGTCATAGGCTTGATGAGGAAATGAGTACACTTCATAGACAATCAAAGTAAATTATTGTATTGCTGTGTTCTGACTTAAAACTCTATTAGATGAACGAAAGACCAACACATGGAAGTGATGAATGCCCAAAGTAATTGTTCATTTTCACTATACACAGAGTTTGTATTTTTCAATCAGTTGAGTGATAACTGGTTTTATAGTGACTATTATATTTTTATAGATAACTAATGTTTTCATCTAAGTGTGTAAGAAATGAAGTGAAATTTTTAGTCCAATCCCTGAGTTTGTGAAAATTTGAGTTGCCTTTTCTTTGGTTGCATTGTGTAAGGGAATAGCATTGTGTCGGGTGATTATAAACTAGCAACTATGAATTTAAATCAAGTATCTTCCAGTTTCACTAGCGTGTTTCACTTAACATATCTAAAAAACCCCACAAAACAGAGAAATAATAACACAAATACTACTCAAGAGTCAAGAAAAACCCTTTTTATTGATATGTGCTTCAGCTGATCTCAGAATTTTGATGAAATTTTTATCTTTTGGTTTGTAATTATATTTGAAAAGTAGTTCCTCAACAAGGTGACAGACACAAATTTATCTCCATTGAAGTTAACTGTTCTTGCACAGATTACATCAAAGGCACCAGTATCAGGACTGAGCTAGTAATGACAGAATCAAGAATTTGTTCAGTAAATCATGGAATTCAGGGTCTATCTAATGGTACTTCTGAAAATTATGCTAGAGACGGTGTGGTCGTCAAGAAACTGAGATTTTTTTCACCATTTGCATAAAATCCTGGGTATTTACAAATTGATGGGTATTTGAGCTGTTGTAATTGGGACCTACATTTTATCAACATGCTAGCTTAAAAATTTCATCACTGTGTCCCATGAAAATGTTCCTGTGTTGTCAGGTGTGTTAGAAATGTGCTGTTTGCAAGGTACATTAGTGTGGTTGGCAAATCAAACGCCATCAAAGGCTTTTCAAGGATGCCTATTTTCTCAACATTGAAATTTTGGCAGGGAATATTCACCTTTTTTCTTGCTATTGTTCTATTTTGTCACTAAAAATGGGGTTTGTTTCTGAAATGAATGCAGCTTGATTATGATTTTTAACTTCTGTTGACATCCTATCAGGGAAAATTATGGTGCTGTTTGGCAGCTGACTGATTTCTGTTGTTTGATTTTAAGCTCTGTCATGTTTATATTTATTCTGACCAGAACTAGTTAAGTGTTGCTTGGAGTCCTGTGAATTTATTAGATCTTCAATCATGAATACTATCAGAAAATATAACTTGGTGCAATAATATATGGTAATTTTAATTCAATATCTTCACATGGAGTATGCATACAATGTGGATACACTTTCCAAATGTGCTACCAGAAGCTGCCCACAGCTGAAATTTTGCTCAGATCTTGTTCTGCAGCAGAAAGGAAGATCTCCTTTGAATATTGACTGTTCGAATTCTGCCAAGAAGTTCCACTGCAGTTAATGAAAAATAAGAATGAGAATAATAAGGATGTGGGTAATTTTGGCCTGTTCTTGCTGTGAGAGTTTGAAACATTCCTCCTTCAATGATAATACATAATGTGTGACTTTCCTGGTAAACTGATTATTACTTTTTAAAAACAAACAAACAAACAAAAAACAAAACAAAACAAAAAAAAAAAGAAAAAAAAAAGAAAAGAAGAACAGTTTGAGAAGAAGTTTAAAGCTTATGGATCTAGTACAAAAAGATCTCAAAACTTTTCTGTATGAAAACTTCTGCCACATACCCTCCCGGTGTCAAATAAAATGTATGTGACTTGATCCTTTCCATTCTTTCAGAAAAATATGATGTTTCTTCACAAGAGTGACATGGAAAGCCTGTATAGTTTTAGCTGAAAATATATTTCATGTTTCAAAATAATTTGCCATACCCAAGTGTCTACCAAAGTTTGTTTTGTAATGATCGGGTAAACCTGAGAGGAAGAAGCTGGTGGGGAAGGGGAAGCTTGGACCAGAAGGACTGTGTATAAAGCTGTAGGCTTGTTGTCAAGGAATTCACTTTGGTCTTGATCCCTATTCCAATTACTATAATGTTATGTTATATAAAGAGGGAAAGCTTCACAGAAGAGCTTCCTGTGAAAGCATCCCCCAATAACTACAGTATGGTAATAAGGGCAATCTCCTGGGAAAAGGATGATATGGACTCAAGTCTTCCTGGATGTGAAAGGGAAATGAACCTGGCACTCCCACAGCTGTGTGTTGTAAGTAGAAAGCTAATGAGCAAAGGTTTCCTCTTTAACTACCTTATAAAAAACAGATAAGTCAAGCTCCTTTCTTGCTTATGTTACAGGTATACAAATAAGATTTGAATGCTTTTCAGGGCTAAAAAATAAGTATTTGATCAGAAATAAATATAACCATAAAAATCTTTTTCTTTGTGTTAACTTAGGTTTTTTAGAAATCTTTTCATTTCTGATTTTAGCAGTGCAAAAACTGCCCATATATAATATAACATGACCTTTTAATCCTCCATTGCAGATGACAGATTGCTACATCCATAGATGAGCTCATTAGTTGTTTGGATCTCATTCTATGTCTGGAAATGAAAATGTGTTCAAATTGCCACAGTTGAGAGTATAGACGATTTATACATATAAACACAAATCTCAAGGCAATAAGGGTAAAAAAAAATTCTCTAAAGCACATTTCAAAATTATGTTTGTCTCTTATCTGATAGGACACCAGAAACTGATACTTTAGAGTTTTATGTGGTGTTCCTAAGAATGGACAAAAGAACTTTTAACTTGCATAAGCCAGATCTCCAACACCAGCAATACATTCTTTAATGTACTTTTTATTTCACAAAGGAGACCATATTTATTTAGTGTGCCACGTTAGTATTACTGTCGTTTGTATCCCTCCAGTATTTCAGATCCAG
The DNA here is from genome assembly GCF_963082525.1 of Nesoenas mayeri. Lineage (NCBI taxonomy): Eukaryota > Metazoa > Chordata > Aves > Columbiformes > Columbidae > Nesoenas > Nesoenas mayeri. The sequence goes on along the minus strand of NC_137543.1, from coordinate 39,030,008 downwards.
TATTAAAATAGCTGTATTTATTTGTATTTGTCATTCGCTATTCCTACTGACACTCTTGATAAACCATTTTTCTGCTTTTTAGTTTATTGTGAGTTAGTGGTGTTTGTTTGCATGTATTAATGTCTTTATTCAGTAAATGTGTAGCAGCATTCCAGTACTGCATATACCTTTCCTGTTGTTTGATACATCTTACCTATGTATCTGGGCATCATTGATGAGCTCTTTGCTATGATGTTTCTGCTTATTATGCATAGTTTTTCTGTGGCATGCTTCTTGAGCATGAACTTTGCCTCCTTCTGGGTTACTTTAATTCTCCAGGTTGAGCTCTCTGTTGACCGGTTCTTTTATTGCTTTTGGCCAAGGATTTGCATGACAGACACTCATATATTCAATAGGAAACTACTTCTACAGTGGATTGTGTTTATTATCTGGTCCTTAGTTTTATTAATAATTTTCTGAATATGTGGCAAAGAAGATTTGGTTGGCAGTCAGGAGAAGCTTTTTAATAATAAGGGCATTGAAGAGGATCTAAAGCTGTTACGAAGCCACAACACTGAAAATTTTGAAAAATGAAGTAAAGGAATATGGATATGGGGTGATCTAGGTAACTCTTCTGCCCTGCTATTTTACTCTGTAGAAATAAGGGTCTGTCAAGATAAAAATCCAAGTTAATGTCCTTAGATGGCTTAGGGTAGGAGTGTTAAAAATGAAAAAGTGAGTAGAAGTTGAAGGCTCAAAACCTCATCTTTAATCAAGTCAGAGTCTTATTAACTTTGGCAGGAGTGGCATTCCAGCTCCAGAGCTTGGGGTATCCCTGGCTTTTTTCCCCACGGGGTGTGTAGGGACACAGAAACTGGGGGACCCCAGTGGAGGCTTGGAGGTGGCTGATGGAAGCTCTTGAGTGGGTGCAGGTGGGGTTTTGGTGTTCAGCTGTGTGATACCAAGTGGGAGACGACACTGTCATTGCCGTTCACTTCTGTTACAGGTTAGGCATCTGTTACAGATAAGACTCATGTACTTTCTGTTCTGTTGATGGATTTTTAATTGAACACAAATAATTGCCTTTCACAGCAACGCATCCTTCACTGAGGACAATGTGAGAGCGGTAATAAGAGATTTCTTTGCTGCTGGGCCCACTGCATACATTCATATCTGACTCAGCTGAGAATTTTTTCCCACACACCTCTGATTCATATCAGTTCATATCAGTTCCTTTTGGTCAGCATCTCTCTTGGGCCTTGAGAGACTACATACCCATGGCCTCTTTATTCTCCCCACTATTATATGTCCATTTGCTTCAGGTGATGCCATCACTGCAGCTAGCTATGATATGCACAATAACAGATCATGCTAAAGCAGTGGATGGAGCTATAGGCATTCTACAATTTCTAGACATTACAGATGACTGGATTTATAGCGGTAGTTAAATATAACCTCTTTGTGTGTGCTGATAAAATTCAACTTAGAGAAAGTAAACCTGATGAAAATAGAGGGGTTTTTTTTGGTTTTTTTTTGAGGTTTGGACCCTCTCACTTCCTACTTCCTCAACTTTATTATTCCAAAAGGGTTTAAAGAATTGTTGTTTTAAAACTAATGCTCTGGAATCTTCTCTGACATGAAAAATGGAGGAAAGCTAATTTAATGCTATTTAAGTAAAAAAATACTAAAATTAAACTAATATAAAGGCAAAGAGAAATGGAGCCGGTATAAGTTTTAATGCTTGTGTTATATAAATTTTTTTCCATTAGCCTTCATTTTTAATTTGAACCAGCTCTCAGAAGTAATAGGTTTGGGTTTTTTTTCAAACAAACAAAGAAAAAAACACCTCAAGTTGCCTCATTTTTGTTATTCTTGTGGCCTTTCGTAGAGTAGAGGTTCCACTGAAATGTGTTTGCTAAAATATGACCTTCTAATATGACCTTACTTATGCAAGTTGCTCCTCCCATCCTGCTGCTCTCTCACTATAAAGAGAAATAATCTCCAGCTTCAATTGTATTTAACACTTTTCCATAATATTCTGTTGAAACAGCAACCTTTTGAATTTTTAATTACTTTGGCAATAAACTGGGAATCCAATTTACTGTGAAGTTATGCAGTGTAATATTGAAGAGAAACAATGTTTCAGTGCTTCAGAATAATAGTTATGGCCTTTGCTGGTGTGAGGTACCGTTAATTATATATTCAGTGTGTTGGTGGTGTGCCTTTCCATGGTACTTGCAAACAGCGTTTTTTAACGTTCTGTTAGGTTTACATCAGTATTTGCAGGAGCAGAAACTGCATGTGGTAGTTTCTGTTTAGAATTCAAGTATTGTTTCCATGAAAAGTTAGAAAACAATTAGCTGTGAACTGTGAATTCATAATGGTAAAGCTGTGGAAAAATGCATTATCTTTTTATTTGCAATTTACATTTCTTAGCCAAAAAAGGGAATAACTACACATTTGTGCCTGTAATTGGAAAAGAAAACTAAAGGAATGCTACCTGCAGAGTGCTTAAGAAGATGCTATGATACATACTCTCTTATAAAAACAAAGGAAAAATGGCAAATTGGAGAGCAGGAATTAACAGTATTAACTGTTATTAACAGTATTAATCTGTTAGTATTCTAATATTCAAATCTATATACATTCCTCCAAAATGTTCAACAATGAACGAGCCTCAAAAGCTTCTGTTTTAGCTGAAGAGACTTGGTGGTTGTTTTTTGATGTTCCCGATTTCATGTAACCAAAGTAATTTTTTAGTTCAATCTGTTCACTCTACTGTGTAAAGCTGTAGCATCATGTAAGTTTTAATGAAATATATACTTACTCTTGGAAGGAGAATTAACATGCAGCTAGCTTGGTGGCACAATTTGAGCATAAGGTCATTCTGGAAAAAAAATTATGTGGAACAAATGGGACACAAATAAATGCCACTGAAACTACAGAATGTGTCATTCTGATGTTAATTAGTTTGTTTAGGTGATACGATCACATTGCTGAACAACTTAATCAGGAGTGCATTCCAGATGGTGCAAAAACTGAATTTCATATCCTTTCAGGTGATATTTACAGTGGTTCATAATATTATATGCTATTGTCACCATTAAAATCAGTTTTTCAAACAGATTTGATGTCCTTTTATAACTCTTAGCCAAATTCTAAGGTTGACATTTGGAGCGTAGGCCACAATCATTTTCATTGGTTTAAAAAATGAGATGGTATATCTGTGGCTTTTTTTTTTTTTCTTAATAAACCATTGAATAATAAGACAAATATTAAATAAATTATTTGTGATTCTGAAAACTATGTTTTAGAATCATGAAGAACCTCTCACATGATATGGTAGTTCAGTTGTGATTAATCAGCTTCTTAAATACATATATTTAGTATTTGTATATGTTTTTTCCTGGTCAGATATATTCAATGCTTACTTCTCGTGAAAGGATTTAAACACTGAAAATCATGTTTCAGTCTACAATTACTCATTAGATCAAGAGTTTGGATTTTGGTATCCCAACTCTCCAGTACATGCTGTGACTTTTGTACTATTAAGAGTCTTTTTGCCACTTAGTTTTTCACTCTTCTTCCCCCTCTACAGTTCACCCATGGGAGGCTGGTGAATGGGTGTTGCTGTGTAGCTGCCACAGAAAAGGGTCAGGGCACAATGGTGGAGAAATTGAATTGATTATCTTGTTTGTGGAATGAGGAAGGGAAACTTCTCCAAGTCACGGTCTTGTTGTAAGCAAGTATGGCAAATCCATCTGCAGATAAGGGTAAACCTAGCTTCAATTGCTCAGGGTATTATTTGATCTATTTATTGACAATTTGATCTATTTTTTATTGATTGTTGTGCATTTATTTTAGAAAAAGGGAGGAGTGTTGATGAGATTTTGATTTATTTATTTTTTTTTTTCTTTCTCAATGTGATGTCCATCTGGCAAAAATACAATGGAAGATATTTTGATTATTTCTTGAATCGTATTCTTGTTTGTACATTGGATCAACCATATATGCTGCCTGTCCAGCAACTTCTACCTGCTGACATGGCTGACTGCTGTGCACAGATTTGGATCCTTATATGAATCAGTGCTAGTGCAGGCTCTATTTATTGCCTGCTAAGGTCAAATCTATATATATATATATATATATATATATATATATATATTTTGCTAAAAATTTCCATATGCTCTCTTTCTGTTGCTATGTATCCTTTGGAATTTTGGTTCCTACACTGGACAAGGAAAGAATTCTTCCTATTTAAGGGAAAGCTTGTCATTTCACCTGTCTTCTAGTAAATATTTACATTCAATTGATGTCCAGTTTTAAAAGAGTTTAACTGTTTTGAATGGATTTTTGCACTGACCTAAGATTTTGTAGTGGTGGCAGTGGTGTGCTTTTGTTTTCTCCCTGTTGCCCCCCCTCCTCCGCCATGTTAAGAAAATGCTTGCTTGGAAGAATAATGCAATTTTATATACATTTTTTGTAATATTTTACATGCAAGACAGTCCTAGACCTTGATGAAACTAAAGAGGATTTATTGTTATTGACAACAGAATCTGAAAAAGTTCTTCCTGGAAATTATGATACTGAATTGCATCAGAGTTATGCCAAATGCTTCTTGTGGGATTTGATAATAGTGCGACTTCAGGCTATTATGTAGATAGACTTGTTAACATGAGCCTATCTTTGACCTGGAGAAGAAATACAAGGAAGCAACTGCTCATCATCTCTAGATGTCATCCAGGTGACTGCACTTGCATCCTTTGGGACTTATGATCCCTGCTTAATGTAGGGGAAAGGCAAAGGAAGATTCCAGTTTGTTTTACTTTTCATAGATCTGTATTTGACAGCCAAGGTAATTTTACTATTAATGTCTACATAGAGCCTGTGTATCCAGTCAGAGATTTCCTCGTTCTTTAGGATTTTCTAGTATCTCAGCGTTCAATGTGCACGGCCTTAAAATTCTTGAATTGTCATCTGCCTTAGATGATTTTGTTCCAGGCGTCTGGTGCAGGCATTTTTGCCCTTTTAAGTCTGGTGGTCCTACCAGAACCTGACTTTCATCAGATTTTTCAAAAGAGCATCTAGAAGAAAAATGTGGCATTCAGCTCCTATTAAATGGTTCTTTCTTGGTGCACAAGAAGGGGGCTATGAGGTAGTATCCCTGCCTTACTCCTGCTATTCATTTCTTCAGAAAACAAACAAACAAAAAATCTAGTTCATTCAATAGCATACCTTGGATAAGCCTCAAATGTATTCCTAATGTGTCTGGTTTGCCCATCTTTTCTTCTGTAGAATGCTTAAGGTTTATGTTGGGTTAATCTGTCTTAATTAGAAGGCAGCTTTGGATCCTTTAGGTCATAGGAAGTGGTCTCCTAATAGTTGTGGTTTGAATCATGGAGCAAGTTTAGTTTCTGTGTAATTATTTAACCTTTGTAAGGTGAATGGGTTTTGAGAACTCCTATTCAATGCACAAGGGAATAGGAGGGATTGTTCCTTGTCTAGATTATTATACTCTCTGTTTTAGAATCACTTTCCTGGTGTTTCTTTTCCTTTTTCAGCTGTCCTTCAGGGAAATTCTTTGCCCGTATTGATGATGTGACTGAGTTTATTATTCATGAGTATCAGCACTCTTTTGAGCAGACTTCTTCAGTTTGGATTAATAAGGAAAGAGTGAGAGAATCCTGTTGGGGATTTGGCTGCCCTCCTGCCCTTTGCTTTGCTGGGAGGTTTATTGTCTGAGTGGCTTTACTATACCAGGAATAATGCAGGGTCTTATTGACCTCGTCAGTCAAATGGGGAAGGCAGAAATGTTGGAAGAGCAATGGCAACAGTGCCTGCCCGAGACTGTCTTCCAAGGGCAAATGCTATTTATGAATCATTTCACTGTGTTATAGCAGCATTGCATTCTGTATGCTTAGATTCTCTTTCCACTTATATCTTTAGATGTTGTCTTGGAAGACCTTTTCCAGTGCAGAGGGAGGATATATATCTGTTTAGAACTGCTGCTCTGTGTTACTGTTATGGATCTTACTTCTGTGTGCCTAGAAGCTGCACTTTTTTTCTTCTCTGGTTTGATCTGGGAGTTTTGGCTGAAGATTTTCTTTGTTTGTATCAAAGTTGTTTGAAGGTTTAGATACTTTTTATGCCAAGAGTTTCAACTCTCTCAGCTGCCTGCTGAAGCCACTCTCTTGTTTTTCTGCAAGGGGAATAGGTGTTATTCCTAAAACCCAGTTTACTTCTTTGCAGCAAATATAACGCAGTTGATTATGTTTATTTTCTGTGAATTATGAATGATATTTTTATGTTTCAGATTTGTTTTCACTCAGTTCAATAGTTTTCCTTGGTTTGATCAGAAGCAACAAAAGTACTGACCAACTTTGTCATGGCCAGTGTTGCCAGGGCAGACAATTTTCCTTGTAAGCCATCTCACCTTGACTAAATCAATGTTTCTGTCTATCTACCTGTAACTGAGGCATTCACAAGTGTTTCTTATTTTGCTGCTTCAAAGGTGGGTTGCTGGATAAAAGGCCACATTCAGTGAGGGGGGGAAAAAATAACATACATGACCAGCTGTGAAGAAAATGTGACTTCTCTTAGATCTTTATCTCAAATATACTTGTACGTTGTTTAACTTCAGAGTTGTTCATGCTGGTTTGAGACTATTCTGATATCCTTCATATGTTTCTACCCTGAGTTGCAACTATGGTTTTCTTCAAGGTATCTTCTGCCCTTATGTGTTATTTTTCACATGAACTAGCTATTCTTAGTATTAAATGTTGTAGGCATGTAGACATTGTGTGTACCTATCAAACATTAGCACAGGCAGCGAAAATATTTTGGGAAAGCCAGTGATATACATTTCTTAATAATCACTTTTTAGTTTATATTGTTGATATTTTTATCTATTTTAGGTTTCCTTTATATGTATTTCACTATTATGAATTAATTGACTACCTGATGAATAGTTAAAAACATAGTTTATATTCTGGTTTTAAAAATGCAATTTCCTATTAAAAACTCAAATCATCTTTTGGTATCATTTTCCTTAAAAACTTCTCACTTCATTCTGATACAATATGCTAATATTTGTGAAAATATCTACATCTTACAATGTGCTTGGAACACAAATTTCTCTAGTTTTAATACATAAAATAGCCAAACGGTTTAAGCAGGTTGTTAGAGAGTTTTGAAACGTTCCTATATGTTAGCAATGCCATCAGTGTCCTAAGATTTCTTCATTCCTAAATGTCTAAGAAAGATCACTTTTTACATCTGTAACAAGAAAGCTTGCTTAAACATTCCAGGATCATATTAACTTTTATCCAAACAATTTATTCTCTAGGATACAGTTTCCAATTCTGTTACATGACTTGTATTTCCTGCTTCCAGACTATATCACTGTGCTTGTGCCTATAATTTAGCGGATTTCGTTTCACTGATCCCAGCTTACCAAGGAGTCCAGATGGCCCTGAACAGCTGCCTGCCTTTTCATTATTTACTCTCCTCCCTTTCTTTGTGTCATCTGCAAATACATCCACTACAAGCAGTGATTTTATATTTACTTCTAGATCACTGATGAAAACGTTGAATAACACCAGACCTTACATCAGTCCCAAAGGAGTCCTGCTAGAAACATTCTTATTCAGCAATTATTTTCCATTGATAACTATGTTAATTAGCCAGTTTTCAATCTGTTTAATTTTCAGTCCATTAACAATGCAGTCATTCTAATTTTTTCAATAAGAATATTTCGTGAATGCCTTATAGAGGTCTATTATTTTCTTGCAGCTGCTTCTATCAACTCAACTTTTAATGTCTTGAAATAATGAAATCAAATTTGTTAACAGGTCCTAATGTCTTATGAAATCTTACCCACGGTATCAATTATACTGCTTCTGCTGGTTCCCAAGCATCTGGTTTTTAGTCATCTTTCCCTCAGGTTCTTTGTGACTGATGCTGGACTAACTGTCCTTGAATGATTGCATGAACCTATTTTCAACCTTATATAAGCATTAAAATTCTCCAGTTTCACGACATTTACAAGGTTTGTTGAAAAATAACTTATTTGTATCCATGGATCTCAATGCTTTTTAGCAGTTGCACATTATCCAGGCCTAAAGACTGAATATAATTTATTAATTGATAGCTAATTTACTGACAGTTTAAAAAGTGCTTCTTCCTCTTTCATTCTGCTCTTTACTAAATAGAAAACAGAAACATTTATTAAAGATGTCTGCCTTTTCAGCCTCTTTAACAAGTTAACAGTCTTCATTTATTAGTAGGTCTAGATCATCTCTATAATTTCTTTTGTTCCTAATAAGCTTGATGAACACTTTCTTACTGCCTTTAACCTTGCTAGTGTGGATTCTACCTGACATATTTTTCTTCCTCGTTTCATCTTCTCCACTATTTATCCTCTAATTTATATTGACTGGAATTTCTTCTCCATTTTTATACTGGTTTCTTGAGGAACAGGTGGACACAATCAGTGTACATGTGTGTTTGTTTGCCTGGCACTGAAAACCTTTGTACTCATTGACTGCAGAAATTTTCACAAAAGACAAATCTTTCATTATTGAATTCTTGTGTACGTGTGCCATTACAAATGAGGAAAAATAGGAGGCTGGAAGAGGGGACAGAAGATGCTGTCTGGTGCCTCCACAGAGAGAAAAGTTGCTGCAACTGCTCCTTAGAAACTTTTTAATTGCTCTCCTCAGTTTACAGTAAATCAGAAGAAAGATGGAGAAGGGAAAGATACCCTTTTGTATTCCTTCCCAGTTTCTCTATTTCACCCAAAGCACTCTAGCTCTGGACCTGGAGAGTACTCCTTAACTAATTAATGCCTGAAACTCCATGTGCCAGTCACCTAAAGCCTCTGCAGCCCTTCTCCACAACTTGCTCAGTAGTGTGGACTTGAACTTCTCTGATTCCCTCAGGGCAGTATGGTAAAAATGTATTTTCCCTTGCTGAGAAGTCTTCCCTCTGTTCTTAGTGAGCACAACCTCTTCATCTGCTTCAGAAAGGTGATGAGAACAGCATGCACCCAAAGGGCTGCTATAACCTAAAGCACAGGGGTAGTGTGTACCAGTTACAGTGATTATTGTCCTATAACATTGTGTGTTCACACTACTTAGACTTCTGAATGGTTCTCTTCTGCAGCTTCAGTTCAGCAAGACACGATTACCTTAAAATGCATGAGTAGTCGCATTAAACTCAATGAAATTACTCACATGCTTACTATGCATCTAAGTAGTTTGCAGAATCAGCATTAAAATAAGAAGCAATCCATAGACCTCTCCACTTCTCATATATTATAGCTGGGGAAAGGGAGAAGGTTCTAATATTAAAAGAGCTAAAAAAACCTGTAAGTATTCATCAGGTACAAAAAACTTGTCTTTTGTGATAAAGTTGAAATGTCAAGGTTGATAAACTTAATTTATTAAACAAATGTTGTTGTATGGGTCTATCTGTATTATTCTATGTTTTAATGTTATGCACATTACAATATTTTCTAATAGTATCTCTTAACAGCGTTTTCAAGTAATCTAGATTGCATTTACTTGTATTGATCTTGTATATATTACTATGTCACCTCTTTTGTTGTGCTTGTACTTTGTAAATTCTTTCAATACATGAGCTGAAAGAAATTGAAAGAATCAGAGTCAGAAAACGTCAGGAAAGGATATGTAGATGTAATGTAGATGTATGTAATTCTTGCTTTTTTTTTTTTTTAAGCAATCATCTGCTTTCGCTTACTATTCCAGTGCATCTCTGAAATATTCAGTGTTTTAAAAAATTTAAAGATATAATCCTTATAAAGAAGAATTTAAAAAATGCTGAGAATTGAAGCCATTCTTAGAATGCAAAAATAATTCCGAGCCAAAGAAAGCTTTGGGTTTGTGTGAAAAAAACTGCACTATATGTTGCTTTTTGTGATCTGCGACTCACCCAGCAAATAATAATTAATTACAACCTGTTCTGCTACATCACATCACCATGACTGTGAGGAGTGTAATGAATAATCTTTCTGACAGAGTTTGTCTTTTAATTTAGCACTTGCATTTTGAGTCCCTTTATTAGCATGGGAATCTAAATGTGTTCCTGTATTTAAGTGTTTTGCCAATAGTAAAAGAAGTTGGTACATCAAATAAGTATGATTAAATAGTTCGTGGCGTTGTATTCTGTCTTTCTAACAGAATTATCACTCCCTTTTACTTGTAATTCCACTTGCTGTAGTAGATTACTTTGCCAGTCCACTGAGTGGCTGTTTAATTCATGTGGTACTGTAAATGAGCTTATGAACTACACTAAAATAAACAGAAGGTATTATATAATAACTACACATTGTCCTGAAAAATAAAATATAACATTTCAATGCCTGCAGATTTTTCTGCTGCTCACATATAGGCTGATCATAAATACCATTTCTAGAAGGAAAAAAAAAGTATTTGATTTTGTGAGATGTTAATATTTTAAAGTTCTTGGCTTTCTGCTGAGATAATATAAATTGACATAGCTACAGGAAAAAGCATTGAAACCCTGATCCTACAGTTTACGTGAAAGTTTGACCTTGTTGACTCAGATATTTCTTTAAAAAAAAAAAAAAGACACGTGTGCAAAATCACCTTAAAGGAGAAATAGGGGTTTGCTTCCTTTTCTGAGGAGGAAGAAACCCTGGAGAGCAGGGATGTAAAGCTAACTGGACACTGACAATGCATTTTTAGGGATGCAGCCATTGGTTTCCTATAGGTCTCTCGTGGGCTGGGTTGGAGCTTCTCCTTTGAAGGCTCTGCCTTGGTGGCAATGCTGGGAAGGAAACTGTCTCTCTGAGTCTTGCTGCTTCTCCAGAGGGAGGGCAGGCCGTCATCTCTGTACTCACAACTTCCCCTACACTGCCTTTCCGTAAATACACCATAACTCTTCCCATTTGTGGAGGAAGGATGCTGCAATCTTACCTCATTCATCTACCAGGATAGAAAAAATATTCTTTCCGTAAAGCACCGTTCACCATCTCATGCTGTTGCTTCTCACCCTGAGCTGTGTAGCCTTTCTCTATGGATTTCTTTTGTCTCTTACCTTCCAGACAGCCATCACATAAATATTTGAGACGTGAAAGACAACCCTAACTTCACTGTGCTTTTAAAAAGGACATGAGTGCTGTAGTGTATTGGATCACCAGAATGAGATGTCTTCTGTAGCAGATACCAGTAGCCCTGAGGTACCTGAAGTACTATACAAAGACAGCCTAAAACATTGTTTATATTTTTGTTGTGTTTGAAAAAATTGGCCACTTACGCTTAATGAGTGAGTCCTAAAAAATGTTATAGATCTTTGGTATTGGGATGGACTTTCAGTCTTATATTTGAGAAGTAAAATGTCAAGTATAAGATTTATATTTATCTAGTCAAAAGACAGACTACAGGTTCCTGAAATCAATGACTCTCAAAATTGCCTAAACATTGAATGATATGCATGAATAATTTAAGACTGTTTTGTTAAATGTTCACAACTCAAGTTATCCTTGCAGTGACGCTCATTGCAAATCGCCAGCGATTTACTGTTTCTGAAAACCACAGGCAGCAATTTACAGACAAGATTAGACCCGTTACTATACACATGTGACATTTTCTTGATTTAAACTGTCATTCTGAAAAGCTGTTAACTGACAGCCGGAGTCTGGAATGAGGTTATAAAGTTTACTGAAGGACTCCTTACCACTGAGCTGGAGCTATATTTCTGCTTGGGTAGAGAAGAGCATGTAGACCTCCTACTGCAACTGAAGTATGTATGCATGCAAATTAGTGCTTTCAAGGGAAATTATACATGATCTTTTTAGACATTCATGTACTGTAGTGGTGTGTGGTGCTGTGCTGACATTTTACATCTCATAAACACAGTAATATATTTCCAAAATATCTTCTTTCTTCTGAGGTGTGTCAGAAATTCTGACTGTAAGCGCTACAGATGGCTGGCAGTATAGCAATAGACATAACTTCATCATTTTGCCTGCTCTCTGTAACTGATGTTTATCAAAGTAGTTTCTGAAGATGATCTGTTGGTTTCCAGAATATCACATCGAGCCAGGGGGGGAAATAGTCATCCTGATTTTTTCTTTTTTCTATTTTTCTTTTAATTATCAGCTAAACTGGAAGTCTTCCTACCAACTCAGTTTTCATATTTCCATGGCATGTAGACATGCAATACTTAAGGAATGTATTTCATCACTATCTTATCTACCTTCTCTTTGACATCGTGGGAGCAGTTTCAATATAAGTTACAACTTCTTTGTCTCTCTCTAGTGGCCTTCAGAAATGAGCATGCACTCAGACATGCACTAACTTAGATACCCTGGTGTTCTCCAGAACTTATTTTTACATGAAATGACTCCTGCTCAAGTTCTCTGTCTTGTGAATAGTTGGAAAGTACTTACTGGTAGTCACTCATTCAAAACCTGTCCAGTATTGCAGACTATTGGTCTGGGTAGATCACAGGCATATAGAAGCCATTGCCATAATTTACCCAGGAACTGCCAAAGTAGTAAAAGGGAACTTTAAATTCTTTCACTAAAAGCCCCTCTTGTAAAGTATGCTCTACAGGTAGGATAAATATTTCCAAAATTTTTCACTGAATTTTTCAAGCTAAAAATTCCTTATTTGTTACAAGGAAATCCAATGTTTCTTATCAGGGATATAACATCTCCATATTTTTCATTAAAACCTTTTTTTTAATAAAAACTTAAAAATACTCTGCTTTCAATAACTTTCTGAGGTGGGAGAAAGCCAGACAGCCTAAAATTACGTTGACCTGGAATATTGTGGACATGGTGTCCAAGTGAGTAAGACCAGAAGTTAACACTATCAACAGGAAACTCTTTCCTTCGCCATTACCCTGTTGATACACTGGACACTTCTCCCCTAGCCGGTGGGCTTGAGGAGGAATGTCTCATAGTGCTGCTCACTGGGAAAAATGCTTGACCACTATGATTCAAAGAGAGCAAACCATTACATTAGAAAGTGATCATAAACAATGGAGAACATTTGAAAAGACAACTGTGAGAAGGTGCACTTGAAAGTTCAATATTTTCAGAAGAATCTCTTGGGAAGAGGCTGAGATGGTATCATATATAAAAAAAAAAATACAAAGGAAAAGATGGAGACCACTGGCATCTGAATTATGTGTAATAATGCATTGGAAGAGAATATGCAGAGACAATCCGGTTCAGCTCTACAGGCCAGGGATACCTGGTGAGTACTTGTGATACAGGCAGGTGGTAACAAGAGGTGATGGAAATGTGTGGCAAACCTTACAGAAATTAGAGTAAGAAAAGAATGGACCTGTTTGTAAACTGGGCAAGCTACAGTTGTCATGGGCAGGTGACAGTTTTGTCTTCAGGGAGCTAGGTGACCCATCAGGCATTGCCACTCCTGTTACTGCATCCAAACTGGTGAAAGGCTTCAGCCAGTATGCATCTCAGATAACACATCTTAAGCTGCTGACACTGGAGTTCAGTTTATTTATATGGAATGAGTGGATATTGTTGCTGTATTATAACAATTAATTCAGTGTTTTGTATGCAGCCTGTTGCTATTAGTACCCATGTGTATTAGTAGTCACAGATGGGTTAGGTGCTAGCCTGAGATTGTTGTGTCTTCTTCAGTCATGCCTGATGGAGTTGCCTTTGCAAAATTCTGCTTTCAGGAAGCATTTGGTAAGGCTGGGGGGGAACGGGCAGGCGAAAGCAGCAAGCATTGAGGAAGAAATCAATTATCTTTCCTCTTAGGCTTGAACAGTTTCCTAGGAAGAACACACTAAACCAAAAAGTTTGTAACAGAGACACTAGTAGATGTGATAATTTGTTACAAATAGGTCCTTCAGAATATTCATTAAAAATAGAGAGGGAAAAATAGAATGAAGTGAATTATCCTTCAGTAAATAAATATCTGGCTGCAGAGGGGACCTGGATTATTCATCGTACTGGACTAGAAAGGGCGTTGGAAGAAATGTCAGTTAGCATCGGGGGATCCAATTGTCCCCAGATGATATTTTAGTCACTTTCCCACTAGCAAAAAGTCCCTAATCTCTGATTTATTGAAAAGACAAAACCTTACAGCAAAATGTTTTGCTGTGACATTTTACTTATGTATCTTTGATTTATAATTCAGTCCCTGTGCCCAAAATGTATACATGCATATGCACAGAAAGGCTCCTTTTCCAACTTGCTTTATTAAAAGCTCCCTTTTTAGTCTCTGTGAGGTGAGTGTACTGTCCATGTAGTTCTCTTTCCTTTAGTGGAACATTATTCAAGCCTGCGTGCATTGGACCTTGTGGCAGTGTGAAGTGGTAGAGGCCACGACACTAGTGGTAACAAGCAGTGCTGCTGCTGTGAGATCTCCTGCCTCACACAGAAATATATGAATTCACTTTTCTGGGTGCTAATACAAGTTATGCAGACCCCCAGGGAATTCAGCAATGCTGCTTTGTAGTTAAGCAAGGCAAGAATAAACTCTGCCTAAAGATGTCTTAGAATATTTATTTTTTCTTTTGTTTCGAATCAGCCTGCCCCAAATTAATATCTGCTTTCATCTATGGTTTATCTGAATGCCAACCCTCACCCAGTTTTTCTCAAAAAATGGAAGCTATGATGATTCTTTAGTAAATTACTGGTTTTCTTTCCCCTTTCAACTTCCATGGACATGGACAAGAACAGAAAGTGCTAAAACTTCATTGCAGGAATTAAAAAGAAAAGCAGTCAGGGAATACAGATTAGTATTTGTCCATTAGTCTGGTATTACCTGAGTTATTTCATAAGTCAGATCAATATTGCACAAGCTAGTTCTAAGTGGCCTGTGGAATCTTTCTTCCTCTTTTGATTTTTCAGAAGTGTGAAAGGTGGCTTTAAGCCAGATCTCAAGCGTGGAAGATATGTGCTGCGTGTTATTCACAAGGTCATAAGATCTGACCTGATAACAGAAGCATTACTTTGAATTATGTGGAAGAAACACAATTCCTTCGCTTATATTATATTCTTTAAAAGAAACAAACAGCAATCTTCTTGTATGAGAAGTGACTGAACGCAAATTTGTAACTCTTTTGAACTGTTATAAACAAGCTCTATTTCCAGTGATTAATCTGAACAAAGTAGGCTGCCAAAGTAGTTTTTGTAAACACATTTTAGAAATACTATTATATATTTTGTTCTAATGTGTGAACTCATTTACTTTGTCTCTCTCTGATATTCTACAAATACCAGTACCTCCAAATAATCATGCCTGGGCTGTTTGCTGTTGGTCTCCCTCTGATCTTCTGCTATGATTTATGTTGTTCTTGGCCACCTGTCATCTAAGAAAGAAAAGATCTTTAAATAGATACTTGTAAGTACGAAATAACCCTACAAAAGAACAATAAGCAAGAAACAGTCTTACATTGCTGCCATACATATTGTCTCAAGTATAAATACTTAATTGCCTCAAGCATAAATACTTTATTTAAAAATCAGGCTGATTAAAAACTGTTTATTTAGACAACTTTGTTTTTAAAAGTTGATTGTAGTATTGTAGCTAAACATATCCTAACAATATGGATGATTCTTTTATGTTTCTCAGTTTTTATATGCACTGCATCTGGTTTTGATCTGAGGAAAATGCAGTCAAATTTAGCCTGAATTTATCATGTTTTTAAATGTACTTGGAACTCCCAGCTCCAAAATGCTCTTTAATCCTGCAAAGAAACCTTTTTTCTCTTAGTTTAACTATCATTTTCAATGAAAACGTATCAAAATAGTGTAATGAAAACAATACTAAATCATGATAGTGAATGTTTCATAATTAGTGACTTGTTTGAATATCCCTGGATTGTTGAATGCAGTTAAGAAACCAAGTAACATCTCATGGTATTTTCTATCAATGGAATATCTAAGCCACAGTTTAAAATGTTCAGGGACACATAATTTATAACTTGTTGTTAATGCAAGTTTCTGGCTCTTTGGTTTGTTTTATCTTCGGTTTTCAGTAAATGCAAGGAGGATCTTATTTTATCTGCTTCCACAAAAAGAGCAGTAATGGAACAAGTGACTTTATGGAAAACAGCTTTGTAAAAACCACTTTCCGCTATCTCTGAATTTCTGTTTGTCAGGCAACATCTTCCCTTAAAATCTCAGTGCTCTCAGCTCTGTCATTTTATCACCGATTTTTGTATTGGAAAACTTAAGCTGCTTTGACATCTACCTATCAAAAATTTTTGAGAGGCCTGAGTTGTCTAGGGTCAATTCACTAGGAAAAAATACTTTTTGATGAACAAAGAAGGTAAAAAATTGCTGAAAAGATGAAAAAGCATATTTGTAAACTCAGTGGTTTGTGATTAGAAGATCTTTAAGAAAATAACCAAGTCAGTTTGCAATAGATGTATGGAAAATGTTGTAATGAACTAGTTAAGTAATTTTGTCATGTGTTGCCTTTGAACATATTGCGTGCACTCATGGGTTCTGCTACAAAAATGGGAGAGAAAATTGTGAGTGAAGAGCAGGATGTGGTAGTCTTGTAGACTCCACATGAACGTGGACAAAGGTTGTTGTCGTTTGAAGTTAGGGTGTTATTCTCTTGATTAAAACTTCTATTCCTCTTTCTATCCCATCAGCAGTCTTTGTATGCAATATAGAAGCATGTTTCCACAGAGAGGGAGGACACTATAACTTCACTAGATTAATTTTTTTTCTTTTTGCAAGTGTCTCATAGTACTTCTATGTGAATCTAATTCAATAGCAAATGTAAACAAATAATATTGGCATTTTCTACATAAATATCAAGCCTCACATTACATTCTGGAGAGGAGAGAAAAATGAAGAAAATGTATGAGATGCATAAGTAGAATTTCTGATTAAACTATGTTTCAGCTGGGACAGGTTTGTGAAGGGTTGAGTGACCATGACCTCGAGCTTGCAAGATGCTGTTCTCCAGAGACCATCCTAAGTCATAATGTCATTCCTAACTATTAACTATCCCAAATCATGTCTTGGTGTTTTTTCTCCACAGCCAGTGTTTTGTGGGCATGTAATTCATTAATTGTGTTTTGTACAGTAATGATAAATTAGTGTTTTGAGGGGTTAGTGTTTATGTTTATATAAAAAACTTGTAATGCTTACTTTTAGAATGGAATTCGATATTTCAGTTGGAAAGGACCTGCCATGATCATCTATTCCAACTTCCTGACCATTTCAGGGCTAACCAGAAGTTAAAGCATGTTATTATGGATGTTGTCCAAATGCCTCTCAAACACTGACAGGATTGGGGCATTGATCACCTCCCTAGGAAGCCTGTTCCAGTGTCTGACCACCCTCTTGGTAAAGAAATGCTTCCTAATGTCAAGTCTGAACATCCCCTGACACAGCTTTGAACGTTTCCCATTAGTAAAAAGCAAACAAAACAAAATGTAAAGTAACAAAACAAACCCAACCAAACAAGAACCAACCAACCAAAGAAAAGAGCCCTGATAGTTTGTTCTATAATCAAATTCTCTTGTATCAAGATGTGCCCTCACTTCACAAAACTTCTGCATGTATGAAACATAGAGGGAAATTTTCTTTGAAATTTGAACTTACTTACATTATTGTATCAAAACAAGCCTTTGTGAATATGACTAAGAGAGAGTAAGAAGCTGCTAGTTTACTCGTAATCTTTGTTCAAAAAAGTATATTGGTTCTATAAATGGTTTTGTAAGTCTTATTAAAGCAGATGTTTCTGTTGCTGTTGTGGAAATTTTAATTCTCATTTCTGTTGATTCAAAGTTCAAGACAGTTAATTTAGCATTAAAAGAAGGCTTGAGATTTTCTTATTTTGTTCAAACCAGTTTACTCATCCAGGCTACCTTTTAGATTGATGTTATTGGAAGAACCTGTACATTATCTTCCGGTTTTAGGCTTCTTACAATAAGCGCCATGTGACAGATCTCCATCTGCATGGGTGGTTTCGCATACAAGCAGGCCTTAGAGATCCCTGATTTGGAGAGCCGTTCCTTTCGTACTGTTGAAAGACAGATAAAGAAAATGGCTGTATCTTGTTTCTTCATTAGCAATCATCTGAAAGTACTCAAACCCCCTCATCTTGATGGTGGGAAATATCTGCAGTTTCAGTGTTCCAGATCCTGGTATGTAATATGCTTTAATAAAAGCTTAAGGAATCTTTACTTTCCTGATACACCCATCTCCATTTGAATTATGACTTTTACGTTAATTGCCGCTCAAGCCAGCTGCACATCTTTTATTACAGGAAGCAGTGTCAATATAACATGTAAAGGCTTTTCTGGGTTGTACTGAGCAGCAGCCCTACTACTGCTGCAGCTGGAAGAGGGTGAAAAATATAATTTTAATTTTCCCCATTCCCCTCAGAACTCATAAAGCTTGGCCATTTCCCAGCCCTCAAGCTACTGACACACCCATTCATACAGAAAGTATGGGTATATCAAGCACTGGTCCTAGAAAGGCTGACATTTATATACTTTTTTTAGTTCAATGATTAAAGTAATGAAAATTGCCAGTTAGTCATTTGAAAACCACAAGATACTTCTACCTGAAAGGTCAGGTAAATGCGGGAGCTGGCGCAGAAAGCTGTGAGGATGGGCATTAATTCCAGCTGGTTTCTTGGTATCGATTACACAGATATTGAGTGCTCATTTGTAGGCCAGAAGGCAGATAGGTTTCTTTCCAGGCCATTTGTCTCCCTTTGTTTCTTAATTAATATCACAGATTTGAAAACCTGTGGTAATGAAATTGCGCTGTTAATTAGGCTAGTTTTTAGCAGTAAGGTTTTGATATCTTAGTTTTTTTCTTGCGCAGTAAACGGCACTCTTGTTAAAATTTATGGTTGTTTTTCTTTTACCAAGTTGTCTATAATTGTAATAGTTATACTGATGGGGGAAATAAACACATTTTCTGCTGAGTAACCATCTTAATTAGAAAAAATTAGTTATTTTAAAATATTGATTTTTTTTTTCCCTCTGGATGTCTTTAAACTGCTGCTTTTTACAATTAATATCTTAAATGGAAAAAAAATGGGTGATTTTTTTTCCTTTACGTACAATATCTGGCAGTATTTTGCATGATGTAAAATATTGTATCATGATATTTTAATGCAACTTTCCTTAGCACAATTTTATCTGATGACTCTGCAGAAGAGGGAAAAGAACCCCGACGAAATATACACTGAGATGTCTTAATGAGTGTTTTATGAGAAAGGTGTTCTGTTTGGTGTAAATTAATTTCTGGTTTGATGTTCATCTTCAATAGAAGACAACACTTTTTTTTGAGTTTCTAATAGGTTGCAACTTGGTGTTAAGGTTATAATATTCCTTTGCTTGGTGTTGTTCTGGGTTGAATTGTGAAGACCTTATCATTAGAAATCAGTGATAAAATCCCATCTGTGTTTACATCTTATTCTATATCCTGTATGCAGCTCTTGTGGTTCACAGATGCAGTCACATAACCTTTCATTACCTCCGTATATTTGCATCATTTAGGTCACTCAAATGAGCGCATCTTTATTGGAGCGAATTGTATTTACATCAAATAGATGATAAAGAAGTGTAAGTCAGAAAGCAGGAGTGGATTTCTTAGAAGGGTGATTCTTCTGTAGTGTTCATGTCAAAAAATTATTTCACATCATGAATTATTGCACATTCTGGATCTCTGCTAGGACATGGATGTAGGCAGGTGCAGAAGGCATAATTGTTCACATGCACACACAAAAAAGCATCTTTATAATGAACACTTATGCTGTCCCAGTTTTTTTCCTTTATGTGCTGTTTTGATCTTGCTTTAGGAAATGCCTAAGATACTATGTTATTTTAAGGTAACTGGAAGGGGTAGAAAATATTGTTGGAACCTGAACATCTTCTAATTAAACTAGTCAGAATAAAGGAATCTATTAGAAAATGCTTTTGTGAAATCTATGAATAATCTTTCACAGTCTATGGCCTTATGTATACTCAAAGATAAATATTACATGTGTCAACTCAAGCAATAAAATAAGCGTCTGATTTTTTTCCTTGAACAGCTAAAGAATAGGTTGCTGTACTTATCTCACATTTTTTGTAAAACATCGTAATTAGGAAGAAAGATTGAATGTAATAGCTACCTCAAACCTGAGATTTAAATTGTTTTAAAACTGCTATAGCAGAAATTGTACACCAGCTTTAACTATGCTTTCTACCTCCCTGTTGTACATTTTACATTAATTTTTCTGTACATTTAAACCAAACAGTAGAAGTCAGAAAACTTTAACATCTCCTACTTGGCTGCTGAAGTAACTTTGTTAATTGAAAATTTCATTTCAGTGACATTGCTGTTGCCATTTTTAATACATCTTGACAGATTTCACAGTTTCTGTCTCTGCCTCCCTATTTTATCCTCAGGGTTTTCGTTTTTTTTTTCACCCTTTTCAAACACACTAATATAACAAGTCTATTGGATAAATCCAGCAAATCAATTAGTCATGTCCCACATGATGAGAAACACATCCAGTTGGCATTTCCTGGGCCAGCCAAGTGAACCAAATATCTCGAAGCAGGGAGGGGGGGAAAACCAAAACGAAACAAGCAAACAAAAATCCCAGCGCCACACATCCAGGAACCAATAGTGTCCAATAGTGCATCCTGGTAAAGATGGTTCCATTTTCTGAGCTAACAGGTAAAAGAGGACTAGATTAAGAACAGTAGACATGAAAGACACCACATGCAATCTTTTGAACAACCAACAGTCCTGTCATATAATTTCTTCCATAAACACATCGATTTATAACATATCCTGTGATTATATGATCCAGTGATGTTTTATTTTGCTGTGTCACAAAATACATCGAATTTATGATCAGCGTACAACATAATCATTTGCAGTTGCATATTCTTGATTTGTTGGAGAACATGATAGACTTCTCTTGACACTAAGTATTTTCTGTGATCTTAAGAAAACGCCTTACCTATCTTGTTTCTTTTTTTCTTTTCACTTCAGCATTGTAACTGCCTTTCTTATAAGAAGATGCTTACTCAAGATGCTTTATAAATTCGGGATACCATCCCACCTAGCACAGGAGAAGAGGTGGTTTTGAAGTATGTCTCTCAGAGAATTTCTATTTCCAGTGACAAACTGACAGAACAGTGCAGCTGAATCCTTTTTCAGACAAGCAATTGGTCACAACCATCCGAAAAGTGCCTGTAGTAGTTGTGGTCCTTTTTGTTCTTAAATTTAACTGCACTGAGGGTCTGTAGATAGATCTGATAAGGTTATAGCTGAGCCAGAGTGATTATATTGTTTTATAGGACTGTTACATTGTTGTAAAGGAAAACACACTTTACTGTATTCAGAGATAACTGTAAAAGATACAAGAAAAATGGGCTTTCTTCACTACTTTCACTATTGAGTTAGAACTGTTAATTACAAGCTATATCTTTGCATGAAATGCACCAAATACATAACTTTCCTTCTTTCCCCTGATTCTTAGCCTCCTCTCACAATAGAAATATGGAAACTTATAGCTCATCATTTTTGAGATGAGAAATGAAAAACAAGAGGAATTTGTAAGTTAAGACATGGCATAAGTGATCTTTTGATGTGTGTTGAGGAAATATTAAAAATGCTGTTCTCTATCCTGGGGTCACTGACAATGTGCTGCCTACAAGACTTTCCAGCTTTGCTTGTGGGCATAGGAAATTAAAAACATAAAAATAAAACTTAGACTTTCAGGGGAAGCAAAGAATGATGGTGCCTATTGCTCATTCTGTGTCAGGTATGACTGGGACCACTGTTTTGAGATATGGCTCAAAGTGATATTGTTTCATCTAGTACATTCTAGGTTACAGCTCTGTCTCTGACCTCTTTGAGGGAAGGTTCAGTTTGGAATATCAGAATAGTTTTTCCTACTTTATCATAATTTTTTTTTTTTTTTTTAGCACTTATGCTACAAAATGACTGTTTCACATTGAATCAAGATAATATTTATAGCAGTTCAGTGCTTCAGTTGGGTAATATGTAATATTATAAAAAATCCAGTATTTGTTATGATGGGTGCAGCTTTGTAGGGTCATGAGAAGAAACTCTGCAGACAGTAAGAATACTTTCAAATATCCTTTAAAATTTTCAAGACAATTAAATGGAAAAATAAATTTACCAATGAAAAAAGACCTTTACTTGAAATCTGACAGTTTTGACCCAGAAGTGCTGCTGCAGCATCTCATGGGAGTTACAGTCCAGCTTTGTGTCTCTAATTTTCTTTTCTTATCTAGAGATCTGAGCTGACCACCATTTCTCATGTTGAACCATGTCCTCCATTCTTGCTGAACCGCTGCGATGCTATGATCTGTACTCAGCTGAAGGGAATAGGAGGAAGAGACAAATTACAGTTGCTGTTAACGTTGAGATGATATTTCAGAATTCTTTTTTTTTTTCCACTCCGAATTATTAGCACAAAGCTGATGGTTGAGGGAGGAGAGGGGTGTCATTTTATCTCTGCATATTGAACCTGTCACTAAATAACAGATATTTTTCACTCTCCGAGAGTGAACAGAACATCCCTAGAAAAATAATTTTTGCAGAGCAGTTTGAACAATATTTTTGAACAATGCTATAGTTTGATCCCAGTTTTAAGGTTTCTCACTTTCAACCTTTTTTTTAATCCAAACTGCTAGATAAAGTTGAAGTAGTAAACAATCTATTTATTTCAGTTCTGCTGACAGCATCCCTATCCATATGGGACAGCTTATACAGGTAGGACTGGGTACAGAGAGTCATTATTTGCTGGAACAGAGCCCAGCCATTAGGAAGTAATTTTTAACACTGGCTGAGAACTCATGAACTGCATTTTAAAAACGTCCTTTTTCAAATGCAGTAACTGGCACCAATCCCAATGCTGACCTTAGAAAATAAAAGTGTTTGAATTGTATGCACAAGATGTCATCCATATAGATGCACATACTTTCACTATAATAACATAGCATTCATGAGTTAAAACTCTTTGTTAAGTGGGGTCAGGGGTTTGATGCAAGAATAAAATGTGGTAAAGGCTGTAGGAGCATTTTCTATGTAGCACTGCTTTACATGGAGCAGAGCGGTTCTTGTGCACTACTCCCATCAGATGAGGTCTGAGGTGCACCAAGTAGGTGTGAGGTGTGCATTATGTCAGCTGGATAAGCTTGATTTAGCAGTAAGAAGAGAATATTTTGTTGTCTGGATAGACACAGAGCAGGTACTTGTAGCGAATTCTGAGTCTTCATAGCTTTTTTTCCAACAAAGGATTCATCTGCTGAAAAGCATCAAGCAGCAAGAGTGAACCCAACACCCCCAAAGTTTCCTCCACTCATACAAAATAATCCATGCTTTTACACCACGCAAATGCTATAGGTAAACATTCAAAGGGAGCTGGCCTCCTCCTAGGAGCAGATACTTACCCAGATTTCTGAAAAAAAAAAAAAAGGTGTTACTGCTGTAGTGGTCTGCTTGCTTTAGTGTGCTTTGAAAAGGATATATTGGATGTCAAGCACCTTAGACATTGAGATAGTGGGCTGCCAACAGCAGATTATGCTGTGGCATACCTGCACTATCTGTCAGAGGAAGACGCTGTAATGTATTACTCAGTCAGTAAGATCTGTCTCCAATGGAGCCGAGGATGAGGGCACTATCTTTTACCTCTCATGAATGGGAGAGAGGAGAAGATTGTAGGAGATCCCATCTCTCATTCGTGTTCTAGATTAAGTGCCACCAAAGGCCTTGCAGGATGCTTTCTCAAGCTTGGTTCAACAACTGCTTTCTTCTTTGCTGGCTCTTTTATGTTGTTACAGCACTAAATAAATAGATAAGGATTCCACTTGCATTTAGTGCCTCATTTGTAAGAGGGGAGCAAGCCAAAAAGTAAGGTGGAAAGATTTTCT
Organism: Nesoenas mayeri; assembly: GCF_963082525.1. Classification (NCBI taxonomy): domain Eukaryota; kingdom Metazoa; phylum Chordata; class Aves; order Columbiformes; family Columbidae; genus Nesoenas; species Nesoenas mayeri. The sequence goes on along the minus strand of NC_137543.1, from coordinate 39,006,119 downwards.
GCATCATTCCTGGATGGATATTATGAGTAACAAATTAAAACCACAGAAAGCAGACACTGTAAGAGAAGACAGAAAACTCTTTAAGCTGGTGAAACATAGTTTTGCCTTTAGAATGAACAGATGTGACTAGACCTCTCCTAGATCCTTAGGAAGACAAAATAAACCTTCATACAGCTCCTGGGAAAAGTCTCTTTCCCTTCCATTTAATACGAGTTACATCAAATATTGAAATTGTTATGTTATTATGTTTTTAAAAGAGGGAGGCAGCAATAACACTATCCTATGTGGGTCATTTGTCTTGAGGAGCTGGAAGTCCAAAGCTATATTTTTCCTTAAGCTCTAGGTAGGAAGAACTCAGAAATGCCTATACTTGTAGGGTGAAATCTGTAGCAAACCTAGTGCAGGACAGAAATGTCAATAGTATTTAATTAGAAATCTAACCAGCTTGGAGGAAATGTTTATTCTACCTCAATTTGAAAGATAGTAAGGAGTATTAATGGTAAGGTGCTCACCACTACTAAACAAGCCCATTGGCAAGGGGAAGCTAATGTCAGGTGTGTCTAGCAGAAATATGGGCATAGAGAAGCCAGTCAGCATCTCCTGATGCGTTGTGAACTAATAACTCTGCAGTCCCAGAGGTCACTCCCTCAAGCTCCCTTTGCTCTGTGGTCGAGCTCAGGGCAGTGAGTATGGCCGGTATACAGTCTATATGTACACAAGTGAGTGCATACACAGTCTTCCTGCCCTCACCCTGGGAGTGGTTCCCACAGCAGTGCAGCTGAGGACACCTTGGCCTTTCCCACCTCCCGTGGTGCTGTGAGACCCTCAGACTGAACAATGGCCGTTCACACTTGCTAAGGCTTGCCCTGTTTCCTCATGAGGGCTATATCATGTTTTCTGCCTCAAAAGCTGAGATGCCAAAGCATCTTTAATAGCATAGCATATTGCCCACCTTCTTGAATAGCAGGCCTGATTTTGATAATGCAGTACCAAGTCTGAAGAACATTCACAGGATGAATGACAAAGAAGGATGGCTGGGGTGTAGGGAAGGGATGGATGGGGACAACAGACAGTTCAGAGGGATAGCAGCAGATGTAGTTCTTATGGTCACTATTGGTCTCATTTCTTGGACTCTTTTGTGCTTGGAGCACAAAACATGGTTATGGAAGAGAATGGAAGGGTCAGATATCCAGGTGTCCTGCCACACTTGATGTTGAAACAGATATACAACATGGCTGTTTTCTTTCCTCTGGTATATTTCAAACAACCTTCAAACTGGGGAATAATCCCTGTGCTGTAAAAGAGTCAAAATTAATAATAAATGCTATCAGATGAAGAGGGAATTAAGGGAGAACAGATGAAATCTCAACTTAGTCTAGAAAACCTCTTAATGTCACAATAAGACATTTTTCCAACACACCTGTGAGGTTTTTTTTTAACTTTGCGACAAGCAAAGGGAAATTATCTGGGAAATTATCTACAAGCTTGAGTCCATCCTGGAAAAGACTTTATAGTGGCATAGGATTCACATTTTAGTGCCAGTAGCTAGTATTTTGTATCAGCTTCCAGAACAAAAGAAGGAAGGTATTTTGTCAAAGGAACCTTTTCTTTCTGGCTGAGTATCTGAGGATTTTCGATAGTATTAAGAACAATGTTAGAAAGTCGCATCATTAAGTGTTACTACACTAATACAAGTTTTAAATCCAGGTTTGTCTTATGAGCTTACTTACCCTGGAAAATCTGTGAAGGACACTAAGATTTTGATTTATACTAACTACTGTTTCTTAGTACCCATTGTGGAAATCTTGGGCACATAAAATGTATGAATGAGTTCAGTTCACTTAATACATGCTGATATCCACACCAGGAGTTTAACAGAACTAGATATTGTTCAATAGTCTAGTTGGGTTTGGAGCAGCTTCCTAGAAGAGGCATGTCTTCCAAGAAGTCCTTCAGCTTCCGCTTAATGGGTGCATTGGCTTGCTCAGGAAACATTTGTGTGTGTTTAGCAATTTTGTCTTGCAATTGAGTTAAGTAGCACAAAATCTCAGCTCAGTTTTCCTGAACATCAGTTTCTCATTGAGCTGCTTAGTGCAAATCAACATAGAAGTAAATGTGCTATTAGGCATTAGTGGATTACTGATGAATTTTTGTTACTGTGATTAGGTATTTTCTACTTAATCTCATAGCTGCAAAGATGTATTAATGGCGATGAGCACAGCCTATATTCTACAACACCGAGCTTATTCAGCAGCTCTTGCTAAAGAAATCTGGCTTCCTGGGGATGGAATTTAGCTTTATGTTATAGAAATTGGACCCATTATGAGCATTAAAATTGTAGTTCCTGCAGAATGATTTCTGTCAATGTCTTCTTGCTTTCTGGAACCTTTGCTACTGCAAGTCAAAAATCAAACACTGTGGCCACCTAAGTCTGTGCAAAGAATTTTTAACTTTATTCTGGGGAATCGGGGGTTGAAGAAGAGGAACTGGCATAGTTGAAAGTGCTCTGAAAGTTGTTCTTCCTATTCTCCCTCCTATCCAACCATTTCTTTTTTAATCTTAGACATGGAAGGCATCTGTCAAACATAATATGCACTCCTATGTTGGAGGTTAAGATTTCCTGTCAGGTGGTCTATAGTGAGTCCTAGTTTGAACTTGTTGAGGTAGAAGACCGTGAGAATCTTTTAAAGTTTTGACAAACTTTTTCAAGACCAAACAGTATAAAGCCCTGAGCAACCTGATCTGATCTCATTGCTGGCCCTGCTAGGAGCAGGAGGTTGGAATAGAGACCCCCTAAGGTTCCTTCCAACCTGAAGTATCCTATGATCCTGTAACCAATCTGATGTCATAGTTTCTTGAAGTCTGGTTAATCAACTTTGTAAGTTGTACTTCTGTGGGTATTTATGTTGTCATTGCCTCTTCAGTAATTTGGAATAAAAGAGCAGTATGAATGACTACATTTAGAAGGATGCCTTCTGTAAATGCATTTGGTACCAGCCGGACTTTCTAGTGCCTCTGTCATGCAGATTTTTCTTTATCATGGAGGAACGGGTCCATCTGTGATTTTCAGCTTTCTCTTGCTAGGCTCAAAATGCTCACAGGAGACAGAAAAAGAAAAAAAGCTAGCTGAGGCCTGCAAGTTTTTTCTTAACAGCGATATGAAATTATAGGAGAATCATCTCCCAGTGGTATAGGAACATCAATGTGAAGCCTTTTCTCATTTCTTTTGATTAAAGCTTCAAATCAGTTTCTTGGTTTGTGGGTTGTTTTGTCTCTCAGCAATTGAGTGAAATGTGTTCTTCAGTCTCTCATTAGGCCAGTGCTCACAAAATTGTAAGAGCCCAGCTGCTACACTATCAGCTGTGGCTGAGCAGGCAGAAATGATACAGGATGATGAGCAGTAAGGTCTACTGCCTGAAGCCACCAGCTGTTATCAAAAGCTCTTCTTGGGCCCAACTACTGCAGTGTTTGTACTAAGAAAAAAAAGGTAGGTGTGTGATATCAGACCTTCTTGCTTCTTGCAACCCAGCATGCCAATTTAGTAAAGCCCACTTCACAGCTGGCTGGCAAGAAATGCTTCTGAGTCAGACCATGGCAGGCTCCTTGTGTCTTCCCCTTGAAACAACATGAAGCAATTGGTCATAACTATCAATCCTAACAACTACAGTTTATTATTTAAAAAAAAAAAAGCCTCAGTAAGGACATTCACCTTCCCAACCATATTGTATTATTGGCTTTGTCTGTGGCCATCAAGGGACCCAGTAGTGACTGAGCTCCTCTGACGCACAGGTGCTGCTCTTCTGCTTCCTTCTGCTATCACCACACAGTGACCTGCGTGCATCTCCTTTGCCACTGGCCAGCACCAGAAAAGTTTGCAAGACTGTGCTTGTACTATCAGTCAAAGAACTACTGCTTTGCTGTGTTTTTCACTTGGCTGTATGAGCTTTGTGGTCCACACTGCAGCTCTGGGGATGGTTCTGGGTGTGGGAGATGACAGGGCTGTACCTACTCTTTGTTTTATGCCTTGCAGGAGCTGTGATTGCTCTTTCACACCTCAGCCAGTCCTTAAGGGACAGGCTACTGCTGGGAAACATCTGTCTCTGTGGCAACCCCATCCTCCCACCTCACCTGCAACCCCTTTGCTGTTGATGGGTAATCCATTAGTGACATCCAGGTAGATTAACAGTCTATCTTAACCATTTAGTTGCTGGCACAGCACAGGGCAGTTTCTAATACAAACATTGTAGTAGTCATTAGTTACATATGCCTCATTTTCTGGTTTACTGATTGGAAGCAGAGTGGCAGAAATTTGGAGTGCTCACAGATGAGATTTGAGCATGTTATGTTCTGCACACACAAAGTGTGTATTTTTGCTGATATTTTCAAAAGCAGGATATATGCCAGATACTGCAAACAGCATTGGTCTTAATCTTTCAGACCTGCTTTTGCTTCTGTAAAATGGGGATGCTAATAACTCTTCTTCTTTCAAGGAAATTGTGGAAGCAAATGTAAAGTGTCCCACTCCACACAACATCCAGCACAAGTAAGCAGATTGTTTGCAGTAAAGATTTAGGATTATGCACTAAATAAGAGGTAGGAATGAGTGAATAATTATGCAAATATTTATTATAAAGAACGTAAGTTCAAAAGGGGAAGAGAAGCACGTGTTCACAGAACTAAAGACTGCAGTGCACTGCAAATGCACAAAGGGGCCAAGTAAAGACTGCAGAAACCATTGTAACTCTTGAACTTAATAACTTTGTTGCTTGATTTTGCAAAATTCACATGCCTTCTTTGGACTTCTATGGGGGAGTACACTAAAATGACTAACTTTGTAAATTAGGTTGCTCACTGGTGAAAACCAGAAAGATCTTATGTCTTTAAAAATAGCACTATTAAATAATACGCTTTTTTGGGGCTTCTGAAGCATTAATGAGATTTGTAGGAGTGATTGTTATTTAAAAAAAAATTACAGCAATCTATTGTTGCTAATAACTCACTTGGCACTGCATATGTTTAAGATTAATTGGAATGTCTGTATTCAGTAATGAGGTCCCATGTAGTTTACACTGACTGACAACATCTCCCTTTATCTGGAAAATTACCATGCTGGAAAATTTGTAAACAGGGCAGTTGCTCTTGGCAATCCAATTTTGAAAGTTTTACTTCATACAGTAGCTACTGAGTTACGATAAAAAGATGAAACAGTTCCAGCGGTTAATAATGACAATTAAAAAATCCACAGGAATTCTGTCATGAAGGTATAACTTACACACCCAGAAATGGATGTTTGAGTCCTACATAGTCAGACTTAGCATTCAGACAGAGACCTGATTTCTCAGTATGATACAACATCATGAATTAAAACTGCAGCATTTCTCGGAGATTTATTTTTATCACTATTTTGCTACTGTAAATTTAGTCACCTGAGGATGGATGCTGGAAGAGCAATCCTTTCATCTCGATCTTGAAAAGCTGTGAATAAATAATAGTGGGTGTTGATGACAGAGGGTTACATTAGTGTGCTACAAGAATTTTTCCGAAATGCTTTGTTTATGTATACGTGTATGTGCATTTAAATATTTGTTTAGCAGCTGGCCTATTTCTGTAGTTCCCTTAAAAATGGGAACTTTGTGTCATTCTTTCTTAGATGCATTTATCAGATGGGGCTGATAAAGAATCACGTATTACAGACATATTTGTCAAAGAGTAGGAAATAACTGCTGGTGATAGAAATCATTGTTATTTCAACAGGAGACATGGTTTTCCCAGCCACAGGCACATTTCTGGTGCTGAAGACAAACCAAAACAAAACCCAAAACAAAAACAAACAAAAAACCACACAACAAAACATACACACACACAAAACAACTACTCCCAAAAATAACCACCCAAACCCCATGACCGTGGTCACTCTTGCATCACAAAGTTGAAGCCACACTTAGTATCCCTATCAAAAGAATAATTGTTTTCTGTAAGCTACCCATCTTCTTATAGGATTCCTCAGGTAGCAAGGGAGTCTTTTTGCAGAAGCTATAGGGTGCAAATTTTCAGGTAGGTAGACAATCAGTGAGTAAAATTTCAATTAGTGTGCTCCAATCGGTCAGAATTGTCTTGAGCATTTCTTAGACAAGCCCTTGAAGAAAAACAACAAAGTTGTAACATTCATGACCAACTGATAAAGCAATTTGTTATTTGCATCTTTTCAGATTTTCAGTCTTGATCTTATAGTTTCTCACAGGCTCACCTCTGCTCAGCTGGTGAATGGACAAACTGTTATTGCGGAAGTTACAGCAAAATTAGCAGGCATACTATAAGTTGTACTTGCTTGGAGCCTGGTGCATCTGGGTGTTATTGTTGATACTTGAATTAATTTGTAATTGCATTTTAAATGGGAAAAGCATGGATATTTACACTGATGTCTAATGAGACTGCTTTAGTCTCTGAGCACAATTCTATTCTTTTTTTTTTTTTTTTTTTTTTAAAGGGAATGGGTAAGAGAACAGGTCCTGTCTGTTCTGGTGATTAGTTAAACATCTTCACAGCATTTCAAAACTAAACCATACAAAAGGCAATGTGTGTTAGGATGTATTAATTCTGAGTGGTTCTGCCCAAAGGAGATAACAGCATGCATGCTGCTTTTCAGCTAGCCAACACCGCAGCGTGAGTCTCGACTGTGGCTGAAATTGTGGCTCATATTTCTGGGGCACCTATGGGATAATTTGCACTTCAGGTGTTGATAGAAGCAGCAGTCATTGCTCACCCCAGAGGGGGCAAAAAGAGCAAAACTCTTCATATGCATGTTCATAACCCTGCATATCTGGGCAAGGGTCAGGGAAAGTCTCTCTCTTGATTAACAGAGCTATCTATGATATGCCAAATGTTTATTTTCTCCTTGGTCGCAGCACTCTGACCATGTTAGAGTGGCTCAGAAAGAGTGAAAAAAGAGGGGCTGTGTGATTTTGTGCATGGTGGCAAAGCATGGGCGGGTGCTTTTCCTTGCTGGCAGCTCCCATTGCAGGCAGCCTGAGGAATCAGGGAGAGAGATGCTGTCCAACTAGGTCAGCCTTCTCACCCATTTTGTGATTGTGTAATCTTGAGGGCTGGATGCAGCCACCAGAGTGATAGAAGATCAGGACCTATCTACATCCATGCTTCAATCTTGCATCTCACAGAATCACAGAATGTTAGGGATTATCTAGGTTTTTAAAGCCATTTTTAAAATTACAGTGTCACAAATAGAGACAATAGCTGGATGAAAATGCTACAATCCTTTGCATTTTAATTAATGAACTAAGTCCAAAGCTGGCACCACATCCTACCTTATGTTTCTTGCAGGTTTTTGTGATGGCTGTTGAATGCTTCTCAGAGTTGGTGCAAAACCTGACAACTGTTGTTGAAAATGAGCTATTAAAATTCAGACATCAGAACAGAAATGAGAAACTCCAAAACTTCTTGCCAAAAATATGTATGTCCAGTGGTTTCACATAGCATGGCCACACAGTGAAACTACTCTGTAATTATCTGACAAAATTATTCAGACAAATCCCTAACCAGAACCCTTATTGCAGCTTGGTCCTTGGACTAAGGTCCTCAATACCATGGATGACTGTGATGAGAATGGTGTAGAGGGGGCAATGTAGTTGCAGATCTGTGCTCCCCTTGGCATGCCTTTTGCATCCCCAGTGTCCCTGGAGCTGTAGACTTTGTGGCTATTGGAACTCCACAGTGGAGTCTGGCAATGATGCTGTCCTTTTTAAAGACCAATTATGTATTTAGTTGTTTTGGGTTTTTTTTTTGCTTATCTTTCAAAAGAGATGAGTCCAGCACTATCTCACAATTATTGGTAAGGTTGAGGACTGTTAACATGGACAATCAAAAGTAACCAGTCAAGGCCAGAAAAATAATGAGATTTCAAAATAAAAAGTGATGATTATTAATTTGCTTTCAGATGTCCCATCTCTCTAGGGTATTCTCATAATGCCCTCTGTAATAAAAAAGGCTAAGCTCTTGCATTCTGAACAAGGTAGAATGTTCTTACATGTTCTCATGCTACTAAAGTAGCCTAGCTTATTAATATAATAAATATATTAATATATACATCATATATATGTAAATAATAACATAAATGTTGTAACTTCTAATGAAGTTGTGGTAAATGGTTACAGAGGGAATTAAAATAATCAGATCTGTTGAAGAGAAAATAGAGAGGAGATTCAAGAAGAGCTTATGTTATGACTGCTGTATCACCAAGTGGGTGGGAAGCAAGTCAGGCAATGTCTCACTTTTCCTTGGTGGTAGAGTTCTGTCAGCTTGAAGCATTGACAGACATATCAGGGAAATAATGACAGAGATTGGCCATCATGCACTTATACCCCACAGATAGCTCAAAGGCTCATATGGTCTGTAATGCAGCACTGAAATTCAAGGTATGCAAACACTCCTGTGGTCTTTGATGTCTGGATGAAGCCATTCTGGTCCAGAAGCTTTCACTGTAAATGCCAGAGTCTATTAGGAGAGCTGCCTGCCAAGCTGTTCCAGTTCAGAAGCTGTTTCCAGATGAGCAATGCCAATAGGTCTGTTGAAGCTGCAATAAGGGAAATTTCAGGTTTGTAGTAATGAAATAAAAAGATCATTAATGTAGGTGTGCATGCTTCTAGTGACAGGCATTAGGAGGCCTTTGGCAAGTTGCACTCCTTAATCCCTAGATTTTAGAATTTCTTGGAAAGGTCTTGGTTTGTGTATTACCTCAAATAAATACCCAGTTTTTAACTCAGATGAAAATCAAACCAAAAGAAGCAAAATCTCTAATGGGTTCTAATAATGTGGCACACCTTTTGTCCTTCAACCTCTAAGATGTATAAAAATTACCTTCTAGTGACTTCCTAGTAGTAGTAGGATTTGAAACAAATGTACTTTTTTACACTTGAAATGTCTATTTTTCAGGTCCAAAACTGTGTCAATGATTCATGTTTTATTAATCCTTAATTCTAATTGCTTCTTCCCAGTCTCTAATCTCTTGATTATAATTTTGTCTACTTCTTTATTTGTAGGTGAACTGGTACATTGTGGTTTTGTGCATTCAAATTATCAAAGAATTGAGTTTTTGAGTTAATTTTGCAAAGCGGAGAAACCTATGACTGGTTTAGACTCTTGAATGAACATGATCTTAATCTCTTATTAGCTTCTTTAAGAATTTTCACCTGAAAACTTTCCTTCTGTAGGCTGACAGCTTCATTAGTACCTGTCATCCAAATAAATCAATCTGAGCCAGGTCACTCCAAAAGAAAGAGATTAGCTGTTTGTTTTTCTGAAGTACTTATTTTCTTTCCCAGTTTTATTAGTCTTCCCTACAATTAACGCCTCTTTTTATGCATGGTGATTTTTAAAGCCTGTTATTTAAAGAAGAGGCGGATTTGAGCATTTTCTGTGAAATGGTGATGCCTCATCTGTTGTTGCCTCCTTGGAGTTTCCCAGTGTATAGAAGATACTTCAAACCATGTGGAGCTTGGTAGCTGAAAGCATTAGAAAATAAAGTAATGTCACTCTTTTGGGCATTTTTTTTGAGAACTTCTTAAAAATGAGAAAATGAGTGAAAGATGTGTTCATTACTGTTATGATCTTAATGGAAAAAAAATTACTGTTTTTATAGTCCATAAATGTAGATAAAGCAAGGTTTGTTTAATATGTAGTACTTTGTAGTAATATGTAGTTGTTCAGATGCTTATATTCTTTCTGCTACTTTACATATCTTTAGCCTTGCAGGAGTGTTCTCTGATAAATCCAAAAAGGATGTGAATAAATGGCTATCTGCTGTAAGTAGATACTCCAGTATAACTGTATCTCTTTTTGACCAACACAGAACAGCAGATACCGCAGCTGCTCACTACTGAGTGGCACTTATGAGAAACATTGGATACCTTAATAATGTGAACATTTTTTAGTGCAAGAAAGGGATGCTTTATTGCTGTTTGAACATCTTGTGGAAATGAAGAGGATTCTTCTTGCTGGATTTTGACTTAAAACTAGAAAAAAAATAAACATGGCAAGCATCCCCAGATGACATTTTCTTCTTAAAGCAGTTATCCAAGAAAGGACTCATTGTCTGCTTTGCCTCTTCCAACATTTGAGATAAAATAGTTAAGATGGCAGCAATTCTGCCTTGATATGCTTCTAAAACAGATTTAACATCACCTGTAGGTCTTGTGCTTATATTAATACCACCTTAATCTGTACATGTTGTTTGACCACTTTGTCTTTTAGTGGTACTGGTGGCTGTAAAATGCATCAATTCATCTGATGTAGGCTGGGTGCTCTCTCGGTGAGGCAGCTGGTTGCTTAAATGAAAGCTGCAGCTTGTGCAGTTCTTTGTGGCTGTGTTCAGTCATCCCTTCCCTCATAATTCACTTCGGGATTTGGATTCCACTATTATGCTTTACTTTTCTCAATTTGTAATGGTATTTGCACCTTCATTCTCTGGAACCAAATAAGGGGCCTCTGAAATGAGACATTGCTACTGCTTTGGGGATCTCTTGTTTCAGGAAAGATTTATCTTTTAGTTTTTTGTGGGTCTTGTTTTGTTTTCATTTTGTGTTTGTTTAACACTAGTTGAAAATCAAGTGGGAAAGGCTTTTTGTAAAGTGACTTGAAGATTATCTATCTGTAAATTTGCTATGGACGATCAGCAGTCTTTGTGAACTAACAGTGCACAAGCATCTATATTTAAGCTTCAGGACTAAGAGGGAATTTCATCCCTTTGGCCCTGCCAAACAATGAGGCAAGTGTATTTGTGTCTCTTTTCCAAAATACCGAATACAATATATCCACTTTTGGAGACAGCATACTGGGACTTGCCAGTAAAGAACCAGACCTAGTAAATCAGATCTTTTGTACCTAACAGTGTTGACGATCACAGACAAGTGATCCATCTGCCAGAGTTTAATAAATTACTCTACATCTTCTAAACTGCAGTAATGGACAGAGTAGCTTTTGTCTCACAGGTTAGGTAAGTTGAATCAGTTTAAGTCAACTTCATCCCTAGTTTCAGTGGGAAACTAAAAGGAAAAGCAGCTGGTCTGCTTGTAATAACAAGAATCAAAATCCTTGTATGGGAAGTTGCCAGACTTCCTTTTGGTTGTCATTGGTTTTGATTTCTGCATTGGTGAATGTTACTAAAGAGTGTACCACACACCTTCAGCAGATTCTCAGAGCTGGATGACACTTGTACTGTAATTTGTTGTTTCTAGCTGAAGCAAAGTATCATGTCCATTATTACATTTTTATACATTAATGTGAATTTCTTCAAGAAAATCTACTTTTAGTTCTTCTGTTTCCTAAGGAGTTAATTCAATGAATATTAGTGTCCATTTAAAAAACAAACAACAACAAAAAAACCCCAGATTCAACAGAAAACATAAATTCCTATGCTGTTTTCATCCCCCCGTTATATAGTCTTACAGTGTGTTTTATATGGATTTCTGGCATATCTGTGTAAATTTTTAGCATATGCATCCATTTTGAGATTCTGATGAGAAATTAAGAAGAGAGGGAAAAAGAAAATCCATATATTTAAGGTTTTGAGTCTTCGCAGCCAAAACTCATTGCCTAATACCTGTTTGACTCTGACTGCTGTGTTAATATCAACATCAAGTCTGATATGCTGTAGGCTAGATCATAAGTATAAGAGCACGTATTTTATTATTTCTCACAATATAGAGCACATTTCAGCCAAACACTTAGATGCATTCCTGACTTCTGAGTTGCTCACTGTCAAATCCAGCATATACTAGAATGCCTTGATGAATGGTGACCTCAGCAATGAAATGTGCTGAATACACAGCAAGCAAATAATATGACAAAGTATTTGGCCTGAGAAGCATATGCGCTAAAGTAGTGGTCACTAAATTTGCTGGCCAGTAACGAGTAACACTAGTAATGTACTGCAGCAAGCATCATCTGTTGTTCTCCCTGTGGTATTGAGTTTTCTTTGGTTTAACCTCTTTGCTCATGAAGGACATCAAAGGGTTCTCTGGGCAGCATGCTTGTGTGGTCCTCAAGCTGAGGACCTACTGCCAAAAGGCGTATGGGTACTATGAAGATTATACTTGCCACTGATGCCATGAGTAAATACTTCCACTGTAGATCAGGCCAAATGTCGTTCACTAAGGCATCCTCAAAGAAATGATTGTAACACTGCTTGTCCCTGTCTATCTTTGCAAGTGCTTCCTGAGCTTTGCTGGTTGAGCCATACCTATTGCTGAGACATGTTGTAGGCAGCAGTCATTTTCTTTTCCAAGATCAACTCTCACTCCTCCTGGCATTTAGAGTTTTATATGTGAGCGCACAACCAGTGTAGCCTCGAGGTCGTTGAATTTTATCAGGTATTGTGTTTCATTACTTCTGCTCTGGCAGAAGTGGCAGTTATCACATGCTGTTATTCCACCACAGTAAGAGGCCTCAGAGTAATGAAATATGGCTGAGCACAGCCAGTTTACATTAAAAGTAGGTTTGAGCAACTAAAAATTACCCAATCTTTCCTCCCTAGTTGAAACATGCTGTAGGAGTGTTGCTGAAGTGTATTAAACCAATGTATTAAAGTAACTCTAAGTATCGCAATTCTAGAATAATTTTACTGTTTGCGACACCAAGTAATTTTTATGTAAACTACCTATTAAAACACAAGCTATTCAGCACCACAGAGATGAGTGCACTAGCTACATTCCCTAACAACATCAGTAATAATTTTGAAGTTAATTTAAAGGCCAAAAGCAGGGTATAAAACTTATGTCATTTGTTTGTTGCCAATTGTTGGTGTTGTTTAAGAAGCATCTAGGATTCTAGAAATCTTTTTTCTGTAATAAGTAATTGTAGTATCAAAATGTAATGATTAAAGTAAAAGTAGTGGTAAGTGATAGGAACTGAGGTATAAATTAGAGTATTCTACAAGAAAGCCAGAAGTCCATAAATGATGTAACAAACAAGAAAACAATGGTAACTGATAAAACCTTTAAAGACAGAAAGGAGACAGTGAGTTTAACTTGTGTTTACATTCTCAAACCTGGCTTCATCTTTCAGGTATACACTATAGAACTGTGCAAAATGTTTGGCATGTAACAACCAGTACAGTATTTACGTTTTCAGCAAATACTCCTGTTTCCTGCAATGCTCCAACATCTCTTTTACATCATTACCACAGCATCTGAGTTATACACATAATAGCACTGTATTTTGGTTCCTATGTACATATGTATATGTAGGTGTATATTGATAGATATCTATATCTGTCTATATATAAAAACATATGTACATTTACCTGTATAGAGGTGTATAAGAATACATCATAATTTCTGTGAACAGAAGAAGAAGAAAAAAAGGCACTTATCTACCCTTACTCATGTACCTCACATTTTACAGAGAAGCTGTTTTGCAGGTCCTGTTGATAGAAGCTCAGCTATGGAAGCTGCAGTGATGACAGCTACAGAAGAACAGATCAGGCAGGAGCTACAGATGGCCACACAAAGCGTTTAAGACATGTGGCACTTGCATTTCTGTTCATGTGTTTCTAGGCTGCATAAAGCATGGCTTTATACATATAATAAATTTTTTTGCAACACTTTGTGGAAAAAAGAGTCTCAGTCTTGCTAGTGGTAACAGCAGTGATAGGAACAAATGTTTAAAATTGTTTATCCAAGTAATGTTTTTTTTCAGTGTTCCTCTATTTATTCTTAATTTTAATGTGCTGCAGAACTGAGGATCAAATAATCTAAATCAGTTGAAGAATATCGTAGTCAGATATTATGCAGTAGAAAATAAAATAAAACTGCAGTGTAACAAGTGTGCCTGAATGGAGAGGAATGACTTTTCTCCTTAATTAATCTATCCTAGTGCCCAGGCAAATAGCACAGTGAGCAAATCTCATAACTGCGTAAACAAACAGTGACACTAATAAAAAAACAACTTGCTGCAGGAAAGACATCATCAAAGCAAATGTTTTAAGAACAAAAACAAACAAAATACATCAACATAATAAATGTTGACGAAAAATTTTAAATACATCATTCTTATAATTCCTTTCTCAGAGTAAATCACTTTAAGCAGCTTCTAATGTAAGAGCTAATAATGTAAATATAATTAAAATACATAAATTCAATATATTTACTACTGGAAATAAACAGACAGTCTCTGAAGACCTGACTTTCAATAACATTAGGTTGTCTTATATTTTTCATTAGCACAGGAGAGACTTGGAAAGTGAATGGAAATTTTAATAAAGTTGTGTTGCTGTAGTAAGGCAGTGAAAGGGCACTCAGGGCTGTGTCAGCTCCAGCACAGAGCTGGAGGTCACTGAGCGGTGGCTCCAGCTGGAGGAACTTTGCTGAGAAGGCAGAGTACCCTCTGCTATGGGTGCAGGGCAGTACGCTGGTGACCACAACCCCATAGGGTTCTTGCACCACCCAGCTCTGCTTCTCTATGGCATGGAATCATAGAATGTCCTGAGTTTGAAGGGACCCGCCAGGATCATTGAGCCCAACTCCTGTCCCTGCATATGACAACCCCACAGTTCGCACCATGTGTCTGAGGGCATTGTCCAGTCTCTTCTTGAACACTGTCAGACTTGGGGCTGTGACAGCTCCCTGGGGAGCCTGTTCCAGTGCTCCACCACCCTCTGGGTGAAGAACCTTTTCCTAATGTCCAACCTAAACCTCCCCTGGCACATCTTCCTGACATTCCCTTGGGTTCTGTCATTGGTCACTAAGAGAAGAGTTCAGCGCCTCGGCAAATGGAGGGAGTTCAAATGTCTGCTCTCATGGGGTTTTTCTTGGTGCTTCAAGTTGAGACTTCTGGAAAGTCAGGGGCCTGATTACCAGCTGGTGCAGTAGGTTCCAGAGTCTTCTGGTTCAGGTGGATTTCTTAGGTGGAGATGGTTGCTGAAAGGCATCAGAGAAAGGATGTGCAGATGCTGTTGAACAGGCAGAGTTGCTCTCATTACTTGTTTCAACAGAAAATGTCTTCAGGGATTTTTACATTGGAAGTGCTGTGGCTGGTCCCTGCCATCCTCTGTTGACCTATGGTTGGCAAATCCGCTGCCTAGTCAATGCAGTAATCCCAATGCTGCTAGGGTGCTGAGGGCACCAGTGTAGGTGCTGTACTCATTGACCTGACAGAATAGATACTGGAAGTCTCAGGATGCTTTGGGAGAGAGGACTACCAGATGTGGGCACCACATCAGCCAGGTGCACCCCATTTGTCTGAGGGTTATTCTTCCAGCTGAGGCTCTGTAAGTGTTCCAGCAAAGCACTGCTGCATATGGGTGCTGTGGAAATCCTAAAGAATTTGCACACAAACCTGAGAGTTCCAGCATATACTTCAGCAAGAAAGGGGAGATGTAGGCAGTGACCACAGGAAAAGTGTATGAAAAAGAAAGGTATGCCTTTTCTATATTGTTTTATGTGTTCTCACTTGCTTCAGGTTTTTTTGTTGTTGTTTTAATTTTTTAAAATGGAGTAATTCACATCCTACCACCTCGTCTCTCCCACTCTCCGAGTACCAGATATTCTCAGTGAAGAAAGCAAGCAATCCTTTTGGATAGTCACCAATGTTTGTAATCACTTGGTGCTAGAATTTTAATGACTGGCAGGTTTGCAGTATATATAGATTTAAATATTGGATGATGAATGTGTGTCCACAGCATGTTGGCAATTATTTCTCTGTGTGTTTGTTTATTCATCACTCATGAAAGAGTGTTTGAAAATAAAGATTTCTGCGGCTTGGCTACACAAATAGAATTGGATGTACAAGACCTTTCTCTCCATGGAAAGAAAAGGCCTCCATTAGAAGAGCCTCATCTTAGTCTCTTCTCATTATCTTAATTGAGCCTTTGAACTGAAGTCAGAAAAGGCTCACAGCAAATACAGTATCCAATCAGATGTATATTTTAAAATTAATCTACATTTTAATATCTTCTCTGATTTCCCACCAGCACCTGCAAAAGAAACAAAACAAAACAAAACAGAACAGAAAAATGTGTGCAAAGAAAGGGAATACATTTGCAAGTTTAATTTCCCTGGGGAGAAGCAGGCTTTTCAAAGCAACTTTGATATGTTTTTTCTCCTTTGTGTAACCTGTAGTTTAAGTTTTGTTCACATTTTTGTATTCACATTTTCATGATAAAAGAGGTTCCACTTTTCTTTTAGAGATTGTTCCAGAATGCCAAAATTATTCATAGAAGTAAACCACTAATAACATGAAAATTTAAAAATTGACTCCCTTTAGAGTAATTGATATATACAATCCACTCTGATTCCCAGTGCTTTTACTGATATGAGCAGACAGCTATGATTTTCAGAACGTTGCAAGAACTGTTGTTGCATTGCTGCTTTCATGGTGATTCTGTAAATTGAGTGTGCAATTTAAATGAAGTGAATTATCTCAGAGAAGGAGATTTTGATCTTCAACACTGAAGATATTTGCAACAAATTTTCTCCAGCACAAGCAGATGGTTGGGCTGCTCAGCATCCCTTCTAAAAGCTGCTTTCATGCCACTCATCCTGCAGCTGATGTGCTTGTGAAGCTGTGAGTGAAAGGACATAGAAAAATCTTTGGAGAAGAGCAGAACATTTCTCTGATCTCTTATTTGTTAGAGCTGGAGGCCTATGGTTTATTTCCTGCTCAGGCATGTTTTATGAAAGGATTTTCTGATTTGCTCTTGACCACTGACAAAGCAGAAGGAGCAATACATGAATACATATATGAGATGAAATGTTTGCATATCACACAGGATCCGCTTTTTCCTTTCCTGTGGTATACCTGCCATGCAGCCATATGAGGAGCTTTGTCTGAGGACCTCAGTGTTAATGTGTTGTCTTCTCATGTGATGGCTGCCCCTCATGCTGGGTTTCTCAGCCCTGTCAGGTGCAGCAAGTGGATTGTCAGGCAAAATAGCAAGCTACAGAGCAAAACCCCAGTTTATATTATATCTCAGCAAGCAGGAGCAAAAAGGACCAAAGAATGAATAGAAGGTAGGTTCAAAGTAACCTGAAATATCCAGCAGAGAAACTTATAGGTTTACTATCTGATGGTACTTCTGTAATGCTTTTCTTTTTTTCCAATCAAGCCCAACTATCACATGTGCAAGGATTTTTGTTTGTTCTCCATTTAATTGTGTTGCATGAAATCCCCACAAGTTCTGGTTTTGAACATTCAAGAGTACTGTCTGCTTGAAATTCCAAAGCAACCACATAGGTGGAGATCACAGCCCTAGTGAAGGAATCATGTTCTTCAAAGAATATTTTTGTCTCAGGAAATCTCTTGCTTCAGTGTTTTGCTAAAAAGAAGTAGCACTTTAGGAGCTTTCTCTGCTTATTAGGAAAGCTAAGAGAAAGGTAGTTTGTTTTTATATAGAGGAAGACTTAAGTGTTCTTTATTTTAGAAATCAACCTGTGTTATCTTAGATAACTGTGTAATACCCTGTTTCCCCGAAAATAAGACAAGGTCTTTTTTTTTTTTTTTTTTTGCATGTATAGCTGCCTGGACACTATTTAAATACACTTTCTTAAATGAACTGTAACTAGGGCTTATTTTTGGAGTAGGGCTCGTATTTTGAGCATCCTCAAAAATCCTGAAAAATCATGTTATGGTTTATTTTGGGGGTAGGTCTTATTTTTGGGGAAACAGTGTAGCAGATTAGCCTTTTGGCTCTTTCAGAAAAAGGTTTGATGCAGACAAAATACTCGTAGGGATTCAGCCTGAGTGATATAAGGCAATTAAAGGTTGTTCCCCAACACCCTTACAGCCTCTTCAGAAGAGGACAAATATACTTTATGTTTGTCAGTAGCTAACATCAAAGCAAGCTCTTGGAGCTTAGCATGAATATACACCTTACTGCTCTGTGACACCAGGTCATGCCTGTGGATCAGGTCTTAAATGTGACTCAGAGACTGAAAAGCTAAATTACACTCCTGGTTCCCAGGTTAGCTTAAGGGTGAAAGAAAGAATTCATATCATACAAGAATTACAACATTGCTCAAAGAAGGGGTTTTTCGTGGCCCCTGGTAATGCTGGCCCCACATGTTCTTTCTTCTCAAGAAGGTCAGAGCTACAGGTGATGGCCCTAATTGCATCAAATGCTACTGTTGTGCTACTTTGAAAGCAGATGCGTTTTATTCTCTAGCTCTTTTTTTTAGGGAGGTGATGGTGTTGCTCAGGTGGATTTTTTTTCTCCTGATGCCTTTCAGGCCATTAAGGATGATGATTTAGTGTTATTTTTCAGTCCCTGCTTTTGTGCTACTGTGCAGACCAACAGCAGTTCACCTTGGGTGAAGAACCTTGCTTCTTTGTTAATGGTTTGTACTTCTACAGAGTTGATCACAAAAGCCTTTTCCACTGTAAACTTCACACAAATCCTATGGATACACAAGGTATGTGCAAAAAATTTAAATGTTGAAAATGTATGAAATTTTTGAAGAGCCTAGTGTATCCCTGAAAGAAGTAGGTTCTTGCAATATTTTTCACACTTAAAGCTCTTTGCCTATTTTATTAATGATTTTGTCCTATCTGAAAGCTAGACTGAATGTTTCTTGTTTGTTCAGAAAATTGAACCATAAAATGTTTATTGGTCACACATTTCTTTGCTTTCTGTTTGCTGGATAGTTTTTCCATTATATACTTACTAGTTACAAATGGTAGAATGTCAGGATTTTCTGTATAGTTGTGTTATCCAACATTTTAAATTTAGAATTTACTGCATAAATAACAGCTACGAAGTAGATTGACCAGCATGTGGAAAAAGGTAATCCTAAATAGCAAACTTAGCACATAATTTTAAATTATCATTTTTCTTGCTGTTTTTTTTTTTTAGTCTCATTGATATATGTACTTATGCCCACAGAACCAAAACCAAGGGTTAAAAACAGGATCACAAGAAACATTTCATCTACTAAGAAACAATCTAATATTATGATGTGGTCTTCAGTGCTTCTAAATTATTTTCTAACCTAAAGGTTTTCTCTTTATTCTTTACTGTAATAAACACAATATGTATGTATCTTCCACAGCTTTTCAGTTTTTTTTCTCCACAATTCTTTACCTGCCAGATGCGATGGAAATCAGATCAGCTGCAGTCATTCTTGATTTTATTTTTTTTACTTTTCCACTTTGTATTTTGAAAGGATTGTCTACCTTAATAGACATGAAGGTTCATTTATTTTTGTAAATCCAAATATAATTTAATTTCATTTAGCATAACTAATAATAAGAAAATGGCTTGTAACTTTTCCTGTATCAACCACTATGTCATGATTTTTGACCACCTGCACCCTTCTTAAGCAAGATCACAATTTTTTAAAAATAAAATACTTTTCCATCATATAGGAAAACTGTGTACTATTGATAAACTAAGTTACCAAAGCAAGAAAGGTACCATATTTATATGAATAATAAAACTATCCGGTGTCAGAGCACATTAACAAAAATGCTGTTGCGGGGCTTAAAGGTGTGATGCTTCAATTTGTAAAACTGAAGTAGGACTCGGATTAAATTTTAATAGGTTGTAGTTTATTTTCTAATAAGGGGCCTGTTGCAGTTTCACACACCTTCTCTTGGGGTTCAGTTGCTAACCAGTCTTACAGAGAAAAAATGCTCTAGGACAGTTTTTTGTTTCCATGATGCTGTGTTGGTAAGAAAGAAAAGAAAAGCAATCCCCCCTCTGAACCAGCAAAAGTTGGCAGTTCCCAGTGCATTATGTCTTTGGTTGTGAAAACACAGTAAATTAAGAAAAAATGTAGCTTTTGGTAGAAGTCCAAGCACAGATATGGGATGGGAGCATAACACATGCAATCTAAAAGTACCAAGTACTGTAGTAACATCTTCAATAATAAATATTTTTGCTTGGGTTATTTATGTATTTATTTAACAAAGAAACACATCCCACTTCCCATGAAAACATTCCAACTAAGTACAATTTTTCTGTTACAGTTAATTTTGAGGAAGAACTTCTATTTGGCTGTAATAAATGTGCTAAAACATTAGAAGCAAAATACATTACTTGACTATGAAAGAACTGAAAGTTAACTAATGAGATGAAGGAACTGTTGGCACGATGCAGCCATTCCCTGCCAACTGTGTGCACAGGAACTTGCTTGAGAATGAGGTTTTCCTTCATTTTGTTCACTTAACAGGTGGATGATTGGGTTAATTTGACTTAATGATGCATTACAACACAGATTTTTTTTTCCTTTGCAGTCATTAACAGCTTCCCTATATGACGGGAATGTTGTGGGATGATCTGCTGGACAAAATGAGGACAGTGCCCTCCCAACACCATCACATGCAACTGACTCAATGCTTAGTGCTTTCTGATCGAGATTTAACAGTACGTTTGATCACAGCAGAATCTTTCTGGCTGAATAGATGATTTTTTTTTTTATGGTTAGATGCATTTCAGCAAAAGCCTACGTGCTTTTACTGAGTCATTACACTGTGTGCAAAAACTCATCATCTGTCCATAGGGTGTGATTGGGAAATGTCAGTTCAAGGCAGCAAGGGCCTAATGCATAAGTTAACATTTGGCTAAGGCTTTTTAAATGACTGAAAATACCAGTTATGTGACAATGTGGAAGTGTGTTAATGATTATTGGTTCCAAGGTGTTGGTCATTCTCATCTTACCTGAGAAAGCAACTGATTAGTCCCACAAAAATGGAATTTATTACATTTGAGCCCTTTGTCTGCTGTTCACAGTTACTGTAAAGAAAAATAGTATTTTTTTAGAGCTATTTATGATGATCATTTCCAGACCTGATTTTTTAATTACTTAATTTGAATTATTTCTGGAAAGTTCCAGTTAAATGGTTCAGACACAAATACAGATAAATAAATAAGTTGTAAAATAATTTATTCGAATCATATGTTCTCTTAGGTAAAAAGCCCTTAGGGAAAATCATGGCTGTTTTGCTAATCTTCCTGGAGGCTTTTTTGGTAGAAAGATCATGAAATTTTAATCACTACGGAGAATGCTCAGGTACTTGCCACCAAGAGAACTGTGTTCAGGAAATGTTAATCATTTCATAAATAAATTATTTTTCTCAAGTGCATTTCTAATATCAAGGGATTACTGAATCATACTGGTGATGTTGGAACATGGGCTGGGGAATGAGAGGGAGAAGAGGGAGGAGAAGACACAACTGCATGATCTGTCCTGCACAAGGTGCACCCAATGGACCTCTAAATCTCTCTAGTCCTTCTCATCATTCCATCAGTTCTGTCTTTGCTATGACTACTGCTTCTCAGCTTTGAAAGCAAAACTTTCCTCTTAAAGCCTGCTTTGCATATCTCTGCAAGAGTATCTGAGCTGATTTTGTGAAAACAAGATCATTTTGTCATGTTACTTCTCTCCATGTTTTTTCCAGACCACTGTGTCAAAGTGTTTCTGCATATGCTTATTTTTTGAGAGTAAATAGTCCTGGAAATGTACTCATGGTCTTTAGGTATTGTACATGAACAAGCCTAAGGATTGTCCATTATAAAAGGAACAATTCAACATTGCCTTTCCAAAACTCTCAAGTGGATCTAAATGAACTTCAAGCTGTAAAAAATATTCACTGAGCAGAGCAGATAGCTACGGAGGTGGTTCTCAATTTTGCATTTGTCTGTGTCAAGATCCAGTTATAAGCCTTCTGAAGAGGCTGTCTGGAAGAAAAAGAGGTGAAAACTGAATAATTGATGGGATTAAGCTGAGCAATCTGCATGCTTAAAGGCTTCAAGCCTGTTCCACCTGTTTGGAGAAAGTAGTACGCATGAATCAGGTTATTGAATAAACAAAAGAAAAAAAAAATGTGCAAACTATTTATTTTTACCTATAGTTAGTGAAATCATAGACTCATAGAATGGTTTGGGTTGGAAGGGACCTTAAAGTTCCTCTAGTTCCAACCTCCTTGCCATGGGCAGGGACACCTTCCACTAGACCAGGATGCTCAAAGCCCCATCC
Organism: Nesoenas mayeri; assembly: GCF_963082525.1. Taxonomy (NCBI): domain Eukaryota; kingdom Metazoa; phylum Chordata; class Aves; order Columbiformes; family Columbidae; genus Nesoenas; species Nesoenas mayeri. The sequence goes on along the minus strand of NC_137543.1, from coordinate 38,984,139 downwards.
AACCTGACCTTGAATGTTTCCAGGGATGAGGCATCCACAGCTTCTCTGGGCAGCCTGTTCCAGTGCCTCACCACCCTCATGGTGAAGAATTCCTTCTATCTAATCTAAATCGACCCTCTTTCAATTTAAAACCATTGCCCCTTGTCTTATCACTACATGCCCTTGTAAAAAGTCTCTCTCTAGTATTCATGTAGGCCACCTTTAGGTACTGGAAGGCTGCTATAAGGTCTCCCCAGAACCTTCTCTTCTCCAGGCTGAACAATCCCAACTTTCTCAACCTGTCTTCATAGGAGAGGTTCTCCATCCTTCTGATCATTTTTGTGGCCCTCGTCTGGACTTGCTTCAACAGGTCTGTGTCCCTCTTATGTTTGGAGACCCAGAGCTGAATGCAATGCTCCAGGATACTTTAATATCATTTATTATTTGTTTGTGAATTATATTATATGCTTGTGCACCAAATCCATCCATCATTGAATTAATCAGTAGAATCTTTTGTTCAAAAACAGCCAGTAATTTCTGATAGCAGTGAAGTACAGGGAAATTGTGCTGGGTAGCTTTCTATACTTAAGCTGAACAAAGATACGATGTTGACTCTCTGAGCATTTTCATAGATCTTGAACTCTCTGTTCCCAGCAGTGGTTAGCTAGTCAGCTTTAAATGAGCAAACTCAAAACCAGAAAATATTGCTATAATGGCAGCATAATGCAGAAACTGAGTGAATCCTGCTGCAGTTATCTTTCCCCAAGTACCATCCACCATGGGTCAAAGTGCTGCAGTTGCTACCTTTAATCTTAGCACAAGATATATCCTGCAAATGTTAGTTTTCCACTTGTTAGTTTTTCACTTGTTTTGCTCATTTGTGAGCTGTGTTAATCTGCTAATGAGACCGGCTGATACTCTGACATAGTTTGAGCCCCATGTTCAGGTTGATCATGATGCAGCTATATTACAGTATGTGTTGACATGTATGTTTGCTTGCTTAGGCTTTAAATAAAATCACTTAAAAGCATGCAGAGCTAGTTTATTCAGTTGACTGTCAGTATAGTATATGAACTCAAAGGCCATAGATTACCTCAGATTGTAACTTTGCAAGTTGCCTTCCTATGCTTCTAAATAAATCTCCAGGTGCTTCACACGGGCTGTGTAACCTGTTTGTAAAAAAAAATGTTTTCTGTAGAATGGATCTTTAACAGGGCAAAGTAAGTATGTTCCACCCTGCTATTTCTGAGGAGTCTATTAATAATAGACTTAATAAAGGAGTATGTTCTCTAGTTGTCTTTGGTATTAACTTAAGTAACATTTTAAACTTTCCTTTAAGTGAGGAAACTGTAGAAAAAAATGATCTGGGGTTGGCTTGACTTGTTTGTTGGTATTTTTTCCTTGTTTATCTTCTGAACAACAAAAAATATCATGCATGCAACATTCTGCATCCAGCTGTTGGACCAGAGACCAAGATCTGCCTGCTTGTATTCATTTAGTTTGCTGTCAGTCCTGCTTAACCCCTTTTCTTCATTGTAATCTCAGTTCAGATGAGAAAGTCTTAGTATGCTCTGCAATGTTCACCCTAATATCTCTACTATAGAAGTAAATATTGCAAGCATAGCAAATAAACTAATTTGAAGCAGAGTGGAAAATATTTGCAAGAAGCGCTAGAGTGTCCAAAGGATTTTCTATTATGCTTTCCCTGCCTTCTTTCACTAAGCTGCTTCGAGCCACGATTATTTTGCATCCATTTGGTTGGTACAGTTGTGTGGAAGGAGCTGTGCTATGATGGATGGATCTGTCTTCAATCCTGCTGAGCTGGGTGTTTCACTATTGGCCCAGTGCATTATATTTACTAACAGCTGTGAGAAGTCAGAACTGCCTTCCCCTCCCCTCCCGTTTTTGAGCTAATAAAGCTGAGTATAGGGGAAAAACCTGTACAGATTTAGAAATAATACAAGAGGTACTTTTCATTCCTGTAGAGGCTAAGCATGTCAGACAGATGATTTCACAAAGGTTCTGTCCTCAGAGATTTTCACTCAGAAGTGTATAGTGCCCTTCTAACCTAAACACAAATCGAAGATAAATCCATGACAGTATCGCATATTTATTGGATGGAACTTAGGGACCCAGTCTTAAGATTCTGAATACTTTAATGGAATGAGAAAAGTAGTGTCACGAAAGGACAAAACAATAATGTAATACTTTCTGGTTTATGGATCCTCTCCTAGCTCTTCCTTCTAAATCATATCACACTGACATTTCAAATTAAACTACTAGGTGCTTTACCATTAGATAACTTGTCTTGGTCTCTCCTTGTTTCTGTGTTCAGGGGAAGCTGTAGTTGCATATTCCATAAGTCTTCTTTTAACTTTATTTGAAATGTCATGAGCCTTTCTTCCGTAATGAAGAACATGGAGATTTTTGTATATTTGCTTCTGGACTCCATTGCTTTCAGTGGATTCATATATCCAGAATGACTTTAAAATTTTTGTATTAAAATACATAAATTATTAAAATCATTATGTTTTACATATAATTAAATAATTAGTAAAAAAAAAAAATAATCTGCTTCCTTTCACTGATTTGCTAATATTTGCAACCTGGGATGTGTATAATTTACAGATCTTCAAAGCTGTGTTAGGTAGCAATAGCCTCATTTTAATCATGGTGAGAGTTAAGGCTAATTTTGTATAATTGGGCTTTTTGAATAAGGCACCAAGGGAGTGATCTGATTTTCAGAGGCACTGAGCACCCGCAGCTTAACTGTATTCCAGGGAGCTTCTAGTCTCCTCTAGATCCTAGATTTTGGCTTCTGATTTTATTTCTGATCCTAACTAATGTTAATAAAAGGGTGACACAAAACCGGTCGGTGGCAGTGATGGGGGTGGGTTCCTGCTGGGGCCTTTCCTCCCGCTGCTCCTGACTCCAGCATTTTCCTCTCCTCCCTACTCCTTTTCCCCTGACCAGTGCATAAACCTTTTCGTCTTCATTTTGCTCGGCCTAAAGATACCAGTCCTCTGCATCTCCTCCTCTGCATCTGCTCCAGCTTCTGAGCAGGGATGGTCTGAACTGAACACAGGTGACCTGACCTGGCGAGAATCCCACCAGTGCTTTGTGAAACAGCCTCCCTGTTTCTTTGGGAATTACTTCTTGGAGATGACAGCTGCCTTTTCCTTTTTGTACTGGCCTTTCTGAGTTGTTACAAAGTATAGTAGTGGTTTAATTCCTGCTTAAACTCTTGTTGTTTCCAAATGGTCATTTTATAATGTATTTTGTCATTTCCTAGGTGAAAGACTTTTGGACTATTGAATTTCATCTGTGGCATGAAACAACTGTATTTTTACTATTGTGATTCTCTTTTTATTCTTATACCTTCTAGTGTGTCACAGAGAATAAATTTTTACTAGGCCATACACACTTTTTTTGCCAGAACGTACATAAAAATCTGCCATTTTCTGAGAGATCCATATGATCATACAAATGTGTTCTTTGTGTGTAAAATTGCCTAGAGGTGAATGCATTTGCATCTGTAGTTGATGGCAGACTAAAAGCAGAGCTTTAAACCACTTCAGCATTAAGTAACATGCAGCCAACACAGCCAAGACTAGAAGAAACAGTATGAGCGCTAGTCCTCAAAACACATGATAAAGATATTATTTTGTCTGAAATTGCAGTTTATTACTTTTGAAACTCTTAGTTTAAGAGATACTTGTATTTCCCTTAGATCAAATTCATCTCTATTCTCTGAATAAGGAACAAGAATTGAGTTTCTGAAACAATTGCTCTGTAGCATCCACAAATTAGGCTGTGGTACTGCTAATTCCTTGCGGAGCAAAATGCAGTTGCAGGCTTCATTTTTGTTATTGATTCTTTATATAGGTCTGCACTGATGTCTACAATAGAGCTACAGAATTTCCAATTTAATTTCTAGCAGAACTATATTGTTATAATTATTATGATTATTACTATTACTGCTATTATTATTATAGTTGGGATTTTCGCCTGTGACTTCTGAAAATTCAATGTTGTCACAAGAAACTGAAATAATTGTGGGTTTCAACAACTGGTAATGATCTGTTTTCTTTTATTATTTTTCTGTGAGGTTTAAAGCAGCAATCTGAGGCCAAACAAGTCCCACTGTTTTCTGTGCCTGTATTCTGAGTGCCTTTGGTTTCCATATGCTTCAAACTGTTCTCTGATATTCCCTTCTGCCATCTTTGGTTCTCTAGAGGCAATGTGGTTCTTCACTACAGAGTTTTTGAAAAAAAAAAAATCAAGTATTACAATGAAAAAGTCCAAGTCATTTAATTTGTAAATTATCATCAACTTGGCCTCCACATTTAAACCTTCAGGTCTTCATGAACTACTATTTACACTACAAAAGGCCCCCATGTAGATGTTGAGAAGTACATGCAGACGAAATAGGTGCCTTCCTACCCAATTTTAACATGCAAATGATATTTCCACATGCACATTATTTTCTTTTTTCTTAACGTAGACTTAACCCCAAATTGCAAGAGTATTGGAAGCACGAAAATCAAACAGCAAATAAAGAAGGCCATTACCAGAAACTGGTTATATCTTCAGTCCATCTTAGTCTTTGACAATGTGTTCTCTACACAGTGCTTTGTTCTCTCTCTCTCTCTTTTTTTTTTTTTTTTTAAATTATCTTAAGAATCAGATGTTTCTCAGTTTTTCTTAAGGATCTGCAAGACTTTCTACAGAAAGTATTAATTGCTTTACTTCTATTTCACTTCTCTTTCTTGCCCAATTAGCATGTAAACTCTTAAAAGGTTTGTAGACTGCTAAAGTCTCCCCACCTGGGTAAGTACATAGAGGCAGGGAAACACACTTTTTCTAGAACTGAGATTCTACTTAGAATTTACATTAAACAATAAATTTTATTATATATTTCTAGCATGAGTTTTCTGCTCTTTTCTATCACCCCCTTGTTTTCTATTCCTCATATCATAGGTTCCTTTAAATTATTATTTTCCACGTTTTTCTATCTACAGTATGTTATTCTCTATTTTTTTAAAGAACAAACTGATATTTTACTCTAGTCTCTTTCCTCTTCCAGGGGGAATTTATGTTTCTCATGTTTCTTTACTCAGCATCCTTTTCCTCCCCTTGCTTTTCATCCTCTCCTAGGAAATTTTCCGTTTCTTCTTGGCTGAGATACTTATCCCTCTCCCGTTAAGTCTTTGTACTTTTTTTCTTCCTATCTGTCTTTTTACTACTACTCTGGCAGACAGAGGACGTAAAGGAAACTGTTGGAAATTGTCACCAAGCTCCAGAAGGTGAACAATGCTCCAGAAGCGGAACAATGTCTTTCCTTGGTTTTGATGTGGCTCCTCATGTTTTGGAGAGGCTCTGCCCTGGGTGTAGGTGGGGAGATGAGGGATAAGGGCTGCCCTCCACCTCTGGCAAGTGAGAGATGTGCTCTGTCAGTCTAAACCAGGGGTGTCACTCACTGGAGAGCAGCTCTCAGGCACAAAACTAGTAGTAGGGAAGGAGACCAAATTAATTTGGTTTCTGTTTTGTTTTGTTTTGTTTTTTTTCACAACTGTGGATAGTGTGGAGTGGGATGCAGAGTAATGATTCAATACTGAATGTATTTAGGTTTATTTTATTACGTGGTGGGTCGTACTGTGAGAGGTCTTCAGTGAGAACCACCTGCAGCTACAAGAGAGACTGGAGGAGCTGAGTGGTCATTTCACTGCCACAGCATCAAGACTGGAAAGAGTTGGTAGCCTCTTTGGTTATTCCCAAACAATAAATCCTCCTCTGGCTTTGCCAGCAATCTTTGCATTAGTCATGTACAGAAAAAACAAACAAACAAACAAACAACAAAGCACAAACAAACAAACAAAACCCCAAACAAAACAAAACAAAAAAAAAAACAACACTCAATGAAGTTAACCCTTCTCTACTGCGTGCTGCCAGCTCTGGAAACCATGAAGGGCTTCTCTGTGAGAACTACTGCTGTTGCCCCAGCTCTTACTTGACCCAGGTCTGGACACAAAAGGAACAGCCTGGCAACATATCTCTGCTCTGCAGCTGACTTGCAACTGGTCACGAAGTTCCGAAAAAAAGATTCTTTAGCAGAAAACACTCCAACCAAAGAATGAAGTTTCAACAGCATATAGATTTCATCTGACTTCTTAGTAAGATTCTTCTCAAAACATTTCATTTTGGTTAGGTCAGGAAGTCTCACTTTCATTTTAGTGCTTCAGGCTTTGTGTCACTTTTACGTGACACAATTTTGTTATTAATTTATATAAATCAAGAAAGGGAAAGAAATTATTAAAGCCAATCCAGGTTGTTTTAAGGTTTCTAAATTTCTAAATAGAGAATATTAAGTACACCATTCTATTTGTTGAACTTTAGTTATTGTTTTTTTCTACTTGGACAAGAGGAAATGTTGAGGTACTAACTTTTTACCAAGACAAAATACAAACTGTATTTTTGATTGATTGAGTTTTCACATCTTGGTGAACCTGAACTGGAGTGGGACAAGAGATTTTGCCCATGGGTTTTACAGGGGAATAGGAGTTTTTGGACTCCACTAACACACGAAGAGGTGACTGTGTGTCTGGAGACACAGAGCTCTGGGGAGGTGCAGTGTTTGCCACTTGCTGCTCTGTCCTCCCCAATCTGTCTCTTCTCCCTCTTTCTTTTTGTCCTCTCTGCCCCACTTGTCAGTCCTACTCTACCATGCAGGAGCCTTATCCTTTATCTGATTTGTATTACCCTGACCTCTCTGTCTTTTCCTGCTTCCTTCAGTGGTGTATTTCTATCAAAACAGTCCTAATCTACCTCTTAGGATTTTTCATTCCCTTCTCACCCTCTGTCCCTTATATGGTATCCTTCTCGGCTACTCCCAGCTCTCCAGCTGCACATAAATCCATATCCTGTGCTGCTATTTGAAACATCTAGTTTGGCATCTTACCTGAACTTTATTGCTGATAACAAACTCGCTCTTCCAGATCATCAGTGAACATGTGAAGTATTATAGAGACATATTACATTACATAGATTTGGCAAGAAAAGTACTTTCTGAGGGTTTTACATTTTGTTACATGCTTCTCAGCTTTTGGAGATCTGGAAAAAGTAAAATTAAATACAATTTTACAATGTCACAGCAGTAAGTCAAAGAAGGCAGCACTAAATCTTAAATTTGGATCAATCTGACTAACAATTTCACTTCCATCTTGTTTCGAAAACTAGTAAGAAGTGCCCATTATTTAAACATTTTCTGAGCGTGGGCAAATAGAGGTTTGCACAAAAGACCAGAGAAGATTCTGCAGCACAGTGAGATAATGAGGAGACAGAACAAAGGAGTAAGAAATTAATGTATTCACAAATGAATTTTAAGTACCTTTTTGCTAATGGATCATCTCAGTAATGTAATTTTGCAAAGAGGTAAGCATGCATCAAAGGACACAGAAAAGGGATTCTGTGTTTGGCAGGACACATGGTTGTGAAGGTCAGTGTAGTTTCAAGGAGAGTGTTTTTCATCAGTGTGAGCATGCGGAGAAAAGGAGGTATTTTTACAATTAGGCCTGCTTTCCTAGGTCTAATTTTATCCATAGTGTTCTCTCTTCCTTGCTCACCTCTCTGTGTCTCTGTAACCCTTTTATCTTTTTTTGCCCTTCTACTATTTTCCATTCTTCTTTGGTACTGCTATCTTATGTTTGCTAGTACCCTTTCTTTCAGCTCCATCCCTCTTTCTATCCTGTCCCATAGCCTTCCACTTGCTTCATCTTCCTAGGCCCCAGTATTATTCCTCATTTATTTATCTCCAGTTCTAATGTGATTCTTCTAGTATACAAAGTCAGAACAAAAGTAAGGAGAACAGAGGTAGAGATTACTGTTCTTCCCCTTCACCGTTAACTTTTCCCCTTACTCCTCACTTTGCTCCCTAGCTGTACTTTTAAAACAGCTTTAGCTTTCTCAATATGAGCTACTAAAAATGTGACTTGCATACCCAGCATTAAATGTTAGTGATGTCTGTCTGTTATTACATCTTTTATGGTGCCCACAGAGAAGACCCTAGGGTTTGTAGGAAGGCCAGGGAGATAAACCTTTGTAATACTGCCAAACCAGTTGACTTGGTTCCTGTGAAAGGGAACTAGAATGGCTTCATGCTGTTCCCAAAGGAAAACAGTGCCGAGATCCACAGCTGTCTGAATGAGGCAGAGAAACAATTTCAGATCTGGGCTACTCCATCAGCAAACCTGAGTGACTATGAGGGGGAAGTGAAAATAATCTCCTCCTCTGTTGCTGCAAGCAAAGGGTGGTATTTCAGGAGGGGACAGAGCCATTGGAACGAGTATGTGACCATGACATTTGGCAGATATAAATGTACATAAATGATATAAGGCTCAGATGCCCCAGATCTTTCCCAGCTGAGGTTTACTCTGTCAGCCTGCCAGGACCCCAGCTGGAAGATCATACTATATACAATAAAGTAAAATAGATTGCTCTTGGCTTTATAATTCTTGGCTCCCAAATGGAGTCCTACACACTGGGACAGGGACCTCAGCTCTGTTTCAGAGTTGTGACACATGACAGGGACACAGCTTTGGTCCTTTGCTGGTACAAACCCCAGTTTTCCCACAAGAACTGTAAGAAAAGAAAACTTAACAAACTAAAAAAAAAAAAAAACAAAACCAAAAAAAAAAACAAAAAACAAAAAAAACTGCTCTAGAGGAACAGAGCACTACATGGCATTGTAGTTCCCCTAATTTTGATTTGAGAAATCCTCCAGGAGTGTACAAGATAAAGGGATCTGGATAAAAGGCAATTTCTTGAAGTAGGTCTGTACATTTGATCACATCAGCACCACGATGAACTCAAAATAACTAAGTTATATTTTTGCAGTTTTTGGTCTTTTGTACTGCAGATCTTATATTTTCTATGAAGTTCTGTGAAAGGTTTTATGGATAGATATGGGAATAGGTGGAAAGATAATTCTGTGGAGCTTTATAAACTCAAAATCTGTTGCACAGTTGCCTATGATTATAGAAAGCCAGTACTGGTAGCTATTGTGATGCCTTCAGAAGCCCTTTCTAGGTTCTGCTGAAAGTAGGGTACAGGACAAAACAGCTCAGGAAGCTCTCCTTTCTGGTCTTTCTCATCTGGAAGCTACACGTTATTATCATGGCTGTGGTATGAGTTCCTGTAACTAAAATTGCTAAAGTAAATTCACTCACTAAGAGGGATTTTTACTGAATGTGTTTTGTGGGGAACTTGTAGAATCTCTTCACCATTCAGAAAGTTAGTTTGGATTTCTTTTTTTTTTTTTTCGTAGTGCTTTGGTTATGTTGTCTTTTTTAGTTTAGAGACATCAGAGACACAGAGGGGATTTGAATGACTTAAAACCATGCCTTCTTCAGCTGTCAGCCAGACTTCTCAGTGTTTCAGAATGTTTTCAGTGTTTCAGAACAGCTCCTAACAACAAAGAGTTATTTAGTCATTAAAATAATAATTATTAGGATTTGGATTGCTAGAAACTAAAAGCTAGCTTGAGATGCTCAAGAAGAACTTTGTGTTCTGATCCCATGTGTTTCTATCTGTGAAGCACTTGACATATTTCCCCCAACAATGTTCTTAGGTGCTCACAATGGTATTAAAAGTCATAGCCCTGGCAATAACACCTGACTGTAGTGTCTGTCCTTGCACATAAATCCTATTTTACATCGGCAACAGTGCTGTGAGAGTGTGCTCCCTACTTGCTTTTTCTGGAAGAGGAAATGTTGAGCTCTTTGGCCTTACATCTGACATCACCATTGAGGTGGGGTCCTAATTATGCAGCCTCACTAGCTGTCAACTTTTATTTTTCTATATGATAATGTAACATCTTCCTAATTATACTGTAAAAACTAATGACACAGTATCTTTAGTAGTACGAAATTATCCTTTTTTTCCCCCTGTATTCTAATAGTCACCATTTTCATGAGAACTAAAAACTTCAGGTTGCATGATAATTAGTCACTAAATAACTGGATTATTTAAAATGTGGTTGACAAATGTTCTGCAGAAATAGTTAATTGCTTAGGATATATAAAGCATATATAATAAAATTATTAAAGTTATTTTCATGTTTATGCGTGCATTGAAAAAAAAGGATGAGAAAAATTCTTCCAAGTGCTCTAAATTAAAACCATAATTTCTCTGAAATTTAGTTCAGCAGTTATTTATTGCAATAGCCATTTAGAAAGTTAATTTACATAAATGTCATCTTTGCCAGTGTTGATTATATAAAGATGCTTCTGGTAGCTTCAAAATATACCTGCTTATTTGAAGATGACGTTCTCCATCATTTTGTATTTGTGGATTTAAGAACATAAATCTGCTGGCAGAGCTTTACTGTAGTGTACACATGCAGTCCTTTGTCATCCAACTGGAGATGACACACAATTATTTGTATGGAGATAAAAGACATATCAGCTGTTGTTTGATGTCAGAGTTGCTTTTCCTTTATTTGAAAGTTGCTACTGGTAGAACTAAAGTTTTTGTTTAAAACAGTTATTTTACTTTTCAGTTAGCTAAAAGTCATCCTTCTGTTTGCATCCACAAGGCAAGAGACACTGTGGTTTCTGGATTTTGTACAAAATTAAGTGTGATGCCAGGCAGGAGAGAGCAAGTTTTCCAGAGTTTTTAAAAATGTAGCTAGAAGGTCAAATTATTACCCTTAGTATAATCACAGAAAAGCTCCAGTCTATCTGCCTCAGGTGGAAATTCCTGGTGTGTTTTTGCTTCAATACAGTCAGTCAAGAAGGAGGTAACATATTAGAGGACAATGTATTATTTTCCTATTTTGCCTGTGAACTTATTGAAGGATTTAGTTTTCATAGGGGTGCTACATCGATTCTTGCCTCTTTGTCAAGCACAACATGGTGAACTCGGACACTGCTGCCAGGAAAAGCCAGTGAATTAAAGAGTGTGGTACACCAGACTGGAGTGTATGATAGATCTGTTAATATGAACCAGGAATTCTTTTGGTTTTTTGTTTTATTTGAAAAATTAATTGGTAAAATTGTTAGGATTTTGGTTTTTTAAAATAAATCCTCAGAGGTAGCCACTGTATTTATTTCTGCCTTTATCCTGAGCCTGGACTTGGCTGTGGTAGAATAATCAAATAGGCTATTGCTCTGTCCATATGTCACTTAATCTCAGCAATTTCATAGCTATTGCATTTCAATTTCATACCCATGAGCTGGATTCAACAGATTAAACATAACCCTACATCATTTCTTTCTCTTCAGGTACGCATGAGAACTTTTTTTGCTGAACTGTTTTTGAAACTTGTATATTTGAAATAATAATTCAATTATTGTATTGTAATTAATTCCTCTTAAGATTTACTCTCACTTGGCAACCATTTCCATGAGGATAGATACTGGTGGTAGCTTTTTTATCTTAGGAAAATGTGACTTCATACCACAAGAGAGCAACCATTCTGCCACATTCATGTGTATATGTTTCCCTATGCAGATGAGGCTGAATGCTCTTCAGAGAAACAGTGAACTTCATTTTATTTGGTTTCGCTGATATTGCTGACTATTTCTAAATACACTAGAGCTGATGTTTGACTATTGGACAATTTAACTTTGCTAACCCACTTTGCTTTCAAGCTACATTGGGTGAAAAGAATTAGATCTCATTAGAAAAATGAATATTACATTCCTTACTCATTGTGCAAATTCAACTTCAGAAATTTTGAGCTGTAAGTGATGAAAAGTTAGTGAAGAAATGTAGTGAATTATTGAATAATTCATTTTCATGCTATTTTTAAAGGCATGTTTGAGATTTTTTTTCTATCATGTATTTGTCTTCTGTGGCAAATACTTTGAAGGGAAATTTCCCTTTGGACTTGAAGTCAACTGTCATTGATATTCCTTAACATTAACCACTGCCCTCTGTTCACTGAGAGAATTGCTGATTCCTAGACATAGTGCATTGTTTGGGTTTTGGACTTCCATATTTAACACAATTCTGTAATAGGCATTAAGTGCCGAATTCAGCCACTCTACTTGCAAGACTAACTGCAGCTATTAAAATAAACACACAAAATATTGACTGGTGGAGATTTCACCTTTTTTCACTCTTATGGAGATGGTGTGATTTCTGTGCCTGGAAGCAGAACACAGAGGAAATTTAGGAAGTGACTTCCTTCAAGCATTAAAACTGCTTTTCTGGAGAAAATTGGAAAGCAATATCTTTGCAGATTTGGTTTAAAGCCTTCATTCATTACATCTGCAAAATTTTATACAGAAGGGAAGGCTGGGGATAAATCTCGTTCATTATAATGCAAGGAGCAGAAAGGATTATGCACCCCTGAGGAAAGGATCTTTTCATTTTGATAAATGCAGTGTAAGTTATTTGTTACAAAATGCTAACTCATTCTAGTAGTACACTGATTTTTGTGCTCCTATGTACTTTAAGAGCACAGATTACTTTCACATTTTGTAGTTTGGAAGGAATCAAATAATTCTGTAATGGTTATTTCAAAGATACTGATAAATTGTGAGTACACAAAAAATGACTTTTTTTTTCCCCCTAAATGCATTACAAATATAAATGTTAATAAGTTATGAAGCAAGTATTCAGCCCTTCCAGAAAGTCTGATACACCAGAAGTAGTAAAGCACATAGGTAAGGCAACAGAGATCAGGTTAAGCGAAAGAAGAATGGCAGTCTGATGGAGCAGTGTGACAGCAACAGGAGTTTTAGTGTTGGACCAGCTTTAAACAGCAAACCAGAGATTTCAGACCATACATGCAGAGGGACAATAATGCCTCAATTCCACATATTTTAGGGCTTACAAACCTTATTTGCTGTTTCTAGTGAAAAGGGGGGTTATAAAACTTCTCTTATAGAGAAGGCTTGAAGAACATGACATTTCCATGGTTTTTTTCAGCATTTTACTCTCCTAGGAATGAATTGTCCCCATCTTCAGTGATCACTGTTCAGAGCAATGTGACTGGAGGGCTTGCAGCCTTTTTGGGCTGCCCTTCACCATGCTCACAAACATCCTTTGGCTTTCTTCTTAAGACCTCATTACACTCTTGTAAAAGTGTCCAAATCCAGTTTATGCACTGGAACGTATTGCCCTGCTTTGGAATACCTGGTACCCGAAGCGCTTAAGCTTGTCACTGGTGCAGCCTTTGGGAAGATCTGTGGCCTGGGAGAGGCCTTGGTGTTCAAGACCTTGTTGGTGTTTACACCTCTGAGCACACTTGTAGATGGTTGTGATATCTTCCCTGTACTAGTTGTCTGGCAAAATTACAGACAATTAATCCTGTTAATATTTCCTTATCTATCCGCCTTTTCAGTTCCTTAATAATTTTATTTCTTTTCTACTTTATCCTCTATTTGTCGACATCTTTCAAAATCCAAAGAGCTCAGAACAGTGTTATTTATAGCTGGAAATTGGATTAGCGTTTCACTACTAAAATAAAAAGATAGACATGGCAATCTGGAACAAACTGTTTTATTAAAGGAAAATCTTATTATTCATAATTGCTAATAAAATTTATTAGTATGATTGCTACATTTAAAGAAAATCAAGCTGTCGCTGGGCTCTTAAATTACTATATTTCAACTTTTCAGTGTGCTATTTAGAAATATGAGGTACTCACCTTATTATACACCATCTTCCAGAACTTGAAAGCAACTTATATATATAACTGGATTTAGCCTCATCAGTACTTCTAAATGATGAGAAAAAAAAAAAAAAAGCCATTTATTAAGTAAATGCATGTTGTGCAGAACCTGTCTGCTGGATGTGGAGTCTTGATTTATATTTCAAAACACTTTGGAGGTTTAATAATCTCAAATTAGTCTAGGTTGATTACATAGGCTCTGTCCATCCTCAGCAGAAAGAGGGAGAGACATCCTCCAGAGGCCTCTCACGCTACTTTTAAATACCCATTTGTAGGAGCAACCGCCCTTTAGAGGTACATCTCTCTTTCCATGAGGGACAGACAATTGGGTTAAATGAGGTACTTGACTTTTAGACACTTCAGACCGACTGAAGATTGGTGAGATTGATCTCTTCTCCTGAGAGTCTGATCATTAGTTTCCTTTTGATACCCTGTAAAAGAACAGTGTGTGCCATTGAAATACTTTAGATAAATGGTGAATGGACTGCAGGGCTTTATGAATTAGATCCATCTAATGAGTGGAAAGAATTGGTAAAATTAAACATAAGCTTTAACTAATTAACTGATAAAGAGAGACAAATTTCTCTTTTTATCTCTCTTGACTCTAAGATGCCCAAGATTATTTCTTTGTCACTCTCCTTGCTGTTAATTGACTCAGAAATTGTTATCCTCCATAAAAATCTTCCTCTATTTTCTTTATGTAAAGAAAAAGATGATTATCAAGGGAAAATAATGGAAGCCTGCATCAGTTCTTCCTTCCATTTAAATAGTAATTTGGATCTTTTAAAATGGCAATGCATTTGATATATAGTAATTGAAAAGTCAAAGTTTCAATCAGAGGCCTGTTAAAGAGTAACACAAGACACTGCTTGCCTGTTGTCACTAAATTTGGTACCCTGGGGAGACCTTCTAATTGGAGAAGGCTAAGTTGTTATACTAGCTGATCACTTTTGTGACAAGTCATATTAGAAACAGTGCACACCTGACTCCCAGGTCACTGATTTGAGTAGCTCTTTCTGTTCTACTCTGTTTCATTTTCTATACAGTCTGATGAACTAAGTGAAACAGCTTTAACAAACAGTTACTCTTTTTCTTGGGTCCACTATAATAATCCAATCTTCAGTGTTTAACAAATAATCTTTTAGTCCCCCTGTCTATATAATCAGCAGCTAGTTCTCCTTCAGCTGAGTTAAAGGATGTTGATTTTTTTTCCTTTCTTAGCCTTTGAACTAATGGTGGCTTCTCTTTTCCTTTTTTTTTTGTCTTTGCTTTTTCTTATTAAGAGAATAGAGTTTATGTGCATTTATGGACACATAGATATTCAAGCATCTTCTATAAGATTTTAAGGAAATTATAGTGAAACCTATGGAAAATATGATGTAACAGCTGACTTATGGGCCAAGCAGAACACAGAACCAGCATATGAGAAAGATCTCAAAGTTGTAAAAAAAATATGTCTAATAGGTTATGTGCATGCTGGAGCCTTACCAGGGACAAAAGGTACATGAATGAAGAGACTGATTGCCCTTAGGCTCGCTTGAATAACCTTTTCAGCACACCTGAGCCCATGATTGTCTCCAGAAGTCCCTTGATCCTTGGGGAACATGCACACAGGTGCCTTAATGGGACTCAAAATAAATGAAATTTCATTGTCGATACAGAACTTATTTTCTTCATAGGATGAGTAGCCATGAAACAAAAATAAGGCCTTACAGGGCCCATTACAGGGGTTTTTTTTAGAAACTCTTTTAAGAGAGATTATTTTGGAGAGAGTCAATTGAAGAGAAAGGACTGGAAAAGCTGTCTTGTGGCGTTAGCCCCACTCTAACCAAACAAAGAAAACAGAGGACACTCCCACATTAAGTGTTACACAAAAATAAATACTCCTTTCCTTATGAAATAAACAAGCACCTTCTTAAATCTTCTGTGGGTTGTAAAAGAAAATGCAAGTTTCTCAAACCATTTTGTAATTTTTTTCTTTCTTACTAGGGCTTTCTTCATCTCCCTCTCCACAAAAGGGGAAAACAAAGTTGTTTTTAGAGGGAAGACTGGGAGAGTGATGGAAGCCCTGGCTGAGTTTTGCACTTGTTTCAAACATATATTTTAAGAATATGGAGAAATATTAGCCAGTCAGTCTGTACAGCGTGTTGCATTTTGCTGTTGGACATCTTGGAAAAAAAACACTAGAATATTTGCTGTCTCTTTGTTTTCTCAGAAATGAAGGTAATTCTTCATATATGCTGTGATGTCCTCTTTAGTGACTGGCAATACTGTGAATAAACACAATTACTTTCATGAAGTCATGGGGTGGTTTTTTTCAACATTTTTTTAACATTATGTGGCTATAGATCCTGAGCAATAGGAATTGAAATATTATAAAAATTAAATTCTATGGGAGGTAAAAAATTACAAATGGGAAATTGAATCTGATATTTGTACTATAGAAAAAGCGTCCAAAGCGCTAATGCCTGGGACTGTACTTTTTGTGTCTGGACCATAGCAAGCACTCCTATACTACAACTAAGGATAGAAACACAGGAGGCAAGCTAAAAATATCACAATGAGAAAACAAAAGAAAGCGTCTTAACTGTACTGAAGGTCTGTCATACAGATTTGTTTCTCCACCTTTTCTGCTCAGTGTCACAACTGGCATGTTGGGAACTAGAAGGTGACCTACCTGTGGCTTTTATAAAGTATATTGTTCTTGTTCATAAAAACTAGCTGGATTTTTTTTTAAGGATAGGTAGCAGGCACAGTATTTCAAATAAGAGAAGGAAAGCAGCCTGCACACTGTGAGTAAATGTAGCTGTTCTCACTGCACCTCCAGTGAGACTTGCTTTCTGAAGTGTAGGCTATTGTGCCAGGGCAGATGTGGAATCTGGGACATTTTCCAGAGAAATCATGAAAAAATTAGGTTTTCAACATCAGTTGCTGTGTTTACCTATTTTTGTTTCTCAGACTGTCACTAGCAACACCGAAGACTACCCTGGATGATGGATGAGAGCATAAACCACTCTCAGAGCAACATTGAGGCAAACATCATGTTTTCTAGCCCACTTAAGCCCTTTCTTAGCAATCTGCAGCCATTTTCAGAGAATAAAAGAGATGCTTCGCTGCTATTGCACCAACTATGTGCAAACTAGCTACATTCTGGAAAACTGAAAGTTGAAGCTTTTCCTGTAACATCTGAGAAATGATGCAGTGGGAGTAATTATGTGATTGGTGCTGGTACTGACGATATCTCCCTGCCTGGCTGGTACTGCTAATCTGTTTTACATTATCTTCTGCTTCAGTAAAACAAACAAAGAAACAAACATGCCTAAACTGAGGAGGAAGATGTTAATGATGTTAATGTTGACATTGCCTCCAGCATTTTGTTTGTGACAACATCCTACTGATAATCCTTGTCGATACAGATGGCATCTCTCGGGTGCCACTTTCAGATATTACTGAAGAACTGGAGGGATGAACAGACAGGGGGTGGGACAGATGCCACTCTTCATTTTACTTCTTTGGAAAGATCTTTAAAGAAAGTCCAAATAATCCTGCTCTAAGTAGGTGGTTGAGAATTTCCTTCAAGGTTAGAGACCCTTGTATTGTAAACCTACTTCACATGTTTGCAATGCTAAGAGTTTTTAAAAAATACTTGAGAAGTGTGTTACGTACAGGAGATTCCATTAAGAGGGAATATTTTAGCTGGTGAAATAGGGAGTAACAAAAAGACTTCTCTGAATTAGCCTGACATCAAGATTCAGCAGAAGCGTAAGGTTGTTTTGGAGCTATTTTCCCCTGTTTTGACAGCCAGCATGCAGGTAAAAACTTAACCTAAGCAGTTCATAATAAGCAGGGCTATACTGACCTTGGACTAAGTAATCCACATTCTGAATGAAGCATGATTGCACCTTTGATATTTTATGCAGTTTACAAAATCAAATACTGAAATAGAAAAATATTTGTGATATTTGCAATTTTATAATTTCAATTAGTTTAACCGTAAAAATTGGTGAAAATACTTCTCTAAATCCACCGTAATATCCTGAAGGCAAAAAAATATGAAAAGAGACTTCTCTGAAAATGACAGAGATTAAAGATTAATAAGATAATTCTAGTATAACTCTGTATATTTCTAGTCAAAGACCTGGAATTACTCATGGCAATAGACAATGCTGTAAAATATGATGGCGGTACTTACTTGGCTGTAAGTCTAATGTGCAACAGTAAACCTCAGTCACGGGAGATTTTTAAAATTTTTATAGTTACTCTATGGCCCTAAATGACAATGGCATTAGTGCCTAGAATGTTGCTGTTGCAGAAACTCTACCCATATGATGCTGCCAGTATTCATAACTGTTGATGTTTCTTATTCTCTTATTATTGGCTTTTCTGAGCTAAAATCCAATGCTTAGTTTCTGTTCTTCCCTGACCATCACATTCCCAAGGCCGAGCTCTTCACCAAGCTGAATGTTCTTATCTGCATTCATTTCAGTGCAGGTGCATCAATGCATTTCATTGCCCATTTTCTCTAAGTTGGAAGGAAAGGAAATATTCTAGAAAGACAATTCTTTTTTCCCCCACTGTAGCACAGCATTAGTTTTGATTTATGTTTTCCTTCATTGTTTACGTAACATGGAAAGGATCATAGCTATTAATAACTTTTTAAAAGAGACAAGTGTTGCATGGGAGTATGCATATATTATAAAGGGAGGTACTGCTCCATACTGCCACAGCCTTATGTCATTTTTCTGGAGCAGTAATTCCCTTGACTTTATATTTTATTTGAGTATTGTACCATGGTAGAAAATAAATTCTCTGATTTATTTACAGGAAAACATTCTTAAAATACTGTGAGTTGTCATAGGTAATCTGTTTATTTACTCTTGTTTACTTCTTAAAAATGCACAGAAAAAGCACCTAGTCTCTCGCAGAATTTAAAGGACCAAAGGTAACTGTGATGGGATTAGCAATCTAGCATGGTGGCTGAGTCAGTAATGAGTAGGGTCTGGAAGACAAGGACAAGTTCAAACATATGATTTGGAAATTTAAGTAGAGAAAGAAGCAAAAGTAATGCAGCTGAACTGATCAACTTTAGCTCCAGTGCAATCAACAGAGAAATATACGTTGGTTTCAGTAGACCAACATTTCACCAGATATGGTTCATGTAACTTTTGAGGCTGTTTTCTGTACAGATCAAAATATGCAAAATGGACTATGTTTTGAAAATAGAACAATAAAGAATAAATTATTCATATCTGCTGAAGTAACACCTAGAACAAGACATGAAACTAAAAAAATATAATCATGCAAGACCCAGATGGTTTCTTAAGGATAATGCTTGTGGCTTTAAGTAGAAGTAATGGTGAGGAACTGAGAGAAATTACACTGGAAGTGTATATCACTAACTACTACTAAGAGTTAAACGAGGAACTGTCTTCTGATGTCTTCCCTGGTAATACTGAGGGGGAGGTTATTGGCTGATAAGTAGAGCTCAACAAGGTCAGTCCTAAGAACTTTCATTTTCTTGTATGCTTTCTCTCTTTTCTCACCCATCAATTCCTCCTGGTCATGACAGAGCAGGAATCTTTTGGAGTGTTTTTCATACATTTTTTAAAGATTTTGTCATATACCTCCCCAGCCCACAACTTCTTTTTTGTCTCCTACTATGAATATTTTTTACTTTCTTATCTTAAATTTAAGACACGTACTCTTTAGGGTAACAACCATTGTTTATGGGTTTTGGAATGAGTTTCTTACTTTCCCGTTCTCTCTTCCTTAGATCACCAGTTTGTATTTGGTTGTTTATATATAGCCTTTCCTTTTTTTAACCTTGTTTCCACCCAGAATCTACATTGGACTTTTTTTTGCTTTTCCCACATATCTTTAGGTATCAAAAAGGGAAAAAAGAAACTACCAATTCCCCTTGCTTGGGAATATGTACAAAAGAGCTGAGGCCCATTTTCTTGAGAAGCTTCCTTGTCTCTTTTGAGAATACCTTCTCTCACTTTTCTGGGGAGTCTTCCTCAGACCAGTCTCCAAACATCCTTCTCTGCCCATAAAACTTAATGACAACAGGCACTTTTGCTTCTTGTTCTTATTGCAACAACCAAGTTTGGCTGTCAGTGCAGACTTCCTCTCATGGTCTTTGGTCAACCAATAGCACTTTCTAGGATTTTAAACCTCTTGCATTATGAAAACTATCTGTTTTGTTTCAACTTAGCTTCCTCTTACAGAATCTTCTGTTAAGTCCAGCACCCCCAAGTGTCCTGCCGCAGTGCAGCAGGCAGGAAAAGATCAATCTGTGCCTTTCAGTTCCAGCGGGGCTTTTTTTCTTTTCTTTATTTCTTTTTCCTCTTAACAGGTACATAATGTATTTTGATACTTTGAAAACAGTTCACAATTTGTGATGGCCATTCTCGCCAAAATGTATTAATGTCATTGCTCAACAATGTGCTATCATAGTATTGTTGAACTCCTTGTAAATATGCAATATAAGTAGCTATATGAACAACAGAACTAATGATGCCTTATTTTATATTTGTGCTTTGACATCGATTTTCCTTATGGTTTCTCTGACATCAGAAAAAGGCAAACTTTCCCTAGGATTCTTCTCCTCTTTCTGGTTTCTTATTTTAATGAAATATTTAGGAAATTTAATACACATGAGACCTTTCCTCATTTGCAAATGCATTAAAATGCTCCAAGGGAATTTAGAGATACATGTACATAATGAAGTGCTATGAATTGTTTTTGTTTTGTTGTGCTTTTTTGTTGTTGTTGTTTAGGAAACCAGACTAAAGCCTGATAGGATAAAACTAAAAGGCATACCTGATTTATTATACACCTGTGAGTACTAGCCATTCAAGACCGATAGGTCCAACATTTCTCACTAGGAATGTACTGCAGATGCTCAGTTGACCTGAAACACGCAGCGATTTGGACTGTCTGCACAATATATATTTGATGTCCAGTTGCTCTGCACATGAACTGCAGTGAGTGGTTTAGGATTCCCAGAAACTTGATACATCACTGTCAGAATTTAGTAGATTACCACCCAAAGCAGTGCTTCATCCATGCAGATTGATGAAGCTGTTAGTTACAGATCAAATAGGCTTTCTCATTTCCTTAAAAGTCTCTGGAAGGATCGTAAGCAGAAAAAAAATTTAGTGGACTTTGAGTCACACCAGCAGTGCGGGCCAGTTGTAATTTTGTTAGGGCCCTTTATATGATATTTGCAGGGTAATTTACTCCTTGATAGGGCATTTTACACTTTACAGGAAGCAAAGGCTTGGACTAAACAGCAGTGCTACTACATGAGTTAGGGGTGAAATTTTAGTTTTAATTAAATTATTGAAATGGTATAGTCACAACCATGGTCATTATTATGCTCTATATTACGAAGCTTCCTTATACCATTATGGTTTATTCTCCATACTGTAGTACTGTAGAAAGACTGTTAAGATGCCTTTATAACATTATAATTGTTTCTATGGTGGTGGAAATCATGCCAATTTAATTATATCAATTTAGCTGAAATTGTACCACTCTGTGACCAGGCTTTGGCTGTGGCAATCTGTGTGATTTTAAATCTGTATGATTTACTCATGCTGTATTAATAGGGATTTTTTTGTTTTGGGTTATTTTTTTGCTTTTCATTCATGAGGTAGCACAATCTACATGATTAAAGATCTTGGAGATTAAAGGCTGTCCAAAGAATTGTCTGTGCCAGCATTTAACGCGAGCAGGAGCAAACCTTCTTTGTTTAGAGCAGTTTTCTCTTTTTTGCTTTAGTGAGTGGACTCCAAAGAATTTATTCTACAGACATGATCTATGTATAAAGTTTTTAAGGTTTTTATGATTTTTATTTCAGGTAAGACAAATTGTTTACATTCTTAGAAATTTGGTGTTTTGTAAAAGGCTGTCTTTTTTGTTTTTTTCTTGCTTTTTCTTGGCCTTTCTGAGTTGTATACCTTGTAATTCCAAAAGTTGTGGGAGGGATTGTATTTGAATTGAGTCTAAATCATAGGGTGGAGGTGGTCTCCTCACTTCTAAGAAAGTGCACCTTCAAGTGAAGTGATCAGTTAAGCTAATCATAGCTATTGAAACATGCTTTTGCTGACAAGTCTATTTGTGTAACCTTGTTACAGTAATCACAA
The DNA here is from genome assembly GCF_963082525.1 of Nesoenas mayeri. NCBI lineage: Eukaryota > Metazoa > Chordata > Aves > Columbiformes > Columbidae > Nesoenas > Nesoenas mayeri. The sequence continues at coordinate 38,962,332 of NC_137543.1, read as the reverse complement.
TAACTTTTTTATTCTATCACAGCATCATTGACTTTGCCTAAACAAATAAGGCTAATGCAATTTTTGAAGAACAAAGATATTTTCCTCAAATCATAGCAAAGTTTTAAAGCAGCAATATACTCACACAGGAAGAAAAAGAGAGTTATACATCCACAAATCCTAATGCTAATGTTAGGAGTTGCCTTTATTTGTACCAATATTTAATTCCTCTCATTATATAGTATCACCAGCACATGGTCCGTTCTAGAAGTACATTCCAAGAAAGCTCATTTTGGGATGTAAGGGGGTATCATTTTGTGGCAGAACCTTGCAGTTCAGTTGTTTCGTTTCTGCCAGAGAATTTGCTGCAAAGTGAATGGTAACTGTGGACTTTACAGATCTGAACTGCAGCCCATAGATTTTACCACTCTAAACTACAGTGTTTTAGAAGACTCATGCTTTCTCAACTATACCACTAAAAATAATTAAGTAGAAGCTGAATTTAATAAAGTATAACAAGTTAATTGTAAAGTTTTAGGAGTCTTTTGAAAACCCAGAAACTTTTATCAATACATTTTTTTAAAAGAAACTATAACTGGACCACTACCTTCAAGTTAGAGAGTTCAGTAAAATCATGTGATGGGACATTTTAAAGGTGATATCGCAGGCATTTATTTTTTTTTGTTTCAAATTTTGGACTCATTTGAGATAATGACCTTATAAAATCATATTAAATAATTGTAATATTTCTGTATTTACATAAAAATAAAAGACCAGTAGCAGAGTGATATGGTAACATATTCTAGATGATATTTAAAGCTGTGAAATTAGATCAGATCTCTCCCCAGGAACCTTCCTTTTCATGAGTTTCTAACCAGGCCATATTCTTTGTTCAGAGATAAACCTTGAGACACATGGTATTTTTATTACTGTTTTTTACTGCTCTTATTTGGAAGTGCATTTTCAGCTGAAAAATTACTCCTTCCCAATGCATTTAATGTGAAACCAAATAAGAACAGTGAGGGGGTTTTGTTTGGTTGTTTTTTTCCATTAGGATATATAAGTTTTCCCTGTTCAGGTCATAAGTCTTTACTCTGTAATATTTGTTTTTCCTGTTGGCAAGAGAAGATTTCAGAAATAACAACTTCATTTTTTAAACGATTGTCAAGTTCAGAAGTCTGCAGATGTTTCCCTTGTTTTCTAACTTGCAAAATTAAGGGCTCTGTTCCCACTATGTTCTGCATGCTATGTGAACGCATACCTGATTACAGTATATGACTTAATGTCTTCTTTGTGTTTGCATAAGCAATTGTATTTTTTAAAAGAAAAAGAAAATATCAACTTAGCAAAATCTATTTTAATGCCAAACAGGAAAGCAAAGTTCAGTGTGGTGCAGTGAAGGTGTCTCTGTATTCTAGGTGTGCGTGTCAGTGTGCCTTTATAGTTATGTACCTGTAGCTATCCTGTCACCTCAGATCCTTCTCTTTAAACTGGAGTGGCTGAAGCGGATCGAATTCGAAGCTGTTTGAGGCTCCTGAGGGTCTGTCCTACCAATGGCCACTTGGCCTTATCACTACTGTGGAACTTAGATTTAAAAGCAAAAAACGTTTAGATGTGAAGACTTGCAACACTATAGATGCGAAGATAGAAGAGTTATCTAGAAGTACTGAGAGGGGGTAGCGTTTGGTGAGACTTTTACCATTATGTTTCCTGATCCCTAGCCTTGCTAGACAACATTCAGACACCTTGTTCTTCCCAACAGCTGCTGCCACCTGAGCTGGAGCTGCTTTGATGCACACAGCCATGCAGCAATTAAAGCTGACCTGTCCCCTCTCATCCAGCCAGCCTTCAGCAGTGCTTTATAAAGCAAAACTGTTGTTCAGCCTCTGACTCTGAGAAGAGGCAATTACTGAGACAGCAGTAGTGGAGGAGTCTGTGAGGGTCAGGTAGCAATAAGAGGCAGGAAACTCTATCCCATCCTACTTAATATCTCCACATCTCAACATTTCCTTGCTTTATCCAGTCTCCTGTCTCCCCCAAAACACTCTTACTGCTGAATTTGTCTATATCGTTGCTATTTGGCACACAGATGTTAGCTGGCTATCAGCAAGGAATAAGCCAAATGTAAACAACATGTAATTTCTTCAGGCTCCTCTTCCTCTCCCAGGTGCTGAAAGGGAAATTTGCCTTAAAAAAAGAGCAGCAGTTTCACCTGAAAGTAACATTAACATCCACTACAGTCACCCGTGGACTGTTTTCAGTCTTAACTAGAGTTTTACAGCAAAATATACCGTGTGTTTATCAAGGAAACCTTCCTTGACGAAGAACTGGCTGGATGGACGGGCCCAAAGAGTTGTGGTGAACAGAACCAAATCCAGTGTGCAGCCAGTCGCAAGTGATGTTCCCCAGGGCTCAGTATTGAGGCCAGTTCTGTTTAATCTCTTTATCAATGATCTGGATGAAGGGATTGGGTGCACCCTTAGGAATTTTGAAGATTACATTAGGATTACACCTTGTTTCTGTCTACAGCTACCTGAAAGGAGATTGTAGCATGGAGGATGTTGGTCTCTTCTCCTGAGTAGCAAGTGATAGGATGAGAGGAAATGGCCTCAACTTGCACCAGGGGAGGTTTAGATTGGATATCAGGAAAAAAATTCTTCATGTAGAGGGTTGTCAGGCATTGTAACAGGCTGCCCAGGGTAGTGGTGGAATCACCATCCCTGGAAGTGTTTAAAAGACATTTAGACGAGGTTCTTAGGGACATGGTTTAGTGCTAGAGGTAGGTTAGGTTGTGGTTGGACTTGATGATCCTGAGGGTCTCTTCCAACTGAAACGATTCTATTCTGTGATTCTATGATTCCTCTATGCATCAGTGCACTACACTCTGTATAGGACATACTACACTGAAAACAAATTCTGTATAATTGCCAAGGTGTATATAATTGGACTAGTAAGAATTTACTCGTATGTTCTTATCTTTGTCATCCTTTTCCTCTCATGTCTTTCTCATTGCTTTTCTTGTTGGCCTTAATCCAGTAAATATATGTAGATCCCTAATGTCAACGGGATGCTTGTTGAAATTAAATAATGTACATGTGGGCTTGTCAAATGAACTCTGTAGCTTTGTAGACTTCTCAGACTTTCAGCTACCTTCTAGAGTCACACTGTCATCCTCATATCACTGCTCTTAAAACCAGTTTTAAAAATAGAAGCACTTACAAAGTAAGAATGCTAGTTGTAGTAGTGATTACTATTATTTATTGTAAAGAATAATGATTTCCAAAGTGTATTGGATTTTGTAGATAGCAGCTTGCAGAAAAAAAAAACCTTATATTGGCAATATTTTATTTTTTTTTTTCCCTCAGGCAAACTGAAAATTATTTTTCTATTTGAGGGAAACTCTTCACTTAGTAATCTTGATTCTGTACATTCAGTAAGTGTGTAAACTGATGTTAGTATTACTTGTCCTGCTACAGTTGTGTCTTGCTGTCATTCACAACTCTATCAGCCTATCTAAAAATTGATTATTGTTCCTCCTTTTGTTTGTTAATATCATTTCAAATTTGACAGTGAAATGAAACTATCATTTCAAAAATCAATATACTCTTATATCTTTGCAGTGGTCTCATTTTGTTCTTATTTATTAGAGCAGGATATATTAAAAATTGTGTGATGAAGGATCACAGACAAGTCTGTGATGTTAAAGAGTGAATGGATCATTAGGCTTCTCAGTGGCTTTATTCATGTCTTAAAGTGACCAGTTTTATATAACATCTGTTAACAGGACCATTACATATTCCACCTACACTTGAAGTTCTTAACAGAGCCTTTTATATAGTTCCTTCTTGAATTAAATGTACATTTCTGGGGAACATACTCAACCATGCTGATTAAAGGAACTTTTGTGAGAAATGTCTTCAGAATGAAAAAAATGTAAGTACACTTAAGACCTCACTGATTTCCTTTGGCACGGCAAATATGAAATTACACAAAAAGTTACTGGACACCATCAGATCCTTCTGATTAATCTCATCAAAAGAACTTCAAAAGTTTAGACCTCTTATAGATATAGAATGTCAGAGAAAAACGGGTCCTTGTTTCTGAAATATTCTTCTGAAAACTGCTCAAGAGGACAAATAAAACTCTGTTTCTGTGAATGTCTGTGAGAGTTATTGAGGCTTGGAGGTGGATTAAGCTGCAAATTAACTTAATCTGATTAAGGCCAGAGTACAAGGCATTGCTGAAGGAGATTGTTAATGCTGCCTTCTTTGACCAAGGTTGTCAGTTGTTCTCAGGAAACCACTGTTGAGTCATTAATTTGCACAGGTAAATATAAATATACATATACTTATTTTATATATTTATGTAAATATAAAAATATATACATACTGTGTATATGTAAATAAAATACATAACATGCATATATTTATGTATTTACATAAATTCATAAAATGTTTTAAGGAACCTAAAATGTGGACTAATGAATACAGCAGATTCTCTTTTTCATAGTCATTGGTGCTTGGTTTCCACTGCTAGGAAAGGAGGATTTCAGATATCATCATCTGACCTTAAAGTTTCTATAGGGACTGTCTTTGCTTTTTTTCAAAAACATATCAAATTCATTTTGGAGACTTTCATTGCTCCAGCAGAATGCAAGCATGGCCTGCGATTAAAGGATTGCTCTGCTAAAGCCAAGGTCATTGGCAAACAGTACCACGAAACTTGAGAGACTGGCAAAAATTAGGGGACCTGATATAATAGGCAAAAAATATAAAACAAGAGTGTCATGAGGAAGTACATGTTTCTAGGAGCATCTTGTGCTTCACTAGAATTAAAATAATAAGAAAACAGACTCCTAACAGTTCAATGCACTTCTGCTACTTGTTGTGTCATGTGTTATTTTGTATTCTGAGTTTTCAGGAGGGCTTCAGCATTGCAGATACTCAATTCTTGACAGTCTCTTAGTGACTGTACTGGGTTTGCATGACAAAGTTTTGGTAGTGGGAAGGTTAGAGGGGTGGCGTCTGTGAAAAGCTGCCAGAAGCTTCCTCCATGTCTGATAGAGCCAATGTCAGCTGGCTCCAATATGAACCTGTCGCTGGCCAAGGCTGAGCCCATCAGTGACCGTGGTAGTGCCTCTGGTATCACATATTTAAGAAGGCGAAAAAGTTGCTGTGAAACAGCAATTGCTGCCAGAGGGAGAAGTGATAATATGTGAGAACAACTACTCTGCAGAGACCAAGGTGGGTGAAGAAGGAGGGCGAGGAACTGCTCCAGGCACTGGAGCAGAGATTCCCTTGCAGTCTGTGGTACAGACCATGGTGAGGCCAGCTGTGGCCATGCAGCCCATGGACATCCATGGTGGAGCAGATATCCACCTGCATCCCATGGAGGACCCTATGCCAGAGCAGGTGTATGTCTGAAGGAGGTTGTGACCCAACAGACAGCTTGCACTGGAGCAGGATCTGTGGACCATGGAGAGAGGAGCCCAGGCTGGAGCAGGTTTGCTGGCAGGATTTGTGACCCCATGGGGACCCAGGCTGAAGCAGTCTGTTCCTGAACGACTGCACTCCATGGAAGGGACCCATACTGAAGCAGTTCATAAAAAACTGCAGCCCATGGAAAGGACACACATTGGAGAAGTTCATGGAGGACTTTCTCCTGTGGGAGGGATCCATGCTGGAGCAGGAGAAGAGTGTGAGGAGTCCTCTCTCACTGAGGAGGAAGGGGCAGCAGAGAAAATAGGTGATGAACTGACCACAACCACCATTCCTGGTCCCTTTGCACCACTTGAGAGGAGGAGGTAGAGAAATTAGGAGTAAAGTTAAGCCCCAGAAGAAGGGAGGGGTGAGGGGAAGATGTTTTAAGATTTAGTTTTTCTTTAATTTTCCCCAAGTTGAATCTGTTTTGCCCATTACAGTAACTGCTGAGTGATCTCCTGGTCCTTGTCTGGACCCGTGAGCCTTTAGTTATATTTTCTTTCCCTTGTCCAGCTGAGGAAGGGAGTGATAGAGTGGCTTTGATGGGCACCTGGTGTCCAGCCAGAGTCAACCCACCACTGTGACAGACAGGTTTATTCAATGAGCTGTATAGGAGTTCACTCAAAAGATGCAGTGAATTAGCATAGCTTTCTGGTTGCCTTTTGCACACATTAAGATTAAAAGAAAAAAAAATAGAAAAAAAAAACAACAACAAAAACAAACAAACAAAACCAAAACAAAACCAAAAAAAACCCCAGGATCTCCTGACAGAAGTTCCAAGAAATCATGCAGTTTGATTTAGATATCAATAAAATTTAGTACTTTCTATGACCTTTGAGTTTTAAGCTTTTAGAGTGCACTGAAGTCATTCCCTTTGATCACAGTTAAATAACAGCTGATCCTTTCCTATACCCTGAAGGACCCGTTATCATCTGAGATGGGGGACTGTGGCGCACGGTGCCCTAGATAGCCGTGATCCAAACTAGTGATGCAGACGCTTCTCCTCTATATTCCAGGAGCTCAGCTTTAAGAAAAGCAGCAAATAATGCAAGTTACAGCGCAGGCTGGAAGTGCCTAGCAGTAGGGCTCATGATTTTTGAAGCTTTTTGTCTTCAGCTTTCTTGTAACAAGCCAAACTTCTTATTGTAATCTGATGTCCCTGGGAATGGAGGCTTTAACAAAAGTGCTAAACATAACCAGACTTGCCATAAAACAAGAAGAGTCGGCAATATCGTGAACAATTGCATTGCTTCAAGCAAGCAAAACAGAGAACACAATAGCAGTCACTTAAACAGGCCTATTAATCTTTAAAAGTGTTCCTAGATGCAGGTAGGAACATTCTGGTTAGTCTCAGAAGAGGGAGTTATTTTTCTTCTCAGAAATTTTAACATTCAAGAGAGTTTTCAAAAGCCTTCTTATGGTGCTTTTAAATGTAATTGGAATCTGGTACAGGCTCTTAAATTTAGGACACGCTTTCTCATGCATTTATCTCCAGTGTAACATTTATCTCCTTATATAGCAAGAGCTGTTATGGTATCTTATAGATGGGACAGAGACACAGATCACAGAACCCACCAGAAATTAAGGAAATTGTTAAAATTAACTGTACTACTATTGCAACATTGTATTCTTAATCATGTCTACATCCCCATGCTTTGTCTTTGTTCACAACCACTGTGTACAAAATACAGTTATTTGGATAATAAGGAAGTTGAATCTTGTTTTGGCTAGAGGCTACATTGCATCTGTTCCTCATACCGGATTATGTGGGCTTTTGGCACAAACTGTGTCTCCTATTTGCATACGTTTCCTAGTAACGTTAGAACTATAAAAGCCCAAGAAAGGGTTGGTTTGCAGGGTTTGTCACATTAGGGTGTCCAAGGTACAAAAGATGGGGAACTACAGAAGAACAAAGAGTTTAGCATGATCAAGCCAGTCCAGACCTGGAAAAATACAGTCCCCATCAACACTGCTGGAGTATTCTCAATAGGTATATGCTTCCTTAACTAGTGTTTTTGTCCAATGCTAGGAAGCTGTATACAGTGGTGAGGTACTCAGGCCCATGAGTCTGGTTCTTTCTGCTTTGCATATCAATAAATAAAACGTCACAAAATAGTCTGGCAAGAGTTTTCTATAGCTGTTCGAGGCAGTTTATCTCTGACAGAAGGTATGCTTGTGTCAAATTTTAATTTTGTGATACTTCAAGTGTATGTGTAACTCCATAGGGATCTCAGCAATCCCACTTGAAAACAATGAGGAAAATAAGGTTAAAATGTTCTTCCTGAGACTCAAAATTGCTTTACATTATAAACTCATTTTTCAAATGTTCATAGTTTTATGAACCTTTTGGACAGATTTTTTTTTTTTATGGCCCACAACTGTAACTTCATTGTTTGGTTTTTGTTGTTGTTTTTGGGGTTTTTTTCTATACCAAAACTTTTTCAAGCCTTCTTTAATCTTTCTTGGCTCTCTGCTCTGAGAAGTTTTCCTACATTTGTGCTAGTGGCTAAATATGGCCTGTCAATGATGTTTCTAGTTCTTCACTATTACAGTTATGTTTCAGTCTTGTCTTGATTCTTCATTTCAATCAAAATCAGATATGGCTCCAGTGAGAGACTCACCAATCTGCGCAAACTCTTGACTTCATACAAACCCCTATCTTATTAATATTCCCAGTCTTCAAAACTTGAAGCAGTGCTCACAATTTGCCATCACTCCAAACCTGTGTTGTCTCATACCTCTGGATCATCAGGGAGAATAGATGAGAACAATTCTAAAACTAAGTGCTTGGCTTAACCACATGTCAAGGACACCATCAGAGCACAACAGCTTTTGTGGGCAGTCATTACTTCTTTGTGTTCATGTTGAACTTCCATGCTCATGTTGAACTTCCTATGATGTGTTCATATTGATCCAATCATCCTGTTTCATGCCAGTTTTCCTTTGGGCTTGGAGCTTATTTCTGCCGTACTGTGTTATCTCTCTGGACTGTTTCTGAGACAGAGAGACTGCCACAAAAGGGAGGTATAGCACGGAAAATTCATAAGCCATGGAACTAGGATATGGTCATGAATCTGAATATTGAATATTTATCCTTAGGGACAACAAGTTCCAGAAAACAGTTCCTTGCTGGTTCTTATGACTTGTTCTTCTGACTAATACTAACAGTGCATGAAGAAGACAGCAGTATGCTTCTCTTGTTGACTTCTTGCCCTCTGGCTTTCTAAAGAGATTCCACTTTACTAGTAAGTTCATTAAATCTAATTTTAAAATTGCCTGTTTCATAATGTAGGAAATAGATCCCTGAGGATGTGACAAATAAAGCAACACAGAAGAACTATTTTTATCATTTAGGTAGATCATCTGCCTGTTTTTAAAATAAATTTCAAAAACTTCTTTTGTAAACTTTAAAAAAATTAAATCTGACAACACTCTCTATAGTCCAAGGAATAGAAGTAGTAGAATAAGACAGTACTGCCTAGCTCACTTATGTCTGGAGGAGATATGTACAGATTGGGGAGTAGCCAAATGGTTAACAAGTGTTGTACTGTGGATTGACTGAGGAAAAAAATAGATTAAATCAGTGTAACTTCTAACAGTAGTTTTGTTTGATTTGGAAATTCTTTCCTGTAGTCATGGTCAAATATCATAGTTGCAGGATTTGTTTAACCTGTGAATCTCCAGTTGCATTGAGAGGGAGCCACGAACCTCTAACGACATCACCCAGAAGTGACTTTAACTTTTTTAACCACTCCTAGCCTATGATGCTTGGGTTAGCTTATAGTCTATATCTGAATAGATTGATACTGTGAATTTTCTCTTTTAATGGTAATTACTTTAGGTGTATCACGTGGTTAGCCTGGTTTAGTGTGCATTGGGTTTGCTACCACAAACAGATGAATTTGCTAGGTCTAGTCTATCAGCCAGTTCAGACAACTGAATAACCAAAATAAGTCAAACCATAAGCTTCAATTTAAGCATGCTCTTCATGTAATCTCTTCACCAGAGTGCTCAGGATGAGGATGAGATATTGACTGTACTATATTTTCAGCAGCCATCTCAACCTAGAGAGCTTGCCTGGAAGCAGCATGCTTCATTGTTCCATCCCATTAGCAGGAATGTCAGAATTATTGAGTGGGCTACCTTCAATCTCTAGCTCATGGGGCAGGTAAAAGCCACCTGTGTAACACTAAACCAAGAATTTAATTAAAAACAAGCAGAAAAAAAAAAGAGTCGATAGCTAGTATTCAAAAATTATAACCCCAATCAGGACAGTATGGGAACAAGTGACAAAAGTTTCCTTTTTGCCAATGGACTTCTTCAGTATTATCTGCCCAGGCCTGCAAAACCAATTTGTTCAGTGATAGTGAGAGGAGATGGAGCATAACTGGTTACACACAGAGCAAGCCAGGATCAGAACCTGTGGTTTCAGGAAATAACTGGGTGGAAAACTAAGGTTATGCTGCCAATGGAGGTCTTTGGCTAATAGCCAATACTCGTGCCTCAAAAGACTTCTACAATTACAGGTTTCATTAACACTGGAACACATAATTTGTGTCTAATGAGGATTAATGTCTCCTTGAAATTAGATACCAAGGAGTGTGCATGTCCCTTCTCCATGCCAAGACTACTGCGTCTTAACTACAAGCTTAATTGGGTGTAGAGAATTACAAGGAAATGTACTGGTTTTTTTTCCTAACATCGTGTGTATTATCTTTTATTACCTGGTGACCAGGTGTTTGATAAAATCTGTTATCCTCACTGATAAAAACAGAAACTGGGTAGCAAATCAAAACTAGAGCATTCTTCCTACTCTTAGGAAATGGGATTGAACTATTTCTTGCCTTGGCCTAATTCATGTTCATTTATAATAAGCATTATAGTATCAATAAAATAAAAAGTGTTAGGAAGGGCAAGGTACCACAAAAGCAACAATAAAGTCGAGATCTCCAACATTATGTTTTGCTAGGCCTTTGTGCTCTTGCACCTTTCTGTGAAATTTCAAGTGTTGACCACTGTCTTGTGGAGGAAAAAGTGCTCCATTCCACTCAACAAACTAATGTTTTTTTTACAGTTTTCCTCAAAGTGCATTTTTCAGATACTAACAAGGAATGAAAGAAATATAAAATAACATGCCATAAAGCAGAAACATACAATTTAAAAAAGTATATTTCTCTGGTGCATAATCATTGTGTCACAGCAAATTTGTTTGTTATACAAGGCAATCTTGGAGTGTGTTATGATTTGTTGGGGTTTTGTTTGTTTGTTTTCGTTTGTTGGTTTTTGTTTTTGTTTTTATCTGGAGTTTTAATGTATTTTGTCTTTACCTCTGGTAAAAGGACAAGGGGTAATGGGTACAAACTGGAACACAAGAGGTTCCACTTAAATTTGAGAAGAAACTTCTTCTCAGTGAGGGTGACAGAGCACTGGAACAGGCTGCCCAGGGAGGTTGTGAAGTCTCCTACTCTGGAGGCATTCAAGACCTGCCTGGATGCCTCCTGTGTAACTACGTCTAGGTGTTCCTGCTCTGGCAGGGGGGTTGGACTAGATGATCTTTTGAGGTCCCTTCCAATCCCTAACATTCTGTGATTCTGTGATTCTATGAAACTGTGATTTTAGTTAGTCTTAATTTCTCATTAATTTCTTGTGCTGTTGTTATAGGTACTGTACATAAAGTACACACAAATAAATGAAAGGAACATCATCCTTATTATTATTGAGGGTAACAGAACACTGGAACAGGCTGCCCAGGAAGGCTGTGGAGTCTCCTTCTCTGGAGACATTCAAAACCCACCTGGACACATTCCTGTGTAGCCTCATCCAAGTGTTCCTGCTCCAGCAGGGGGATTGGACTATCTTTTGAGGTCCCTTCCAATCCCTAACATTCTGTGATTCTGTGATTACTCTTTAGTTTTAAAATAAAGCATGTTAAGATATTATCTGTTAAAATTTATCTAGATTCACCACCTAAAAATAGAATCATAAAATCATAGAATGGTTTGAGTCAGAAGAGACCTTCAAAGATCATCTAGATCAACCTCCCTGCCATGGGCAGGAACATCTTTCACCAGATCAGGTTGCTCAAAGCCCTGCCCAATAGAAAATGTCCACTTGAAACCAAATGCACAATTTAAGCAGATATAATGAAATTAAGCATTATCTCCAAGCACTTAGAAACAGTATTACTGAGACTTAAAGGGATTACATCTCACCTAAAAGAAAGTATCTGCCATTGCAATGATTTCCAATAATGATCAAAATTAATCCTTGGGCTGACAGCCAACACAAATCCTGTACATAGTTTAAAAGCTTAAAAAGCCGTAGGCAGTTAAGTGAGACCCTTCATCAGTACAAGGGTGATTATTGGTCTGATCCTACACTCAGAAGTAAACTTCTTACCACGGACTAGAGTATTGCTTCAGTGCTGACTGAAAAAGGGAGGAGCAGGATGTAGGATTTCCCTTCCCTGTGTCACTTCCCTAAGACCCGCATAATTTTCCTGGAAGTCCTGTTATCTGTGTTCTGCCCACTTCTCATTTACGGCATCTGTCTGAGAGGTTACCAGCTGAGGAAGTACAGTTCGCCCAATAATGTGTGGAATTGAAGTCAAGATGTATGTCACAAGTCTGAAGCTCAGAAGACAGCAATTTTCCATCCATGATTGAAATTTCAATTGTTAAATGAATCCCAACTGGACTCGTCAGACTACTTGATGTTTCTTCTACAGAGCTTGAAATTGAGTCTTTTGCTATGAAGCAGCAGCATTTTTCTATAAGAAATAAGGAGTTTACTTTACATCACCTGCTGAAGATTAAACATTTTATACCCATTTGCTTAATGGTTGCTTGTGACATTGGAAGATAGTACACAACCTATCAAAAGCTTCAAGCATCTGCTTGTACTCTCTGAAAGAATTCTTAACTTTCATTAAATGTACAACTGAGAATAAGCTGCTTGGGTAGCAGCTTTTCGTCCATGTACAGGATTTCCACATTCTAATTCACAAATACTCTCAGAAGTTTACTGATATTTAAAACCTACACACCAGACCAAGAGTCTTTTGCTTTTCTATATTTCTGTAAATGACGATAAAGATTCAGGTTAATTTTTTAATGCCTGTCACATTTGACTCACTTTATGGATTAAGAATCCCCAAGAAGTTACAGAGGAGTGTGCATTAGCAAAAAAAACAGGAGGAGGGATTGATTTTTGTCAGGCTTTCTTTTATTGATTGGCAGCTTAACATTTATCAGCTCAAACAGCTTATGGCTGCCATTTTGTGAAATGGTATTTTAGAGGTCAAGCTAATGCACCAGCTGGTTTTGGTTGCATTTCTAAAGCTGATCTTTGCTGGACCATCATTATCCACTTTTACCTGCTTTGAGGACTCAGGATGTACTACACACAGTCAAAAGTAATTCTGAAAAGCTCTTCTCCCAGACTTTGTCCATAACTTCTGAAAAATAATTTATATTTCTTGTGATGACATCTATTTTGTTATTAATCAAAGAATTATAACGATAATGTTTCCGTTTCCTTTTCTCACTGCCTCATCAGCAGCATTGAAATATGAATGTGACTGTCTAGTTAAGCATCTTTGAACAAGCTATCAAGGCAAGCAATGTTTTTAATCACCTCAAGAACCAAACATAACAGTATTCCAGGAATGAAAGATTTTATATAGAAGAGGAGTTTGTACTGACCACATGCCAAATTCTTACATTTTAAATGTGTTGGCAACATTTATCAAGCTGTTTCTCTATGCAAATTTACCATTTTTCTGTTCAATTGGCTCTTAACTCACCAAGCACAAATACTGAAGCAGGACATAATAATCAAAACTTAAAAGACAAAAAGAAAAGGGAGGGGGGAGAAAAAAACCTCAAGAGTGAAGACAGTTGTGACGCCAATGCCACACATCACAATTTATTCCCACATTTGTGATAACAAAGCTTTACTTCACAATACTTGATACACACTAACCCACAGGGCAAATCCATATTCCTACTCAACAAAGAGTTACAGAAATAGATGAGAGTGAATATCTGTGTGCTGCTTGACAAATAGCACTTCTTACAGTTGGTGTTTGTTAAAAGCACTTGGTAACACTGTGCAATCTCTGGCATTGTTGTACGGAGAAAGCCTCGGCTGTTTCCTATGCCTATATATTTATAGTTACATTTTCATCAAACTGAATTGTCTGTCAGCTTCTGCTTTCACCAATCATTTCAATATTGCAGCTGAAAAAATTCTAAACTAGTATCAAGGAATGACATGCAATGTCAAAAGACAAATGCCTCATTAACTGTCAATAATGCTCCAACAAGTCTGCATTTTAATGGTAAAGCAGTTATGGAGAGCAAAACAGCAGATCACAAAGGCAGATTTCTGATTGCTAACTAGCAGTAACATACACTGACAGGATTTAGTTCACCCATTAATTTTCACGTGTGGCTAGAATAAAGACATTTAACAGAGGAAAACAACAAGAGGACTTCCACAACTGGAATCTGGACCTAATGTCCACCTGACTAGATGATCTTTTGAGGTCCCTTCCAATCCCTAACATTCTGTGATTCTGTGGTCAAGGTGAAAGTAATCAGCCACAGACTGACAGGACGGATTTTCAGAGTGGGACACAAATGGCAAATCAGCGTCATGGCAGTGCTCACACGCTGGCACATATGGAAACTGGGATATTTTGTGGGCAAATGGCTGGCAATTTTGTACACATTTTTTACAACTATCTTCGAGTTAGGAATGGGAAATGTGGAAACTTAAATCTGAATTAATTATTTAAAGTATCAGTATAACTCAAGTCTCATTTATCTCCAATGAGGGAGGGGTTTTTTTGCATTTAAGTGGCATCCATTCGGCTTCAGTGTATTTTACTTGAGCATGACCTAAAGACCTAAATCTTTGGTTAATTCTGATGAATTTTCCTGCTTGTACTTCATAGATAAGCTGTTAGAAAATCTATAGTGCATTAGTATGTTTGCCACTTCTACTACTCCAAGTGGAAGAGATTATACCAACTCTGTGGGTTACAATGCAGCCAGTACCCATTGGGGTAGATTTTAGGCCTGATCACACAAGCTGTGGTTGTGGCTGAAGATGATGTGAGTGAAGTTATTGCTTGTATTTTAGACCCAGATCAGTTTACAGAACCAGGTTTCTTCACTGAACTGAGAATGTGGTAATCTGGATGGGGTGCAGAGGGGAGATAAGAGATCAGGGTGCTGGAGATAACTTTTCTTTTGAATCCTGTACAGCTGGAACAGTATGCCCAGCTGTGGTCCTACTTAAAATAATAGCTATAATTTATAGTCAATATTTTAGGTAAATATGGTACAAGTTTGTTTTAGATTGTCCCCAGTACCACGGAGTAAAACTGTCTCTGTTGCCTGTTTAAAAAAAACCAAAACATTCTAATCAAGTAACAACAAAATTGCTTTTCAGGCTGTAAGTACATGGAGACATAGGAATGCACTGTGTTTTGTACAGTACCTGGTATGATGGTTCTTCTGCCAGACAGAAGATCCTATGCACAATTACAAAATAAGCAATAAATGTTTGCAATTTCCTCTCTCCCCTTTAACAGCCTGCTTTCATCTTACAGATTACTAAGATGATGGGGAAGGCAAGTTATTTATTTTGTTTTCCTTATACTAATTGAGAAGATATTTTCTTTCCTTGGCTTTGCCATAAATAACACAAAGGTAGAGGTTTTCACACTTTTTCCCTCCTTCTCTCCTAGGAAACCGATCTCATGACCTTTAACATCTCAATGCACCGCTCTTGGTGGCGGGAACATGGTCCCGGCTGCATACGAAGGGTGGTGCGTCCTTCTGCCCCTGGCATCCTAGACGATTACTCCTACGTCTCCGTGACGGGCTGCATAATTGATTTCCAGTACCTAGAGGTCATTCACAGTGCTATCCAAATACTCCTTTCCGTAAGTTCCCGTTTCCTCTTATACTGGGGTCCTGACAGTCTTTTTGCACACAGCCTGCTGCTGTTGGGTATCTCTGTCCTCAAAGTGGGGTATAGTAGTTGATGAGTAGCAGCAGAGGTTTTTAATTGTATTTTGAATTAGAGAATTGAATTTGCACCATTATAATGTGGACTGCTTTTCTCTCTGCTTATATCCTATAAAGCTCTGTACAGTAGTCCTCATTCTGGCCTTTCCTGGGACAGCTGAAAATCAACTTGAGTTCTCAGCTCTCATTCACTGAGACATGTACAGCAAAGGAAAGCAGACTTGTCCAAAATTAATTTGCCTAAACCTTTCTGAAGTTCACAATCAATGACGGTATTTATTCAGCCTCAAATGTAAATATGTTTTATGCGATACATGGCGAAGTTTCTTCCTAAATTGAGGTATGGATATAACACTTGAAAAAAAGGTTTGAGAAGTATTAGGAATTAAAGTACTGGCTTATAATTAACCGTGGTATTTGTTCTTTCCTGGGACTCTGCATTATCAGAATATTTTGCTTCTGTGATCTGCATTTTGTAGTTGCCACACCATTCAAAAGCTGCAAGTACAAGAAGTCTTTATAAAAAGTGCAGTGCAAGAAGTGCTGGGGCTGGATGAGTCTTGGCCACAGTCTTTCCTCAGTCTGATGGCTGCTTCTTCATGTGATTAAATGGTTGTTTGACATGAGCAGAATGTGATCTCCTAGAAGTGATAGCTCTTTCCCTGTATAGCTGTGTATCATATGTAGCAGCCTGCCTACCCCAAAGAGGTGCACATAGGTCTAATGTCTGGAGCTATACTGAGAACATAAAAATTTAATGTGTACAAACTTAAAGAAATATTGGAATGGAAATGTATAAAAATGATGTAATAATTATAAAGCATTAGATGTCACAGGCTTTCCGTTTCTTGTGAAGTGACTGATTGTCTGGAACAATCATAAATAAATTCTGGATACAATTCATTGCAAGTTCAAAATGTTCCAGGAACATAGAAGGCTTGATTGTGAATTAAATGGTTGTCAGTTTCAGATGCTGCTTTTGATTGGTATACACAATATTCAAATTGAAATCTCATATGTGAAGTAAGGTTTTCCTCCAGTATGTTCTTGCTATCCCATCTGTGACATGTTGTGGTTAGCATACTATGAATCTGTACTTCAGTTTCCATTCTGAATTCTAATTTAGGCTTGTTTAATTTACTGACATACAAGACAGAAGTCACCACCTGGATTATCAGACTTGTTGCAGTTTCCTCCCATTTTCTGAGTACTGGTGCCCTAAGGAAGTTCCCATTCAGTTTGGATACAGAACTGCGTTCCTAATTGGGGTACCAGTTTCAGTTGTTAGTTAAAAGGTCATTTAGGTTGTCTTTTTACAGTACTGAAGAATTGTAGACTAGAAGGTCCTTCTTTCTTTCTTTTACTAGTAGCTAGTCCTAAAAATGTCTTTTTAGACCTTACAACATACTTAATTTTCATAACATTTTTATGTATCAGTAGTAGCGTAACAAACTATTTTACAGTGTAACAAAAACTTTATTGGCATAAGAAATCATTTTATACTGCTAACCCTTGTCCAAATGACTGGGAAGGTGAGCACTTCCATTTGGTAGGAAGTTAGAGCCTCTGTAGGAAGAAATCCCTCCAGGGCTAAATATTGGATACCTGTTGAGAAATATAACTCACTAGCAGCAGTTTTACATTTTTGAAAGTTGACTTTTTATTGGATTTTTTTTTTAACTCATGTAAAATTTTTATATGCACAGAATGCTGCAGCTGTGACTACCTTAGACCCTACTTCAGGGTATAGGCTTGACAGTCATTTATTTAATTCTAACACAGTAAGGCTCTTTTTGCATTTGCTTTATAGTTATTTTTTAAAGAGTAGCTTTGTATCTCATCCTGATTCTGGGTAGCTATTGAAATGATTTGGAGTTGAAGAGGTTAAATGCTTTTTCAAATTGGGGGGAAAATCAAGAGAAATATGAAAGAATGGGATGCAATTGATAATAAAGAAAAAATATATTTAATTTGTGTGTTTAAAATCTACGTTTATTTGATGTAGGGGCACAGTACATATTATTTTGATGACTAAATCCTTCCGCACAACACCTTTAATTTTAAAATTCTAGGCAGAACATCTTTACGGAAACCTGAATTTTCAGAGAACAAATTAATATTACAGTCAAAATGGTGGCAGCTTAGCAACTTTGAGAAAGACCCTTCATACAGTCTTTGTTGTTATTTGAAAACAGTAATGCACACTGAGAATGTTAAATGCTAGGCAGACACTCTCTTCAATAGCCTGAGCCTTAAAAAGTTCTTGAAGCGATTGTGAAGAGTTTTGTATTGAACTCTGAGACTAATTTCACAGTAAGTCCACAGCTACATTGTGAAGCAGAGGCTTCTAAGCGACAGTTCACTGAGGTAGCTCTGGAGTTAGCAGTCATGTAACTTCATCAGTGCCAGAAAAAAGCAAAATTAATTCATTTTGGTAGAGCAATAGTCTGACACAACGAGACTGCTTCTGGGGATGGGAGCAATTACCTTCTCACAACACTGCGTTGCACAAGGCAAGGTTAACTTTCCACCTGGTCTCATCACTGTATGGAAGACCTGTACCTAAAACCTGGACCTCTGAAGGAAGGGGGATGAAAAGAAAGAAAAAAACGAAAACCTAAAACCATAAAACATTTAAGCTGTTCAGCATGTTGATGCTGACCAAATGCAGGATATTTTGGAGAAAAGCAGTGGTTTACTTAGCAGAGGTCCATCTATTGCCTCGCATAAGTGTCAATTATTGTAAGCCCTAGGTGACTGCTGGACCTATAGATGAGGAACACACAAAAAAAAACCACTCCTGAAGAGTTACCTCATTTTCACTACACTACAAAGCCAGGCAAAATTGTAATATCAGGAGACTAAGAGTACTGAATCTTTTTCATAGTGGAGAGAAAAGCAGTGAACGTGTCTGCCTAAGGTAAAGTTAGGCACTAATCCATGGGGAACAGCTTGTCAGTAACATTACCAAGCAAAGAAACATAGCCAGAAAAATATATTACTTTCTACACAATATTGTATAAAATGAAGTTGTAATATCACAAGTACAAGAAAAAGCACTCCTGGCAGCCAAATTGGCAGTTGGACACTGTGGTCACTGTGAGTCTGAAAGATTCTCCTGCAAGATGGACAGACTACATCTATACACATAAATTAAGCGTGCCAAGGGAACTGGGTACTGAGGCCAACTGGCTCAGAACAGTTCACATCTCTGCTAATGGTCTCAGCCTCTGAAACAGACTGGTGCTTTCAAGCCACCCACTGGGAATAATCTCTGGGATTGTTCTCCTGGCCAAAACTGTGCCTGGGAACTGTGTGGGAAGAGTGCTGGCTGGAGCAGGCCAAACTGACACCCATGCATCAGCATGGGCAATGGCGTGCCGTTCCAGGGATGCTCGCAGGCATGCAGGAGTTCCCTCCTATTGATGCAGTCTTAGCAGGAAAACATCCAGCGACAATTTGTTCCTGGAAGTGGGACAGGGCAGGAGGTGGCAGGAATGGCCTATATATCTGGAGGGAGTAGAAGTCAGTGATTTATGTCAATATTTTATTTTTTAAATCTTTGCCAGATAAACTTATCCCCTACCTTTTTGACATGATAGAGAAAGGTATGTTTTCACATGACATCTCCTGGTTACAGTGACATTTATGACAGTACACAATGTCAGGCAAGCAATATGGATTAATTTCATGAGTTATTATTCTTATTAGTATCCCCTTTTGAGGTTAGCTAATTCCACCAATGATTGAACTGGGGATGGTGGTGGTTTTCTGTTTATGGGCATTCTGTCCTGTTAATCTCTTCTACCCTGTGTTGGTCTGTAGCATGCATTCACTCTGTTACAGGAACACATCTGGTATGGGTACAGCAGTGTGACATTGTGAAGGCACCTTTCATCGTTGTAGCAGTTAAAGGTGGAAATCTTCATACATGGGTATATCTAACTGTGGGTCTTCATTCAAGAGATGACAAAACCACATATAAATGGTCACTGTCTTCCAGGATTTGAGTTAGAAAACAAGAGCATATAAAACACAACCACTAAAGTACATGTCCCAGGAAGTTGTCTTCCCAGTGCACCTCTCAATTCCTGAATCTATAAATACTATATACTTTCCATGTATGCCTTGTGCAGATGGCTTTTGAATATCTCCAAGGAGACTTCGCAACCTCCTTGGGCAATTTATGTGAGGGCTCAGTCACCCTCACAGTAGAAAAGTGTTTCCTGAAGGTCAGAGGGAACATCCTATGTTTTAATTTGTGCCCATTTCCTCTGGTCCTGGCACTGGGTACCAACAGGAAAGAGCCTGGCTCCGTTCTCCTTGCACTTCTCCTTCAGGTATCAGTAAAATCCCCCCTGAGCTGCTGTTCTCCAGGCTGAATGGTCCCAGCTCTCAGCCTTTCCCCATGTGCGAGATGCTCTGGTCCCTTTGTCATACTTGTGGCCCTTCTCTGGAGTGCCTCCAGTATTCCCATGTCTTTCTTGTACTGGGGAGCCTAGAACTGGACACAGCTTACTAGGCATGGGCTCATCAGTGCTCAGTAGAGGGCAAGGATCCTCTCCCTTGACATGCTAGTAGTACTTTTTCTAATGCAGCCCAGGACATTTCACCGTCTTTGCAACAAGGGCACATTGCTGATGTTTGTTCAACTCGATGTCCACCAGGACACTCAAATTGTGCTCTGCAGCATTCCAGCTGGGTGACCCCAGCCAGTACTGGTGCCTGGGGTTGTGCAAGACTTTGCTTTTCCCCTTGTTTGCACTTCATGAGGTACGTTACACTAAAAAAAAAAAAAAAAAAAAAAAGGATATTTCTAGCACTTACCTCATTTTCTGTAAAAATAGTACTTGCCTGTCCAAAAGATTCATAATTATTGATTGATATAAATTAATGCTGATTAATGCTGAACACTTCTAAAAATTTGATCATAAAGTTCTTAGACCTGTCATCCTTATATTTGTAGGTTCTCTTGTTGTAATTAACCAGGTAGGATGATTTCAAATATTTTGAATTTTCATTACTATTATGACAATTCATAATAATGCAATCATGCCTGTCATACATATCATTAGTTCCTCTTATTTTTGAGGAATTAATTCCCCTTACATTTTCCTCACAGTTCTCTGATGTCTTAAACGTATATTCTCTCCGTGGAACATACAGCATCTCTTCCATAAGGAAATGATAAACAATGCGATCTGATTATATTATTTCTGGATCTCTGTCACTGGTCAGCACCTCATCCTGACCCCATGCAGTTGTCTCACTTTGTGAATTATTTCTGCCCTGTTGTCCTCAAAGAATCTACTAAATATTGATTATTTAATACAAACACGAATTGTGACATTTAGTAGACTTAAATGCTTTTTTTACATCAGAGAAAAGTAGAATTTAATTAACAACCATATTTAGCACAACAGACATTAAAATGGAGATTATGAATCCTGTGTAAATAATTAATGAGGGGAAACATTGTGGCTATCGAGCTACAAAGAGACTTAGATTGGGGGCAGTGCCAGCATGACTTAATGAAGTTCAGATCATTGACCAAGCTTTTACTTCTGAGCCGTAAGTTTGAATTCTTTTGGGGTTAATTTTGGTGGTTCTTCCTCTATCCCTAATGTTAAGATTGCCTTCTCTCTGCCTTTTGAAAAACTCCATAAGTTTCTCCGAAAGAGGTTGCAGAGCTGCTTTTGTCCCTCCCTTTGGGCAGCCAGAGCTGCAGTTTTCTTCATATTCATTTAAATGTAACAAAAGGGCTAATGATATCAATATATAATGTGGTTCCTCTGGGGGACTGCAGCAGCCCTTTTTTTCCCATTAGTTATGGCCCTGTTGTTTTCATAACTGGGCAGAAAAGGATGCTAGGAGGCACATCACATATGTTGTTCTCTGAAGAAAATCCCTGCAGGGGCTGACACCAGTGCTCAGCCAGGTTCCTTACTCTCTTTCCATTTCCTCGAATGACGTGTGATTGATGAAGAAAGCCAGTCAACATCAGCATGTGACAGAAAAACATGAGGTAATTTAGTGTTAAGGTCTACAGGAATGGTACATGAGCAAAATTTAGTTGTCCTGGAGGTATTACATATTTTCTTGAATTTTGCTTCCAGCTTTTTCACCTTTTTTGTTTAGGAAACAGTTAACATGTTTGTTTCCATAATAAATAATTGCACAAGTGGCATAGAAGATTAACTTTACATTGTCTGCAGAGCTGAAGATCAACATTTCTCCAAAGAGAGTATACAAGATACACCCGTTCTTCATCATCATCCTCATAGCCAGGAACTTAGCTAAGTGAATAGTGATTTAAGGTGGGCTGTTGACTTCTCAAAGATGCATTAGTAAGTTTAGAATGATCTCCAGATTATTAAAGTTCAGAAGAACATTTTAAGCCTGAGCAGTGTTACGGAGGAGCTGCCAGTCTCTGGAACAGACTGCAGAGAAGGCAGCTTGTGCAAATGGATTTTGAAGTTACCCCCAGTTCTTTGTAGTAGTTGCTTTATTGTGTTTTTACAGCAATCTATTCTTTGTGTAGTTCCACCAATGTTTATAGTATTAGATCAGGGATTCATACAACCCTTTGCCAATATCAAGCCTTCAGTGTTAAAAAAATATAACCAAGAGAAACAAAATTAGTGAGAGATTGTGTCTGTGCCTATGTTCTAGAGATGACCTTGTCCTTTCTCATTAGGTTTAGTTGGACCACATTACGCATGGTAGTGCATAGGTAGTAAAATACGCAAGTGTATTTCTCTAATTACTAGTCTGGGTCAATAAAGCCACTACATGAGATGGAACCAAGAAAAATCTGTGGTTTTTACATCTCAGTTGTCCTTTACAGGGGCATCTGCTTTTTCTAGCAGCTCATTTAAAAGTAACTGAAACCACTGATATTATAGTTATTTGCATGCTCGTTTATTCACTAACTGCTATGATATGGATTTGTGAAAAAGAGTTAGATAACTTCTGCAGTGGAGCTGGCTAAAGGT
Organism: Nesoenas mayeri; assembly: GCF_963082525.1. Lineage (NCBI taxonomy): Eukaryota > Metazoa > Chordata > Aves > Columbiformes > Columbidae > Nesoenas > Nesoenas mayeri. The sequence goes on along the minus strand of NC_137543.1, from coordinate 38,939,838 downwards.
GAGGGAATAGGGAACGGGAATTTAAGCACTCACTATATAGTAGTGCCTTCACCTTGTCAACTAGTCAATATAACAACTAAATTGTTCTAGACATTTTGCAGCACTTGATATAGATTTGTTTCCCATTTTACATGAAAAGTACTATGGCATTTTTTCAATATTGTACAAAAATTTCAATGAAATTGTGTGCAGGTATGAAATATTTACATGAAGAATATTTAGAGTAAAAATAAAAGTTGATTGCTTATTTTAATTTTTCTGGAGTTCATTAATATTTCAGTAAAAATGATGCAGAAGTACTGGAGATAAATGGAAGATTTAGAAAACATCACGTTTTTCCCCTTCAGATTTTGCAACTTAGTTGCTGTAATTCTCAGATACTTTCATTCAGACCCATTTCCAGTATTTTCAAGTTAACCTGAATTGACACTGAACAGGGAACTGCAGCAGCCCAGTACATGGTACTTGGTGGTCACTGATTCAAATACTAGGCAGCACCTTTGCAAATAAGCAGGAGAGATGATGGAAAAGGTAAAAACATGTTAAAATGCCTCTGCAAACTTGTATGCCTACATGCTATCTTGAGAACTGAGCAGAATTCTGAATTTATGTTACACTGGGAAACTGGAAATTATAAGAGAAAGTGGGAAGTGGAGCAAAGATTAGCAATTTAAACTTTTTTTTTAGAGGGCAAGGAAATCCAACTTTTTTTTCATTTAGAAAAACTGAAGCAATATTTCCTTAGTACATTAGGGATATTTTATTGACTGTATTGTCTGAATCTGTTAACTGTTTGATGGGCCGCTGGAACACCAAAGATCCTGGAAATTCCTGTTTAAGCGAGACCATGGTGCTCCCAAGGATATTTATCTTCATCCCTCTGGGGACACTCCTGAGCTTTCAGCAACCTCTCTGTCAATCAGCACATCATAGTTTCCTTAGAAGGTGGAATCAAATTCATGCCTTTCTGCCACACTGCAACTCAGTGCAAAAAGCACTTCTCTGTCTCCAGCAGTGTGCTGTGTCAGGTCTGCTCTGGTTGCAAACTTGATAAACCCGTCAAGGAAATGAACTTCTCTAGGCTAAGTGTTCACATGGTGATTGACAGCTCTGCCTGAATGGGCCTGACTTTGTTTTGTTTTGTTTTGTTTTTATTTCCAGCAAATGCAATTCTAATTGATTTTTACATTAATACGTGCTTTTAATGAAAATGTATTTTACTAAGTGGGTCTGATTCCTTAGCCTGCATCTGCACATTTAGTGTAAAGGATGCTGGCAAAACAGAGGCAAGCCTCACGCTACAGTCTCACTGATCCTAAAGTCAATAGATCTGTGCTCACTTATGATCATCAGGCTGATTCCTTCTGCATTTCATAGTATATAGCTATGTGATGAGGCTTTCTTATATGTGGGAAAAATATCCAGTGATTAAACCCCATCTCTGTGTGAGCTTCCACTGACAGGACATTTTTCTTTTAATCATGTACTGAATTCACAGCCTAGCTCTTCCATTAAAATTTCTTGCCTGAATGTGACCTGACTGCAGAAAGAATTCTTCTTTCTCTCAACTGCAGTCCCCAGTGATTTGCAATGCTCTCTGTTTTGTCCTAGGGAAACTGAAGAAGCCAGAGCAGGGATTTCACTAAACAAGCAATGAAACAGCTCATACTCCTCAAGCTTTGAGGGAATTATTTGGTTTTCAGCAAGGGACAAAGCCCATGAGTATATATGCTCCTCTCAGAACAATTCACAGAAAGACAGACAAGGTTTTCTGGCAAAATATTTTTTGATTTAGGAAAACTGCAATCCAGAGTAAGTTTTAAAAGTTGTGTGGTCTGTAAGTGCTGCCTTCACAGCTCTTACAGCTAATGTTTCTGGCCCAAATTCTATAATACATTTGCGTATCTTTTGACTATTCTTTGTTCACCATCTAGTATTGTGGAAGTTGCTGAAAAACTTATTTTATGTATTTCCTTTATATTTCTGCAAAGCCAAGCAGGGACTCCCACGAGCAGATGCAAGTTCCAGCACAGGGTGTGCTTCCCAGCACTCACAGAGGTGGCATGTTTGGAAATGGGGCACAGTGGACTTGTTACAGGGCTGTTCCAACCTTGGCTACAAATACCCTCTTAGTTCCTATCAGCTCTGTTGTGGAAGGTGCTGGACATGGAAACAGAGGAGGCGGCTGCCACGAAATTCTTCATTCACAGATCAGGGGTGTGTGTAGCTGTGTGGGGGAGAAGGAAAGGGGCAGCTATAGCCCATTCACACAGGTAGCAGACAGCAGAGTTTCGGTGACACTGAGATATAACAGAAGAGACTAATTAAAAGTTTATACATGAGTACAGTCAAGAAAAATGCATGTTGATCAGTACCTAAGAACTGATGTTTTACAATATCAGAGTAGTAATTTATGTAGAGTTGCATGATGAATTTGCCTTTTTTTTTCAGTTTGAATTTGTTTCTTCAGTAGTTGTTAGTCTTGCCTGAGGGAGTAAGCACTTTTAATACACTTTTATAGAATGAAAGAAATGAGTCTCATATCATGGAAAGAAACCCAACAACCACAAGTGAGAAGGATGGTGGTTGTGGTTGTGGCTAGGAATAAGTATATATAAGGATTTTTGTGTTCTCCAAAGGTTCAGAATAGAGAGAGATTGTGTGAAACGGATGCTTGAGGCATTTCTTTGCTGTAGTTTGATTACAATTTGAACAGGTAAGATTGCTAGTGGTCTTGAAAGGAAGACTGATGTGAATTACTTTTGGGCTTGTAAGTTTTTGTCTAATCTCAGTAACTATTCTGAGAGAACAAAGTCTTCTTAAAGTAGAAGCCTGAAAAGCAAATTTCATTTCTTCTCACCCTTGTATAATATGTAGAATACTTCAGTTGAAAAAATTGCTTACATGGAATGATAAAAATTATGAATAATGTTGTTACTCCATGATTCTGATGTTCATCTGCATCAAAATGATAATTGAATAAACCAGGTGTTGTGAAAGCCATCTGCTAGATCTCTCTCTGTATCTTTAATATAGGTAGAGAATTTTCAAGAAATCATTGTGGAACTTTTCTAGCTTAACTTCCCATTACCTTCTAAGTAAATTCCTGCTATGTAGATTAATTGATAATCATTGTGAATGACAGTTAAAAGTGGTAGATAATTAAACAGCCTCTGAAAATAACATGATCATTTCTATTTTTGTGATTAATTTATTTTTATCTTGTTTAATAACTGATAATGCACCTGATATATTTGCAGACGTGCATCTGTACAGATTCAAATAACTAGCTAAAATAGAAAACTCAACATAGAAAACTAAACCTTCATTCTGGTCCCTTATACCAGGTAGCTTGATTGTTTGTTCAAGTGATACATCAATTTCCAGAAGGAGTTTTCAAGAGTGAAATCCTGCATGGTGGATATTTGAAAGGCCCTCCCGATCACCTGTAGGCTTTTCTTACCTGAGTATCAGCTAAATTCACCAGACGTTTGAAATTTCATCTGTATTTTAGAAGGCCGTGAGTTTAGTGTCCATGTGGGCAGAAAACAAACCATCAAAGTGATTCTTGACCAAAACCAAAATATAAAAGAAAAAGAAAAATCTCTGTGGTTGATTTGTTATTTTTGGAGAGTGCTGGAAGCCAAAGTTTAATTAATTTGCAGACACACACTCTAGCCTCATTTAAACCCATTTCAGTCTTCAGTAGTGAGAATCTCCATATCTGTGCCACCATGTTGTTCACTGGAACGTGGGCCATATCTGCCTCATGCTACCAAGCTTTAACAATTGATACAATATAATAATTTATCAATATCCAACCTGGGACAGGGCCTTCCAACTGGAAAGCTGAATATATATAATTATCAAATTTAGTAACTGTCTTGAGAAATTTTCCTATTACAAGGTTTGCTCTGGCCTTAACTTTTTTTTTGATCCTACATAAATGATGTAAAGATGGGAGCTTAATTGGGCTTGTTGTACCAGAGAGTTTGTCTGCTTTTTCAAACCATAGAAATTTTTCTAATGTGAGCTAGAATACTAATATAAAATTCTACTGGTAAGGTATAATGTGTCATTATCTTATCATATGATATTAATTAATAATAGTAATAATATAACTCTCCCTAGCAATCTTACCTAACTACAATAGGATTCAAGTTAATTAGACTCCAAAGAAAAAATACAAAAGTCTTCAGGATATTTTTAATCTGCTTACTTTTCCACGGTCAGCTGAAATAGAGTATGAAATATAATGAGCAGTTCACCATTCCTCTGGAATGCTCTGCTTTCTCTATTAGGTTTGCTTGTTAGTGGCATGTCCTCATGTTTCCTACACACTCGTGCATGGCACAATTTCAATAGTTCTGTCTAGACCAATGAACTCAACAGGGCCACAAAATGAGTTTGAGTATCATCTTCTATTACCCATCATGTGTGAACGTTAGCATCACGCTTTTGTTGGCCATGTGGCCAACAACGGGCAGATAAACCCAGCCTGTTTGAGCTGTGCAGGAGGACAGGTGAGGAGGACATAGGTGCCAAGGTGTGAGCCATGCCAGCCACACCATGGATTGTGCCTTGGCCGGATTTATTTACTCCTGCCATGTAGTCCATGGAAGCAAGAGTGCTGTGGAGTTTCTTTGCTTGGGTTTTCCAACATACTGTCACAAGTGAGACATTTCCATGGTGTTTGTTCCAGATGCAGTTACAAAAATTGTTAAGGGTTTGGGACTATTTTAGTCTTTTTGTTTGTTTGTTTGTTTGTTTCATGTTCTCCTGTTTTTCCACACTGCCTGTGCAGTTTTTTTGTATAGAGAGAGGCTGTGTTGGCCAATTATGAGATTACACACAGCCCCACATTAATGAGAAGTCATACTTCACCTCCAGGAATTCCTGAGGCAATATACTCAATTTTACCAGAATATGACTGCTTGGTACCATGTCAGTTTATTATTTCATACAAATACTTTTCAGGTGCTACACCAAACATGGTGTGATGTCCAATTTATTTTGTAATGGAGTGGCTGAAAGAGTCAGGTGTTTACTTTCAGTTTGAAGCCTTTCAGAAATTCATCTTACTTTACTGATCTGTGGATTTTTTCCCCAGTCAATGGAGATGGGACACCATGGGAGGTCTGCAGACAAAAAGCGTAAATAATGTTGAAATTTCCCAGGCACTTGTTTTTTCATGAAGTTATATTGGCAGATTGTCATACCCCCAGGCTAAGAATATTTTATAGCCACTGGTGTTTTCTCCTTTGGTCTGTTAGTTTCAGTCTAGAGGTGCTGCTTGAAAATAGCTGAATAAGGATTTTTCTTTTTCATAGGGGAGTCATTCATTTTTATTAAAATATTGTAAACTAACACTACTAAAACACACCACCATTTTCAGCAGAAATAATTCTGGTAAAATAAATGTAAATATATAGTTGTAAAGCTGACTCAAGTGAAAAATAAGCCCCTGGGTGCTCATTGATAAAGAATTTATATAGGAAACAATGAATAAGGAGAAGATTGCCTAGACCTTGCAGTTTCCAGGACTTTCACAAATTTCCTAGCAGCATTATTGAACCTAGGGCACTCATTACAATAAATAGCATGTTTCTAGACACTCATTTCTTTGTAAGGTTTTACAGATGAGGTGGAAGTTGTATTCCCTCTGGTGAGAAGGAATGAATCCACGTATTTGCTATGTAGGGTGCCTGATTTTATGAAAGACCAAAGAAATATTATGATGATATATTTATTTCTAACTATTGGCATATCAAGTCATCTGAGGGAATAATGTCATCTAGAAAAAGGCTTTATTCACTTAAAGCTCTCCTAACTTGCATTTATTTTTGTGTTTGAAATGCTTTGAACAGAGATGACATTGAAAAGCACTTGATCTATAAACTCTTCCAAACCAACTGCTTTACTTTCGTATTAATATTCTCAACCTCTTTCAGGGAAGGGCGGGGGAGAGAAGTCTTTCAGCAGTAGATGTCAACATGGGGACTGTGTCTTTTGGGGTCTCCTTTAGAGCCTGAACAGAGATTCAAAGACTTCAAAGAGAGAATGGAGAGAGCTGGCAGATGAAGAGACACCAGACTTGTCTGCTGCCTGTCACCTAGTAAAGTTTTACCAGTGAATGAAGGACTTTTGCAGTTGCAGCCATTTCTCTCCTTTGAGCCAGCCACCCCAGGCACCACACTGTCCCATGGAGCCTGCAGCCGGGAGATAAGGAAACTGAGGCAGAGTCCCTGCTCTCAGCCCCATATTTCAGGCCCAGGGACCAGAACAGGGTCAAATGTCTTATGACTAGGGGTCTGACCTTGCTTTTGTCAACATCTGCGTTGCAGGCTGAGTGACAAGGACTGTCGTGTGCATCAGAAACAATTACATTCCTCTTGCTGCCCCTGCTTCAACACCAACACCTGCTCCACAGATTAAGGCCCCCCTGATCTGCAGAGGAAGAGTTTTAGCATGGTGGAGATTGATTACTTCCATCCAGTGAGAAATTGAAGCACTTTATCATATAAAATAAGCCAAACACACACAGTAAATAGAAATATCCTCAAATGAGTTAGGAACTTTGTAACTTACCCTGCTGCAGACAAGCTGGACTTTTGACAAAGGTTGTATGGAAGTTTTTCAGAGAATTAAGCATAAGCTTTCATTCTGCTTTTACTTGAGCAAAATTAAAAATGCAAACACAGCAAGTGGGATGTGGGATTATCTGTACAGCTTTGAAGTGGCAGTTGGATTGCATCCATTCTTATGATCCAACGTGTTCAAAACAATAAAGATAAAAGTAATGCTTTACATGGAACATCATCTGTGCCTTTAGCATATGCAAAGACTTTGCCTTGAAAAGTTTTGCACATTTCCTTGGTGAATTAAACCCTTTTTTTTTGTCGGAATTCCTTTCATTTGAGGAAACAGAGGCTCTTGAGACTATAAGTGCATCTGCACAGTACAGACTCACTTTCCCACTCCTTTCATCTCTTATTTTTCAGTTTCTAATTTGTCGCTGAAATCAGCATTTCAGTCTCTGGCCCAGATTATGATTTTCTGATAAAAGAACTTTCAACAGCAAATAAACTGAATAGTGTGGAACAACCAGAATAAATACAAAAAGACAAGACACATTTAGGGCTGAGTCTGACTGTTTACACCTGTCAGAAATAGCAGAAATTGCCAATTGCCCCAGTCATGAATATGTTAAATAGAATTTCACATCCTACACCTGAGCCATGTTCATTTTGAACATAAAACAGAATAATAAAAAGCCAATGCAGTATTCCTTTCTTGAGTCTGTAGAGTTAAGTTGTTTTTGTGGGTTTGCTCTACTTGGTGGTAAAATGCCCTATGAGGAGCAAAAATATAGGATGTACATGTATGATATATTGATTTGTTTTACAGAATATATTTATGTGAATATAAACTATACAGTATATTGTTTTGTCCTTGAAGAATACATGCACTTCTAATCTGTGAGATGCGAAGTCACTGGAGAAGTACAGTTCTACATTGCCAAGTTCAAATTCTAGGTCCTTCAAGGAGCTCAACTAGAAATTTAAAGAAGAAAAACATGTTTTGTAATTGTGTTCTGTCAGATAGACTACATAAATACAGGAGCTGGGCTGGTTCACATCAGAATGCATTTGGTTATTCACTGCACAATGGACTGCATAATCCTATAAATATTTATGAGTAAACCACAGAGGGATTTACTCTTTCTTCCAGCATGTGGAGATTTTATAATGTGCACCATGTTAGTTCAAAGTAAAACCTAATGTTTTGGTTACTACTTAATACATCTAACAGCGTGGCTCTGCATCACATATGCATACTCTCTAGACAGTTGCTCACAGACAATATTTTGGAGCATAATTCAGGAGGAACTGGTCTATGACCACATCATTCTCAAAGCCAATACGTGCAGCATATGTTGGGGCTGGAGAAGATGTAAGGGCTCTGTGAATTAGTAGTTTTTAAATGAGTAGTTCAGATGGAGCAATAATCCTAGTGGAAAGGAATGGAGACAAATGAAAAAAAACCCAGGAGAATCAAATTAGACCTTATTGGTTGGATTTTTATAGGTACAATGGCTCTAAGATTGCCAACTTCCCGCTCTGTGAGCCTTACGGTCTGCAGAGCTGCCCTGTTCCTGAAATAGGTAATTAATTTGGAACACAGAAACAAGTCTAAGCTCAGTTCAAATTTAATATTAAAATCTTTCACCTGAGAGTAATTTCCGTTCTTCCCTCATGTACCTCTTCTGTGATTTTCCTTTAGTCATAAAACAGACAGCAAGAAATTTGCTCCCTTACCACTTTTCTCTTACCTGTCAACTTCAGGACTTTTTTTTTTCATCTCTCAGTTGTTCTGAACTGAGGGCTAAGTCACTTATGTTCCTGTTTTGACATTTCTATCTGCTGATGATCAGTCATGTCATATATGTTCCACTCTGAAGAGTGGACATAGGCAAATGTCTTTGACTTCAGGTTTCTCTTGAACCCCAAATCTGGTTCTGTTGAAATCAGAATCTGTAATTCTGAGCACAAAAGATGCCAGGGATGGACTTGTGCAAGCAAATGGAAGATGAAGTTTTCCAGAACCCATGGGAACAGGATAGCGTTTAGTCAATAACCTTGTCACAGTTCTTGCAATATTGTCCTTAGTGCTGATAGTGTGCATTTATATTATATTAGTGTTTATTTTTCTGACAAGAGTTGGCTTTTACAGCACATCTCTCAGCCATACTGGCTTGCTTTGCTGTTGTTCATGTCAGGGAGAGGTCTCCAAGTACATGAGCTGGATTCCCTCTGCATGTAACTGAACTGGAAGATGAGCTCCTGAAGGACACATCACGCACGAAAGCCCTGAATGGGCATTCAGCTAATGGGATCAGACCAGAGACAGACCAAAAGTTGAAGCCTAGCTAAAACAGAAGAACCTGATATGTGTGTAGTGTGGGTATGAGGATCTCAGATCCGGCTGTTTGACTGTACAGTTCTGTGCCTGTTGGTCTGCATTACTTGCTAGTGCAGCCCTGGTCATCTTTGTCGTTAAGGTTGCCTAGCTTTATAAAATATTTTCCACTAACATGTAATTCTACCAAATTTGAAACATTCTGCCTGATACTTTCCCTAGTGCGATAATGCCTGAAGCTGGCCTAGCTCAGCTATCCAAACGTTCCTGAGAATGAGACTGAGATAAAACATTCCACCCTGCCAATTAGAAAAAATGAGGGGGTCCTTGCTGTAGAATAGGAGTTTGAAGTCTGCAGGGAGGAAAAGATGAAGGGGAGTCCTCTAACATTCAATATTTTTGCTCTCTGACAACAAAGAAATCTGGTGGAGTTCTGTTTCAGTAACTTCTCTTAAACATGTCATATTCCTTCTCTGATGATTCTGTTAATGCAGGGCAGGCTCCAGCCCTCAGAGCTGCCTTGCACTGTCCCCACAGGTGAGCTGCAGAGGGCCAGCAAACCTTTCACTTAGAGCAGCTCCTCCTGGAGTGACCAAAAGGCATTGCCTCTTGATCTCACGCTATTGCTGATGACATGGGAGGAGGCAATGTAAGCAAGGACCGATAGAGAACACAAAAAAGTGAAAAATGTATGAAGAGGCTAAGTGATAAAAGGAGAGGGGGAATTCTCTGCTTCTAATGTTGTGTGCTCTTCAGAGAAGACACATAAGCTGACTCTAAGTACATTCACATGCTGTATGAAAGCACAGATGCTCTATTTCTTGTACACATTTTGATCCATCCTTCACAGTTAACGTTAAGCACCTTTCCGTATCAGTACCTGAACTATCGTGCATACCTAATCCAGCCTGACAGTTCTAGGTTAAGTGTTAGCTACAGTTAGTGTGTCTGAACTCAAGTGAAAGAGCATTACTAATTAAGTACCACTTTTGAAATACCCCAATTCTCTTAGCTTTATTCCTCTATGCACTTATGTAGACAGTAATTGACACTGGGCTATTTCATACCTGCTCATATTAGGACTAATTGCTGTTTACTTTCTCTCAAAAAAAGGATGCAAAGGCTCAGAAGAATTGCTAGCTGCTTCTCAGGTGACATGTACTTTAAAATCTAGGACAAATTACACTATATTTATCACTCTTTTTTTCCTTTGTCGTGTCTTTGGTAACTTTTCTTGCATTTGTCTGATTCTGATAAAAATGCTGAAGACCTTCAGAAGGTGTTGAGCACCTCCCAGATCAAGTTCTTTGACACAAATTTGTTGACTGAGTGATTCTGTTTGTTCTTATCCACACAAGTAAGCACAATGCTGGTGCTCAGCAAGCAGAAACACCATTGTCTGCCAATGAATAAAATAAGGCAGCCCTGGAAGAAGAGAGCTCTGTACAGCAGTGACCAGGCTCCTTGTATACACCACAGCACACAATACCTTGGTTTTCTTTCCCCACTCTTTCCTCTTTCCTTTTCTGTGATGAGCAATTGCTTGAATGCTGTGCTTAGTCTTTATGCAGTGAAATGTATCTGAAAATAAGTAATCTGTTTAAGAGAGAGTGGATCACCACTTCCACCAGTTTATTTGCCTGACATTGGGCTGCTGTCATACAGGCACAAGACATGGTCAGTACTATTCAGAGATTTTCCAGCACTCCTTCAGGATAACTGAGTGGCAAAAAAGCTGGTTTAGACACTATGACCAATTTATTTTAGAAGTTACAATCCTGAATAAGCCGGGGCATATTGCATCCAACTGTCATTTACTAATTGGCATTTTGAGTTCCTCAGAACGTGTGTTCATTCAAGTTTTAGTAGTGTCTTGTCTGTGGATTATGATTTACAATAAGCCAATGTGAGACACATGAGACAAAGCAGACAGAACACCGATGCCTGTCACACAGGCATGTACTACTGCTTCTTAAGTACCAGGCAAAGATTTAAATGAGCAAGGGGCCTTCAAAGAAAGCATCAATTTCAGTAAGCAGTAAAAAAACTACTTTCATTAACACAGTTTCAACTGAGCAGACATGCTCAAAGCAATGTTGAAGATTTTGAGACTGGACAAGTACAAAGCATCAAAGGAATGCATAAACACTGTAGAAATTCCTCACAGCTTTTCCTTAAGAAGTACATCACAAAGAAAGAGGACAACAGTACTCAGTTAGAGAAGAAAATTATCTGGTTCTTTCTCACCATTAGGATCTGTGATTGTGCAATCGTGGCCTGGGTCTGTTAAATTGGAGATAATATATAGTGGGGCCAACTACTACCAGCAGATAATTACAAATATTTTTTTTTTCCCACATTCATTCATGAATCTTACATGAATAGCCTCTGATTTTTGTGATGTCGTTGCAGCAAATTATTCAGGAAATCTTCCACGTAAATTTATAGGCAGTCAGTTGCCTGCACAATTTTTTTATTTTACTAATTATAAATAATTATCAGCTGGAAATGGGTCATTTAGCTGAGTGTTTTAAACCCTGTTCTCTAGTTATACGAATATGACTGTAATAGAGAAGAGGACTCCTGAGATCAAGTTCTAGAACCCTTGATTGTCTCAGAGAGTAAAAAGCAATATTTCTTGTAGGGATGGGGATGTGTCTGAATTTCTGATTTCTTGTGGGTGAAGTAGGATTGATTGTCATTGGCATCTTTTTTCTTTCAAAAGTCATTTCAGTGCCTGGTTACAGTATGTCATCTTCATGAGCATCATCACACTTCCTTTGTAAACTGCTGGTTTATCCTTCTTATTACAAAAAAATGCTTCTTCCCCCAGAAGATGTGACATGCAATGACCATGACTTCTCATGGATGTCTCACAATACCTGGCTTGCCAACCTGCCCATGTCTGCCACTAGTGCTCTGAGACCATCCCAGCCCAGTGTCACCTCCTTAATTAAACGTAGGTGTCCAGCTGGATGTTGGCCCTTGCTGCTCTAGCTTGTGGGGTGTGCGGATATTTCTGGGTAGTCTCACAGTATGATTACTGGTACCAGTCCTCTCTGAAGCGAGGATAAGTGCAGGTCTCTCTGAGTGACTAACAGTCACTTAGCATGGTGGACTAGCAGGTCTGCAAGCAGAATAAAGAAGCTGGGATGGAAAGCAGCATCATAGTAAAGCAGAGGATCGTGTGGCAGGTTAGATGAGTGTTAGCAAAATTATAGGGCCTCTGGGAGACTTCCTACTGTCTGAAACTTGTGTGAGGAGCTATCACACATCCGTTGGAGGCCCAAAGATGAGACAAGACTATATTCATTCAGCACAGTATGATATTTATATGATTGTAAGAAAGGCTTAAAGTGTTAATTTGTTAGCAGAATAGCATTACCATGATTCTAATTGTCTTTCTGTCCTCCTGAGCAAGCAATCTCTTTTCTCTCACCCTCCTACTACCTAGTGCTCAAAGTGGGTAGGTATTAAAAAATATACAGATATGTAGATGTCCCCTCTCCATAAGCATGTGTCACTGCCAGTGCTTAGGTGCTTTTCTTCTCAACCCAAACGTAGGATTTATTGTTTGGATCCTTCCTTTTCTCTGTGCGTAGGGTGAGGACAATTCATGGAGTGACAAGAATAATACTCAAGGGTAAAAAAGAGTATTTATGACAGCAGACAGAAAAGAAGAAGTAGCAAATGAGGGAGTTGTCTTGTGGTTGTATTTAAGGACTCTGAGCTGATTTGAAGTATTAAAAGACAAGTCATCCACTTTGTGTTGGTTCTTGGGTATGAAGATGAAAATTGCCAGTGTCCTGTATTGTCTCTACATCCAGCACAGAGCCCACACTGCCACAGGCACTCCCGAACAACTCTCCCCGTCCTGCTGCCAACTTTTCTTTCTACCTTCCTCTTCTGCACTAGCTCTGGAGTTAATAGCGGTAACCACCACTGCCTAGTTTTCTTATTGCCTTTCTGCAAAGAGCTGTTCAGTGCCTTTTTTGAAAGACACCTCCAAAGAAACAACTTTGCACAAGGAATTATTTGCTCTGCTTTGAACCTTTCCACAGCTGATATCAACCCCCCTATCAGTAGTTCATGGAGACACATAGGCAGCTACTACCATCTGCCTTATTTAACCTACAACCCATAAGGAATTCCTCAGTTCTTTCCTCCTGTTATCATACATCACACACACACATCGGCTTTTAGCTTGCTCACACACATTATGTACTTCACAGAAAGACATATGTGTGAAACGGTTGCTCAAGCTCCCACGTCTCAGGAAAGCCTCAGGAATATGTATTTATGCAATATCTAAGAAAAAGCAATTACTAGACATTGACTTATTATCTCTATTTTTCCTATGAGAAAGTAATCTACATGTTAAATTTACTGCAGACATAGCTGCTGGGGATAACAGTTAAGCAAACAACTGACCTGGACATGTGGCCATGGAAACAAAAAGCTGCCCTGTTTATCCTTTTTCTAGTCTGCAAAACTTATTAATATGGCTCAGCATTATGTGTGTTTGTTAAAAAAAACTAGTGCTTGCAATGTTTACTTTAGTGCATGTAATATTTGTTTATTAAGATATCACTGAATATCTGAAAATAGTTCCATGGTGTTTCAAGAGATCATCAGGTCTCACTTTCTGCACAAAGACAAGATCAAGTAATCTTTACCATTTTTTATAGATGTCCATACAACCTGTTCTGCAGAGTCTGACCATGCCAGTATTTCCAGTCTTCCTAGTTAACAGTTCTCATAACTAGAAGGTTTTCCAACCTAAATTTTCTTCGCTAAAAATGAAGAGCATTTTCCACCTCCTGCTCCCATTTTTCATTCAGTGAACAAGGAAAAAAAGCCAATGACATTCCTCTGTAGGTTTTTTTTCACATATTTGAAAACTATTATCATACTTCCTGCTGATTACCATAGTCTTTTCTTCTCCCACTTAGCTGTACTGACTTTTCCAGTTGTGACTTTATGTCAGTTTTGCCAAGCCTGTTATCATTGTCACTGTGCTCTGGATTATCTCCAATATTTCCTCAAGTGTGGTGCCCAACAGAGAACACAGTAGCTAAGGTGGACTTTAACTGCTGATGTCATCCTACCTCATACTTGCACTAAATTCTCAAAGTGCCTCATTTAAAAATTTCACCCACTATATGGGGAGTTGAGCCTCATTTGTATCTTAGATAAGATGACCTTCTTTCTTCATGGGTTGCTTCTGCTGTCATGGCATGACCACAGAGCTTCCCTGAGTCTGACCCTCTTCTGTCTTGCCAGTCTAAACTGTGTCTGTGCTGGCGTCTGAGGCCCTTCCCCAGGCACCTACAAAGGTTGTACAAAACTTGGGCAACAGAAATCAGACCAACAGTTGCAGCTGTTAAGAACAAACAAGGTTCCAGGTACATGACTCCTTCTTTGTGTCTGAACACTGACCTGATAACAAATATTATCTTGCTTCATGTATATTGTTTTGCTACTGAGAGAATCACTAAAACTCACTTTCTCCATTCAGAGACTCCTTAATATGAAGGAAGCATTGTGTCACAATCTTAGAAAATGCCATTTTGTCATATTCTACATAGCAGCCAGAGGCAAAATAATTTTTCAATTACTTTTGCTGTAAATGAAATATGCAGAAGGTATAGATTCTCTCTTAAGGAGGTCAGCATGGGAATAGGAACAGTTGCAAGCCAGTAGGAGATGTATCAGTACTGATACGTTAGTCATCCCTCAGTAAATATTTGTATGAAATGTGTTATGCACCAGTCTAATGTAGCCTGAAATTAGATGGTGGATGAGAAGCAAGCGTATTCATCCCGCATGCTGGCCATGGTTTGCTTGCTACCCGCTGTGATTGCCCTGTGCAGCCACGTTTTGCTGGCAGAGCACTGCCTGACTTTGGAGGGAGTTCATCAAAATCAGTGAAGTAACCACACAACAAAACCACACAACAAACATATCACCCCGGATGCAGAGAGGTGACGTGACCTCACCTGGGGGTGTCTCTTGGGGGATTTTCTTCCCTGTCAAGGCACTGCCAGTGTTGTCACTTCCCCAGCACTGGGATGTGCAGCCACTACTGTGTTATTAACTGGTTTAGTCCTACAACCTCTTTCTGTTCAATGTTGACATACACTTGTCACACAGTATGTCACTGTGCTCAGGTTAGTCTCTTCTCTGGCTCGCTGCTAAGTTACAGGTAGTTGCAAGAGAGGTAGAAATTAAAAGAAAAGCCAAGTAATAGCAGGGTTAATAGCGAACAAAGATGGGATGTGAGTCAGAGGCATCAGACTCACAGATGTGTTTCTTGGAAGCTATCAGTCTGATTTGGAGTAATTGATGTTCCCTTTGATCACAAGTGCTTGAGGGAAACATCAAATGAAATAAAAGGCTCAGAGCAGCTCCCAGGCTGCCTGGAAACTTGCAACAGCCTCAAAAAGCAGCAACAGAGAGAGTTGTGAGCAAGGTAAGGAAATAAAGTCAAACTGGCTATTTCTGATATGAGAGTCAAACATACTGTCGGGGCTGCAGCACCATTGATCAGTGGAGTTCAAAGCTGTGCTGATCTTATTGTCTGGATGACCAGTTGTCTTCCTAGAGGGACTCTGAGCCAAGGAGCACTCACCTTTCCTCAGTTAACCACAGTCCTATGTCCTAAGTCCTCTTGACGAAGCTATTAATGAAAGGAAGATGAAAGCGTAGAGCCTTTAATACTGTTTGTTAGGATGAGGCTTTGCAACCGCACAGAGTGTAAGGTAGTAGGCAATTAAAATCAGTTTCATTCAGAAAACACGAATGAGCTACTCAGCCTCTGCTTTTGCAATCAAGCTTGCTCACCATTATAACACTGCGCTAATGAGTGCTTTACAGGTTTGAGCATAGACCACCTTGTATAATTTAATAGGCATCATAAAAAAGTCTAATTGAGCATCCACATGCTTCAAATAAACCTGTGGGACCAGTGTCTGAGAAAGATCTGCAGGTTAAAACGGATATGGGAAATTATCCCAGTTTGAACTAATCTCATTACATTGGTGCTATCCAATAGTGGGATTCACGTACATGCCGACACTTTTCTTACATTTGTGATTTTTTCTGCCTTATTACTGCATTGTAAAATGTTTTTACAAGCAGAAAAAAATGGATTATTGCACCTTGCTGACATGTATCTTAGCTTTGCTGTGTTCAAAATACTCATTGGACTATACAGTCTGCACATGGATTACAAATTCATATATATCTTCAGGAAGGAAGGAGCAATGTAAATAAATAAGATTTTTGTAATACACTAATTGCGTTGCACCTTTGCATTCATACATATTGTCCTCCTTGGAAAAGCGGACTTCTGCAGGAATTTTTTTGCACATATTGTAAACTGCCACCGTTTGTCAGGCTTTGTTTCACTGCTTAATCCAGCTGGTTCCATGGACCAACTGTGGTCTGCTCCCAAAATACTCAAAGGAAAAAATCATATTAACCTGAATAGTTTTGTTAGCTTAATTTTGAGTGATATCTTTTCCACAGATCAGTTTGTAGAATCGTTTTCAGGGTAAAAAATGATATATGCTGAAAACACATTTCCCTATTTAAAATAAATTAGCAGAAATTTTTAGTGTGCATAATTCTGTTTGAATAATCACCAGATCACCAGATGTATTTGAAAATATTTATTTTCTTCTGTTTAAAACAAGGGACACTGTGTAGCAGCAGCAGCAAGCAGCGTCTGCTGCTAAATTTGCAAATCCTCAAAACTTGTGATGCACATGCTTAAAAGGTAAAATAGTTCTTTGTTTTTGTCAATTTGATTAAAAAAAAAACCATTAATTTCACCTAACAAAAAAAAAAAACAAAAACAAAAACAAAAACAAAGGAAATTCTGAGACGCAGACTCTGACCTTAATCTCAAGAGATGCTTGACAGTACATTCAGAACAAGTTTGAACAGCATCCCAGTTCAGCTGTGCACCCTCCCTCTTATCCCACTGCTCACACAAGGCTTCGTCTGCCTGCTTGGCATCTCCTCTCACCAGTCTTCCCTATCCTTTGACCGCTGTCACGTTTATTACTACGCTCACTTTCCATTCTAGCCATCTTTTCTAAAGGGCAGCCACCATTCCCTGCTCGATTCAGCTCTCTGCAGAAGTTAAAGAACTCTTAGCACAAGGTTGTAAAGGGAGAAAACAGGCAAGCACTGAAGGTTTTTGATTACAAAAATCTCTCAAGAGCAACTTGGTGGCTGCACAGATGAGTCCTGGAAATGCCTTCTGGAGAAATTTGAAGCTACTGCCTAAAAGACACTGCCAAAGGAATTGTCTGCGGGAACTTTTTGGGAAGAGATGCACTAAAATGCCACTGAAACGCAGGGAGAAAGATACCCCTAAGTGTTGAGCACCTCTGCATTCTCAAAAGCACTGCTCACAATTCCATAAAACATCTTTTTCTGTGAGATCGTTCATGTATGTCCCACAAGAGTTCTTTTTCCCAGTTGACCATTTTTGTTGGAATCAGAGCAATCAAAAGTATCAAATTCAAAATGTGATGGCCTTGAAAATCTACCAGAGTGGGATTTAGCAAAACCTTTGAAGTGACCCTTGCTTCAGGCTTTTTTAGGGGTAGGTCTCTGATCAACTAATTAGTTTGCCTAAAAAGTCATTACCACTAACAAAAGCTCAAGAAGTGGTCTAGAATGAAATGAAATCTCTGCGTTTTCATGACTAATCCACTCTGTATTTCTTTAGGATATTGATCAGTATGTTTTCTTATATTTATCCAAGACACAGATATTTATGTGATACCTGCATTTCAGAGCACGCACAATTTTTCGCCATTAAAATTAAATTCTATATATGACAGATCTTTATCAGGAATTTTTTTACCAGCATTTCTAACTGGCCAACTTTGCCTAGTTGACATTTTCTTTAATATGAAAAAGAAATAACAAGAACTAGGGCACTGTCTGCAAATACCTCCTGCGTTACCTTGATGAAGCCAAGGCACTGTTCTTCAGTCAAACAACTGGCTAAAACTGTCTAACATTTTGTTCTGGGCATGGCTATAAATCGTAGTGAAGCTCTCAGCTTTAGCAAAGAAAGATGTTTGGGGAAACCAGAGAACTCACTGGCTCACTGTCCTTGAGAAGGAGTGATCAGAAGAAATTGGAACTATCAGGAAATGCTAGGCAACCCTGATTTCTCTGCCTGACCTCACTGATTTTTGGATGGAAAACAGTGAATCTGAGCAATTTGTTGCCCTGTGTCTTGCCCTGAGTGGTGAGGTAGAGCCTGGGTTGGCTCTGCCCTCCTGCCCTGTTTCTGTCATTGCTCTTTTTTCTTACAAAGGTAAAAATTAACAATCTATTCAAATCACAGATGCAAAAATAACAGTTCCTCTGCTCAACATCCATACAGGATCAAAGAAGTCTGCTTCAAAACATATAATCTAGTTCTAAATAGTGGTTATAGTATTTCCCACTGTTTGACATATGGGGAAAATTCTGATTCTCATTCTGTCTCAGTATCACAAATATTTTCTGATTCTTTCATCTTTCTAATCTTTCAAGTTTATTTACTTAAGTATATAATATATGCATATATAAAATATTCTGGTATACCTCTCCAAATTAACACTCCAGAGCCAGGGAACATTGCTAAATCTGTAAGAAGAGCAAAGCATGACTGTTTGCTCAGAGGATGCTGAAGTGCAGAAAGCCTAAAGAAATACTCTTTACTCACTATTGTTATATCTTTGAGCAAAATCTCAATTTTCCTCTTCAGTTTTGTTTCTCCTTAAACACATTTTCTTTTGTTTCATCACTTCACCTAAACAAAGCATAATGGCCAACAACTGAAAATGAAAATTCAATAAAAGGACCCTAAAGTGGGTTAATCTGCCAAATTAAAACGTGTTAATATGTTTGGTTTTCCTTATTAAGTAGCTTTACTTTAAAGGTCTCAAGCAGAAATTCTTGGTGTTACGAAAAACAAGTACATTTTAAGTGAGTCATACATAAAAATACAGAACTGTAAATTCAGGTTCCCATTTCTAGAGTCTTGGAGGGGTTTTTTCATTCTTTTTGTCTTTCTGCATGTGAGAACTCCATTTCTCACATGCATATATTTATTTATTTTTCTCAAAATTTCTGTCTGTTTGCTGGCCTCTTCTCATACAGAGATGGAAAGTTCTAGATGTTGATTTATCGGTACTGTGCAGATAGGGGCTATCAGTGTCCTAGCATGCACTCTTTATGCATATCTGGCTCAAAATCATACTGTCTTCCTTCATTTCCGAGCACACATCCAGTTTACTAGCTGGTATCTCCCTTTGGTTTCTCACAGCGTTATTGCTTTTCAAGTATTTCCATTAGGAAAGTTATTGGTTTAGATTATTATTTTCAGAATGTGCTGACCTGTTTTTTTACCACTTGAATCTCAAGCTCCTCTTCCTGTCCATGTTACCACCTTCTTCCTCACTATCCTGTGTCCTCTGTTTGTAGCCTTTCTTACTTTAACATCATGTGCATATTTGGAACACTCTGTATCTGGTTTTCTACACCACCAGCCACTTACCATGTGAATTAACCTGATCTTTCTTCTGAATAAAACTTAAACCACTGCACTGACTGGACTGGGTGGTTGCTACTCGGGGGAGTTCTCTGAGCCTTACTCCAACTTACTGCCTGTATTTGGACCAACAGAGTACAACTAAAATTATAACTGCACTTCAGATTAATACTTTTTTTGTTGGTGGTGTTTTGTTTTGTTTGTTTGTTTTTTAACAAATAAGTCTAGAGTTTTGTGCTTGAGTAATTGAATTTCTGAGCATTTAAAAATACTCTTTTTCTTTAACCTTCTAAGGCTGTTTAGAAGGGTGAAGCAAGGTAATTTACTTACGGTGAAACTAATTTATGGAATTGTGTCACACATGGATTCATTCTGCTGCTAGCTGGGAAATGCAAATAAAATAATTAGCTAATGCACATATACATTTATTTTGATAATTAGTATGTTTATTACATGCATTCACCTTGGAGTATGTATTTTAATTCACAGTATCAGACATATTTTGAATAGAAGTTTTTAGTTTAGACAATATATGTTAATGATATTGTGATGCATGAAGAGCTATAAATAATCTTATAGGCATTTGTAACATGCTGTTCAAATATTAATAAAATCATATTAATTTAATTCCTAACCTTACTCAATCTTAAATGGCATAATGCTAACAGTCTCACAAGGATAAAGCCTGCACAGCTACTGCCAACAGAATAAATGAAGAGGAGCACATTCCATTTGTTTAACTGCATAACTGAAAGCTCCCTCTAGACCAGAGAGAATAAAGGTCTAATTTTCTGCCACTAAAAGACATTTTCTCTTCACGGAGAGCTGAAGAGCCTACTAGTGTCTATTCATCACTGCTGCAAGACTTTGTTAATATCTGTTTTCTGAGAAGACCTAGCTAACAGTAAAAGGCTTAGACCATGTTAGAAAGGCTACCAGAAACATTGCTTAAGGAATTAGCATGCATTTGTAATGAGCATGGCCTTGCTTCACTCTCTTGTCCATCCCATGAAAGGTAACTCATTTCAGTCTTATCACAGCATGCTTTGCCCTTCCAGATACATCCCTTCCAGTTTGGTTGCCATAAATATTATAGTTGTAAGTTCCTTTTTGAAAGCAAAGAAGTCCAAGAAGGCTAAAAAACAGGATGATTTTTTGTTCTGATAAAGTACAAAGAAAAAATAAAACCATCACCTTATCATAGTTTTAGATAGCAGTGGACGAAAGCAGAAGAATTTAGAACAGTTATAAGGGGAAAAGTAAGAAGATTAGTTTGTGTGCAAGAATGCTGATAGGAACATAAAAGGAAAGAAAAGGAAACTAATCAAAACCAACTTTAATATTTTATATCAAAGTAACTGAAATAATATGATAGTTGGAAAAAAAAAAGGGAATATGAAAGAAGCTTCTGCAGAAAAGACTCTGTGATTTTACTTTTGGAAGGATCAACATTCCTGAAAACAGAGAGAAAGAGATGTAAAATCACCAGAGCAGGGAGTCACACCGTGGATGCAGAGAAGTGTTTGAGAGCTGTGACTGTGGACAGTATACATGAGACTGCAGGAGCTGCTAAGGATGAATAATGAAATTAAGAGGTCTAGGGACAAGGAGAGACCATGAGAACATGAGGAGAAGGAGCAAAGAGGTAGCAGAATGGGTAACAGTGAGACACTGAAGCTGGCACAAATAAGCAGCGGATGTCACAGTCGCAGGGTCTGAGACACAAGGAATGATGGAGACTAGAACAGAAAACATGGCAAACCCACTTTTGTTTTCTAGAGGAAATAAAATAGATGGCCTTATGAGAAGTCAAGGGACTAATGTGGGACAAAAGAACATGCATCCTATCTCTATCTTCGAACCTCACCAGTAGGATTCATCGTATCACTAAACTATAGAGAAAAGTAGTAGGATTGCAGCAGCAGGATATGCAAGTCTGTTTGACAAGGATGGGCCCAAAAAGTGGTGTGAAGCAGTAGCCTGTGATGTTCAGAGTTCCCACTAATGAGGGGGAAATGCAATATTCATTTTATTGTAGCTAGCAGTGCCTATGCTGTTTCTCTTGACAGCTTCTCTTTGTCTTGAATTTTAGTCAAGTAACAAGTCAGATGCTTCTTGGTTTCCCACAATGTATGTAGGAAGAGTCGCCACTGCTTTTATCTTCTCTGCCCTGAGAAATCTGAGTTCAGGGATGCTTTTGGATTTAAGGGCTATTTTCAGAGAAAGGAGATTTCTTGGCTCTGAAGAATAATGGTTTATCTTCTCTTGCTTTAGTAACAGCACTCTTGCAACTGCCTTTCAGACATTTAGACAGAAAGTTTAAGCCAGAGCTCCTTCGAGAGGTAGGTAGTTCAGGTCTGCAGAGAAAGAAACAAAGATGCATTTTTGGTATCAGTTGGAATAATGTTAGGCATGTGCAAACTCAGGCTTTATTGAAGTAAGTCTGATGACTCTGAAAACAATGGAAGGTGTGAGATGGGACTGAAGAGCTGGAGACTCAGTCCTAGGAATCTTGGCTTATGTAAATTATCTTAAAATATCTTCATAGACGTATCAGCTTGAATTATGTGGCTCTAGTTATCAGTGAAATGCTCATGGGAGGAAAAACCAAAATGAGGATTAGCAAAACAAAGCTTAAAATTGTATCTGGGCAACTAAATTTACCAGTATATACAGGGATATTAGACCAGCCTATAGTCCTGAAGCTGATTCATGATGGGTGCTGTTATTTTAATCCTTTTTAAAATGCTTGCATTTTTCTTGTGGATTTTAAAATAGAAAGCCCACAATGAATGAGTTCCTTAGGATTATCAAAAGACATACCGAATGCAAAACTATTGAATACAGAATTATAATATTCTCATTAGAAATGGTCAATTAGACTTCAGCAATATTTTGTTTACCAGACTCAATGGTAATGGCAATCTATATCCACTGATGTAAATTATTAGCATCTTCTAAAAGCTCCTGATAAAAATTGACAAGCTAGTCTCTTGCTAAAAGCATAAGATATGGATTCCAGATGTGGGCACAGGACAGCTGCAAAATGAGTTAAAACATCATAAATATGGAATGAGGGTGCAGAAGAATGGAAATAATTTTGTGTTTTTCATTAAGTATTTTTGAATCCCTTTCCTTTCTCCTGTTATTTGATAGTGGCTGTGAAAAATCTGGTCCATTTTTATTACATGCATATTTAAAGGACACGATTTTGAAAAATCGGTCTGTATTTCTGTCTATGTGGCATTATGCAGATGCTTAATTGGGGATATATTTTTCTCCTACATGAAAAGTGGTATGTTCAGAATTAAAACTCGATTGATTTTCTTTTCACCATGGGTTTTGTTTGTTTAGCTCAAATGTGGTCAATCGATATAAATGTATTTTAGCACAACAAAAGCAAAAAGCAGAGACATGGAGAAGCACGTAAGTGCGCACATTAAGAGGGTTAGGAGCTGACAGCAAAATTCTCTAAACTTTGTTGTGTATGGGTGTTATTTTTAGTGCACTCTAGGTAAATTATTCTGTTCATGCTAGGTAGTAACTCTAAAAGAAATCCATTTGTAAATGAAACTTGAAGAAAAACAAATCTGGAACGCGTGCCTGAAAATTGCAAAGCCATTTTCATATTGAGAGACATGACTATGAAAAATGGTCCAACAGTCACAGCTGAAGAAATAAGGAGACAGGAGCTGTTTAAACAAGAATTAAATGACACCATGAGGGAATGAAGGATGGTGAAGTCCACGGCTGGCAGACGAAACAAGCGTTGCAAGTATTAATTGTTTCTGCTCAGCCCTCCTCCTTTCATATATCAAGATAATTACACTCTAAGTTGTCTGATTAGAAAAATGAGAGAATGGTTAGAGTTCAGAGTTTGAACGAACACTTGAAAATACTCAATGGGCTGTCTAGCAGCCCATACTTTGTGCTTACCATAATAATAAATGTACCATGCTATGCCTCTTATTGATTTCAGGAAACTTTGTATCAGCTTTCCAGTGTAAGAGGGCACTACAGCCTCACTGTTAGATGTGTTAGACACCTGCAAAGTAATCACGGGAAATTACAGGGTGAGGTGGTGATGACTCGTAACACTTGAGTAATGCTCACTGAAAACAGTTCTGTCAGTGCTCCTGTACTCTCAGTCCAGCAGGGCTGTCCAGAGCTGCCCCAGAACTAAAAGGATTAAGTGTAGTATGTTCCTACTTGCACTATTGTTAAGGGTTTAATTTCCAAGCAAGCTATAATTTAATTATTAATAAGAATTACAAGTCAGGAATGCCAATTTTGTATGCCATAGATCACTCATATAAACTGAGTGCTCATTGGCAGCGACTACATATGAATGCAAGCAGCAAGACTTAACAAAATCCTAGGCAAATGTTTTTCTTGTAAATCAATGATTAAAAATACTGGGCTGGATTTATCAAAAGGGGAATGGGTGTTGTGCAAGATTTTCTTTTTTTTTTTTTTTTAAACTATGTAGCAGAAATGAATCTTTTTATATGATATTCAGGCACAATGGATAGTGGCCAAATTTTTGTCTTTCCAGAAAACAGATGCATGTGAGGATACAGAACAGTTCAAATCAATTTAAGTATTAAGAATGGTACTTTATTTTTACAACAAAATCCTTATATATGTTCTTTGTCCTATTTTTCTCCTATACTGTTCTCACTATCTCCTTTTTTAGGTAACTATGAGGAGAATATGATTTCCTTGTTATGCAAATGTCAGCCTTTTGTTAAATTCTCATGTCCATCTCTTCTCTCATGAAAAATACACAGCTCTATGACTCTTTATTCACTCATTTATTTATGGTGTAAGGAGGCTCGTACTCCCCAGGCCATAACAGCTCACTCTTTGATTCTCCAATGGGCATATTTCTGGAGCACCAGATTCAAATTTTTCTGATGTCGTTGTTTTGGTTTGGGTTGGGGTTTTTTTTGTTGTTTTGTTTTGTTTTTTAAGCAATGAACCTCAAGGAGAGAGATTAAATAGAAGCAAAGAGACAGTCCACCTGCTTTCTCTTTCAATTCCTCTTTCCATTTTTCTTTGGCCAGCTTTCAGCACTAAATGTCCATCCAGTGACTCCTCATATTTTCTTCAGGACCATCGGATACTCAAAAAAAGAGTATGCTGTGCTCTTACTCTCAACTCTGTCTTTTATTACACTTGGGCTTCTGACATATATTTCTAAATGTTTGTGAAATATATTGCCGCTAATGGTCACTGACCTGCATTTCTCATACGGATTATGGAAAATAAAACTGAATGAAGCCTTAGTGGAATGTGAACTATAATAGTCTATTATGTTGGGTTTTTTTTTCTTTTTCAATAAAGAATTTGAAGTGAGAAGTGCAGATTCATGTGGCATTTTCACAGCCATGAATATCTCGTCCCACTGACTGCAGTGGAGTATTTCAATCTCAAAACATTTTCCTCGTCAGTTTTCATTTCTATTCTATATACTTCCAAGATTTTTGCTTTGCTGTATGAAGAAGTGCTAGCATTCAATTAAAAGATATTGCATGTTTATCAGAAGTGACTGGGTATTGCCTCTGGCTGTCAGGGTATCAAAGAGACAGCTATCTCTGGGTTTTTTTGGGATTGATCCAGGTTCTTGGCTTTCTAAACCACTGCAAGCAACTCTGTGAGACAGTTAATGAAAGTAACAATTATCCTTTACTATGTCTTACAGGAGTATATGGGAAACCAATCCCTACTCTGAAGTGTCACTCTGCATTAATATGAGTTATTTTATTGTGTGCCAGGCAATAGATTTTATGCCCTTAGCAAAGATAGTGTCTTTGGTGCTGAGAGAACAGCACATAGTACTGCATCTTGGAAGAAAAAAGCTATGCCAAAAGGAGAGTATGGGCTTAATTCTCATTTCACACTTACTTTATGTTGCTGTATTTCTACTACTGTTAGCTGAGTAGCCTTTGATTTATGCTAGTATAGGCAAGATTAAAACCAAGTCCTCAATATCAAATGTTGGCTTTATGTATCTTTTTATTATTTGTACTGAAATGAAAACTCATACAATTAAATTGCTTAGATATAAAGTTTGTTGTTTTGGCCAAATTAGAGGTGTATGGAATTAGCACCCCAATGTAATTTATTTTCTTTGTAGGCAGATATTAGTTTCCTTTTTTAAAACCATGTTTGCCTTATTTTCTCTAAAAATGAAATATAGATAGCATGTATTTTGTTATGTATACATTAAATTGATATTATGTCAATCAAAAAATAAAACATAAAGATGACTTATTTTGTGGTCTAGCTGATTAACACTATCATCTGGTATATGTTAGTGAATTCTGATTTTATGGATAACTCCTGTCTCCATCCATACAGTGTATTTTATTATATTTATCTTGAGCAAAAGTGTAATAGATATATTTTCTAGCTCTAAGACTATTCATACATTTGCAACCTTGTGAAGGATAAATATGATTTTTTATGGAACTTGGGCAATTTTGAGCTTTCTTACATTTGCTATTAACAACAGAAAAATATGTAAATGAGTGAAGGAATAAAGTAGAGTCGATTTACAAAGACGAGATATAAAGAAGCTGATATAAAAGGTCTTTTATCTAGTGTAATGCCGCGCTTGTGAAACAAATTGAGCCTTTTAGTCACCATATGGCACTTTTAGAGCTCTATTATTGTCCCTATATCCTAGACCTCTGCTCTAACCAACCAAATTTCTCCTCACATTGTGCCTCATTTACTTCATTATGTGCCATTCACATTTTCCATTTGACCACTGATTCTGATTGGAAGGAAGAAAATGATTCATCTCATAAGAACAAATGAGGATGTTAGCAGAGACAAGAGCAGTAGAACTATGCAGTGTCTCCTTCTTTTTTATTATTATTATTATTGACAAAAAAAAAATCCGAACTCCTTTTATCCACTAGATAAAACTAGAAGCAAAGTCTTCTGTCTTGCAGAGAGGTACAGTATACATTCTAAGCATACACCACCTGAAATAATAAAGTATAGGTCTAAACACAAATCTACTGTATTAAAAGTAGTCACAATAGGTATCATGATATAAGTACATTATAAAAAGTATAGTTGAAGAGTTGAAGAAGCTGGAGGACAAATAATGCCTCATCTGGGGAACTCTGAAATAAATGTGACTGTTTCTTTCTACTTGAAAATAATTTTTCAATCAAATCTATGAAGACATGACTTATGAAAGCATTTTCATTATCTGAATATCAGTTGGCAACTGAACGCAGTCATTTATTTTCAGGAAAAATTTTGCATTCATTCTAAGTTATGATGAAAGAGCATCAGAGGAAAATGTGATTTTTATCCATATTTTAATAATAAATAAAAAGAGAGAGAGAAAGAGGGTTGGGGGGCCAGGGGGGGAGGGAACCTGAAGGCTTGAGATGGTAGGTCATTTATTTGAAAGGAAAGCTCTGTTGAATTAAAGAGAGTTAGAGATCATGTAGCCTTTACAGGACTTCCGGAGGTTCTGTGTCCCTTTTGCAAGTTATCAATTTGAAGCAGAGCTACTTAGTTTTCTATATCTCATAGGCTAACTTGTCAACAGAGTATGAAGAAGAAGGGAGAGAGAAAGTGGTTCTGTTCCATGAGTAAATATGTTATGGATTTGACACACATACGCACACAAAAAAAAAAAAAAAAAAGGAAAAAGAGTCAAGTATCAAAACCTGTCCAAAACTTCCATTCAGTGAACATTTGCCTTGCAGAAACAGCATGATAGGGTCATGAATAACAAAAACATACACACATGCAGCAGCTCCCTGCCTCTTTACAGGTGTAAATACTTGTTCTGGCATGCTTTATAGTTTTGCTTCACCATTTATTATTTTAAAGCTTTTTTTTCTTTACGTTTTTTGAAAGCTTGGATGTTTCTTCCACCAGTCTTACAGTCTGCATGCAGAAACAGTGCCAGCAGGAGAGCTGAGAGAAGAGCAGATCATGCCACAGGCAAACAGGAGACACCAAGCGGGGCTGAGGGTGGGGAATCCACCTCTCTGGTGATGGAAGTGGCTGAGCAACTTCAGCCTCTGTTGCCAAAGACTCTGGATACTGAAAAGTAAAATATTTTGCTTTTTTTCCAGATAAATGAAAACATCCAAAGTCTTTAAATCACTTCACTCACTCCCTTGTCAGATAAAGGCATACAGAGCAGTTAACAAGGAAGAGGGAGGAAGCCAGTTACTAAGATAGGAAATTATTTTTGGACGTCACTGTTGTTAGCAAAATGAGAAGCAGGAATCTGAGAGAAGTTAAGAGAGTAGAAGAAATCCTGGCCCTGGTGCACTGAATCACGAAATTCCTACTGGTTTAAATAGGAAGAGACTTTTTTTCCTGTATACAGGTTTTACCACATATAGAAAATATAGTCTCCAATGCCATTTAAAAATCAAAAATGCTGAGAGTTTAAATGATAACTGTAGTCTAGATTAAGTTATAACAGCAACTAATGAAAAGGAAATAGCACATCAGTCTCTGATAAATTTCCAGGTACCATTTCCTTACGAGAGCAATAATAAGCATAATAATAATGAAAGGGAGAGAAGCTCCTCACTCAGTACATCTGTCTGCTGCCAGGAGTGTGGCAATCACTATCATATTCTTCTCATTTTCAAGCTGTTGTGACCATCTTACAGAGTTTGATATGTTGTTCCCATGCCTCAAAGTGCTCTCTTTCCCCTTTGTGTGTGTTCCTTGGCTGTCAGTGCTCCTGTCGTGGCCAACTTCACTGAGGCCACACAAAGCCTGAAAGCGAGCTCTGACACCAACTGTAAAAGCTTTTCAGCAGAACAGGCAGTATCTATAACAAGGACTTTGGACTCTGCAAAATACACATAAATCCTCTTAAATGTGTAAATAATTATTTACTCAATTTGCCTTCTGTGTCTAAGTATTTGAAGGCATCTGACAAAAGCTCTGGACAAAGGTGAGTTTCCAGTCTAAATCGATTTTGAAATACAACAATGTAAAATAATTTGGGAAAGTTCCCTAGGACCCCTCAGGCTGTTTGACCTGCTGTATACCCAAACATGAAGCTTGAAGACTTTGTTCTGGATTTCCAAGGCTAAGTTTGCATGTGAAATACCATGTCGTTTAGTTCTATTGAGGTGAAGCTTGAGGACTGAAAATATGAAAACAGGCTTTATTAAGGGAAAATAGCTCCTGTCTTTAAAGACTGAGACTAATTTCTCCACACAAACACATTATTTAATGGTATTCTGAAAACCCAATTGCTAATTCTGTAAACACCGTATGAGATAATCCTTGGGAAAAAAACAACAACACAATGAACAGGAAGAGAGTGTTAAAAAACAAAGTGACTGGGTTCATCGGAAGCCTGGGAATTTTGAAGGAGAGCATTGATCTGCCTAGCATTGAGTTTTGCACCTTCAGCAATATTCAGCCATTTGCAAGTGCTGTGCAAAACCTGTTATTTTTACACCCTTCTCTACTATATTGTGAATCATCCTCAGATCATCTTTCATTGAGTAAGGAGGATAGAAATCAGGAAATAATAGAAGGACACGACATGAAAGGCAGAACAATTCCTGCTGCATGGCTGGCTAACTACTCAATGAAAAAGCAGCTTGAGGGGAGGCTTTTTCTGTTACTTTGAATTATGAACAGGAGTTTCTAAATGCAGAGGCAGTCAACAGTGCATCTGCACATTAGCATTTGTGTAGTAATTTGCTCTACAAATGCAGTATTGATTTCTTAGAACATAGTGTACACCTTCAGGAATTGTCCCTAAGTGAAGGGATTTTTGGTTTTTTACTTTTCAATTCCTTGCAAAGGGTTCCACAATTCTAAATGAGCTCCCTGGCTACAAAATGTATTACAGTGTAGTTCTGTTGTTCTCTTACCCCTTAATTTGACCTTTGTAGAGGTAGTCTAATAAGTTTCTGTCCTAAAAAGTTAATTAAGAATTGAACACTTCCACCTGTTAATGCAGTAAAGTGTGGTTGTTCTTTTGCTAGAGCATATTAATACTGTCACTAATTGAGACAATAATTGTCATGACATGGGATCCCTCATTTTGCTCTGAATGAGTTTTACCAATGGGAGAAATAGCCTATGACCTGACATGAGAGATGTAAACTCTAGTAACGAGAGAATATGTTGTCAATCACCCTGTAAGGACGTGTTTCAGACTGGCTTTCAGACTTGCTTTTCAGGACAGCACGAGCCTCAGCAGAGTTGCACTTCTAGGGAGCAGCTGAGAGAGAGAGATGTTTTCAAAGCCTTGAGTGATGGGATGCCACATCCCTAAGAAAGAGGTGCACCCTTTCACTTGGTTTTACTGATGCAATAGGTGAAACATAGAGGGCACAGTAGGCTCAGTGGGATGATTTAGCAGATCTGAAGAGTAAGCCACGTTTCTTTCATGTCAGATCAGCTTCTCATTCACTATATCACAATACGTCTCAGGAACACCACTTAAAGTATGTTTATTGGTCGAGATATTAGACTGTTTTTGCTTCACCTTGGAAAAAAAATCAGTGTGAAATACTATCAGAAGTATTTTGTAGGCAAGAAACAGGGATAAGGATAGGTTCAAGACTGAGTTTACACCTGGAAGTTTTGCCTGTACTGCCTATATTAACACGAGATTTTGGCTGCTGACTATCATGTGACATGGGATCAGGATTTAGGCTTCTTTTATTCTGCCAGGCTGTAGTTAAACTCCGGGGTCTACCTTTGTTTTGTATAATTTAAGATCTCGTATCTTTTTGGACCTCAACCACAAAATATGTCTGTGAATTATCATTATTCGACTTGGTATCTTTCAACAAATTGTGTACCTTTAAAAACAGTGGTTCACTGATGGAAATCTGTAAGATGATAGGTCTTGATCCTTATTCTTGTTCTGTGTGACGCTGGTTGAAAAAATCGTTTAATAGTCATGCTTCTATAAATATTAAATGGAATAATTTGTATGTAGCTATGTGCCTTGATGTTTGTATTTATAGAAGAAAGCACCATTTTTACGTTTCTGTGAAAGAAAGAGAGTAGAAAACATCTACTCTGAACTCATTCTAGGTTGAATAGCTTCTGTCCATAGCAAAACACATAGAGTCCTTTGTCATAGTCTGTCAGTAGTGAAACTTTAGAGATAATGATTAGTGGGACCTTTTTCTACAAGTAAGTCTTCTGCAGGATGTTAAAATAAATATTTGCTACTCCTTTATATATGTGCCTTTCTTTTCAAGATTTGAAGTCTCAGCCAGATTTCTTCAGCAAGGCAGGGAAAATCAAAAGCACAGCTTCCCATGTTAGAAGTGCATTATGCCTGGCTACAGTTTCAGTGTTTTAACATCCTGTTACCTTCTGTCTGAATTCAGTGCACTCAGGCATCCTCTTGATGTTCAAATCTGCTACTGCCTCCTATTCAGATATCTTCATCAGTCTCTTCATGATTAATCCTAAGGTTTTATTTTTTTCAGAGGATCCAGGCTGTTCAAAGCCCATCCGTGTGTTAAAAGTCTGATTAAACTTTCAGTATAGCTGACAGGTCTAGCTGTGAGGATTCCAGATTAACCATCTGGAATCATTTGATCTTAAACAGTATTAAAATAATGTTTTAATAGACCCATGTTTGAATGCTACCATGTTTATAATCCAATAAATGCTATCTCAGTATCAGCTTTTATTCACTGAGGAAATGACTTCTCTCTCAGCTGCTTCAGCTGCAATACCTGCTCATTTTTTTTTAGAGTTTCTGCAAATTTGTCTTATCGGGCTTAGTTATTCGCTCTATACAATAGCGTGCCATATTTTTATTGAGCACTTGCTTAAAATACACTATAAAAGTAACAGTTCAAACAGTTATTGTAGGGCCTTGTAAACCCTCTACTGAGTTCTTGTAGGAATAGAAAAGATTTTTCTGTACCATATCAAAAAAATTTCTACGATCACTTGCTCTTCTGTTGACAAATCAGTCCCTAGGGCAGCCCAGTTGAGTTGGGCTGAAATCAGCTGTCCTCCCCTAAGGAACCCAGCAGTCTCAGATGTGCCTTTCCTAAGGGCTGTTGACCTGATCTACTGCTAGAGCAAGATGTCTTTTTAAAGTAGAGAAATTGCTTTTTGTAAGGGCTTTTCTTTGAATTTAGCCGAGCTTTCACTTCAGGATGCTTTAGGTCAGGGGTGTCAATTTCATCGGGGGCCTCATCAGCCCCGTGGTTGCCTTCAAAGGGCTGAATGTAATTTTTAGGACTGTTTGAACACTATATACAGTATACAGTAAATTCATTCAGCCCTTTGAAGGCAACCACGAGGCTGATATGGCCCCCAGTGAAAACGAGTTGGACACCCCTGCTTTAGGTATATAAATCCTAATACTCGAGTTCTCTCTTGATCTTGACTTGCTCTGACTACAAGTTACCTTCATGGGAGCTGAGAACAGAAAACAGCAAAGCACTGTGGCAGAGGAGGGCGTTCTTGAGCTCTGCAGCTGGAGACACTAACCGTGACATCCGAAGTGTGCAATCTATATGCAATATGAATAAATAACTTTCCAGTAGATCCTCCTTTGAAGGGAGGCACTGGCATTAGAAAGCACAGTTAGTCTGAAATCCTTGCTAAGCTGCAGATTATGCAGAGCTATTTCCATAGCCCTTTGTGGAATCAGCTGGCCTCCTGCAAGCAGGCAACGGGAAAAGATAAGGAAGGATTTTTCTCTGGTTTAGCCAGTCCTTTTTCCCACACAGCCTCTAGTTCACTTTTAATCGCTCTTCTTCTTTCCCTTTACCTCTCTTCTCAGTCAGTTTGCATCATGCATTGCACCAACTAGAATTCTTTATCGATGAATCTGACCCCGTAAAGTACTTTATCTGGACAAAGGATACATCGTACTGATAAGATTATCTTGAAAATATGGGAAATGCGTGGTAAAATTTTCTGACAGTAACTAGGTATTTTAAATGATGTTCACACACATTAACTCTTTCTGTGAAGTAATTGTCTTCCAAAAGTAGGAATTCTGCTATACTGGGGATTAGTTTTTATATACCATTATTTAACAATTGTTTTTCTGAACAACTCACCTAAGAAAGTTTCAGATGAAGCAAACATTTTTAGAAAGTATTTGGGAGATACATAATGCTACAATTAACAGTAAAAGAAACTAGAAATGCCAATCAAAATACCTCATTTCCCAGGGTTCTGTACAGACAAATTATGAGATTGTTCCAACCTGGATTATTCAGCTTCTGTAATGCAGACAGAACACAGCGTAGGTACAAAACAGATAGGATAGACATATATTGAAAAGATAAAATAAATAAATGAACAAAATGCAGTAAGGAAATAACATTTACCACTGTTTACAGCAAAAATTACAGCTTCCTTTTCTGACAAAAAGATATAATGATAGTTATTTTGCCAGTGTACTCTCTTGATCTATCTTAGAAACCTGAGATGGATACAGCTTTCAGGAACTATTGTGTTGAAATGTTGCAATCATAAAATATTTTCATTCTGTATAATACTACCTCATTTTCAGTATAATAATCACTCATGTTTATATACTACATTTTAGTCAACTATATCTTAATAAAGCTGTGCAAACCTTATTGATAAAAGTTTTCACAGTAAGAACTACCATTCTGTAGCATTTGGCAAAATTGTGCAGCTGAGTAAGAGACGTATTAGCAAGAAACTGTCCAACCTACATTTTAATTGTCACTTCCCCACGTGCTGCAGCTCTGGTTACTATTATTCAGCAACTTCTCTGCTCTCTAAAAGGCGGTTGGGCTGTATATTGACATATCCTAAGGAGCGGCAGCTGGAAGCCTGGCAGAGTGCTCTCTGATTCCTAAAATTATATTAGATGTGTATGTGCAGGCATCTATCCACATTCTGGATAGGTGTGGGCATCTGAACATCTGTCTGGCAATATCTCAAAGGTGCTTCGTAGAAAGAATTACAGAGTTATTCTCATGTACAGCCCAAGGCCCAGCAGTAACTTACATTTTGTTTAATGTTGAAGATGTTTTCTATTTCATGGTGATGATTAGTTTAGCCTATTGGGAAGGTAACATCCCATCTTGACTGGTATCTCTTCACCATCAGAGAATAATACCCCCCACACACCTTGTTTCTCTTTTCAGCTTTGGATAGATTTTCTGTGTGTCATGTTTCTTTCACAGTAATTGAATCTTGCCCACATAGTAGCCAGTACAAATCCTGAAGTGATCAGGCTCTGCTTTGCATCTCATCTGCTCTTGTTATAGCTGTCAGACAAAGTTATGCCTCATCTAGATTCATAACAACTTTAATTATGTTTTTCATATATTGGCCTGAAAAAAAAGATAGTTCAACTGTCTTAAGATTTTCCCTTACAATGGAGACTCAACAAGAAGTATGAATCATTATTGACACACTCAAAATAGTCTGTCATGCTGCTTTAAAATACTAATGAGAAAACCCTTGAGTCTTTTGATATTAGTAGTTGTTTCATGTTGTAATTGAATTTGAAAAGATCTGTTAAGATTTTTATCCTCTGACAGTAACTTATTATTTCTAATAGAATAGTTTGATAAGTGGTCTAGCTGGCAGCAGTCTGAAGAAGCTCTTTGCACTTAATCTTTCTGTGAACAATGTGAGCTAACAAGGCACTGTAAATGCAGTCTCCCAGATCCTTAAGTTTTAAGGGAGCAAGTAATCATAAGATTTCCACAGAAGTCATGTTTTCTAGAGGTCTGATCAGCCTTGCAGTTCTCATTTGGACTTCTTCTAACTGATTCTCATCTTTGCTGAAGGGAAATCTCCAAGATATACACAGTATGTGCAACTGATGCCTTATTGGTGCTGCATGCTAGGGCACTCCTGATTCACCTGGAAATTTGGTTTTACATCTCAGTATGCTGTCACCTTGTCTTTTTACTAGTATGTTTACTTACCCACTAATAATTTGATTCCTTGTTTCAATAAGTTTATAGTAAATGAAATTAGAGATATAATTCTGTGGATCCTCTTTACCTTCTCTTTTCCTGTCTTTGTGTAAAGAGAAAGGGACAGTCTTTCAGTTTCTGTTCTTTAGGCTCTCCTGTTTTAATCAAATTCTCACAAGTGTGTTTTAACATGCTTGAGATTACTTTAGCCAGACTCCTGCATGTTTTGAGGTGAAATCGCCAGGGCTAGTTCATCTGAATTTCTTCAGATTTCTAATTTATGCAAACCATCAATAACATACCCTTCCTTATTCTCACTTGAGTCCTTCATTAGTGTCAGTGGCATTATTTCACTGACGACAGTTAATCTTTCTACTGAAGAAGGAAATAAAGAGCAAAGACATTGGATTTTTCAGCTATCTCAAGGCCATGGTTCTGTATTCCTTCCCTTGAAGGCGATACCATTTAACATAACCAGACTTTTCCCCCAGCTGCTCAAACCCATGCCACCAGTTGGCTGAAGGAGATGTTTGCTCGGCTGCAGTGGGCTCTCCAGCTGAAGGGTAACCTGCCCATGCAGGAAAATAATTACTGCTGCCATGTGCACCTGTAGCCTCAGGGTCACATCACCAAGGACTGTGACAGCTTGTTGTTTGAGTTTGCTCTTTATTAGTAATGTGCCACTGAATACTTCTTATTATGCTTTTTTTCTCTTTTTATTTTTATCATGTGTCCTGACCTGAGTTCCTCTGTATACACTGTTTCTATTTTATATTTGTCTCTAATAATCTGTATGCAGGTCATCCGAGAGATTATTATTGAGCCAAATCCATCACTTTCTATGCTTTTGCTTGGAAAACTTTGTAAGTGTTCAGTGGGTGTTCTTCCAGTCAGTCCAACTGCTTGCTTTAACTTCTATTTCTGATGGACCTGTTTGCCCCTAGAAGCCACACTCCATCTTGGGTCACTGCAATCTGGTTCCTGAGTGTTTACTCTCCTCATTCCACTGTTCTCCTCCTAGATTAGTTATCTCTAGTGGCTCGGGGTTTATGTAGTACAAGCTGTCTTCCCATTCAATGTTGTCTCTTATAAATGTTATCAGTTTTATTTGTTATAACATAAAAAGGAAATCTAATCCCTTTCGCAGGACTTTCTGCACAAAAGTGAATAAAATCATACAGATTTTAAAGTTTTCTTAGTATCAGGAATATAGGGAATATAGGGAATATATAATTTTTTTCTTTACAGTGATGCAAATTTTTAGAGAAACCGTATAGAAGACAAAATGACTGTTCTTAAGACAAATAACAATATTTAGCTAAGAATATTGTAAGTTTACAAAAATATTAACAGTTTACATTGAAGTTTTTAAAATAAAATCGTTGGACATGTGTGTTTTAATTTTTTCACCAGTAAAGATGCACAAGCTATTTTTTCTGTCTTATAGGAACTATATGAAAATTATTTCTTTGTTTAGATGAGTTTGGGGCATTGTATTATACTCTTTAATTCACAGTTTGTTGATTCTGAAATATCCTTATACCTCTGGACACAGAGTCAAGTGCCTTGTAAATATCTTTTTTAACTGTGCCTGTGTTCATGATCCATGTTGCAATCTGAGAAGACAACTTATTTTATAAACTTCTTATGGCTTTTGTTAAAACATTTAGCAAGCAAATCAGGGACTAAGCAAGCACATGATTATGATAATGTATTTCAATTCAGCTAATGGAAAGGATGGAATATATGATCAAATCAAGACTACAATTAAGATTGAGTCAGTGAACCAGTGAGTTCAGTTTCTCACATCATCCAGCTAATATGCTACCAGATAATCATATTGAATGCACTGGAAATAATTATTTGTCTTTTTTTGTGTCCATTTTCCTTCCTACTTAAGACCTTATCAGTGATCAATAGAATTTAGCATTAAGCATGCAAAAAATGTAAGGAGCCACAGGTCACAGTTTAGGTACAACTTATGTATTGGTGCTTTGACTATTGCACTTTGGATGCTGGGTATTTCCCAGAACAAACAGAAATGTCCCTTGGCTCTGTCACGGTGAAGATACTTTACCATTTCCCTCTTAAAAGTCATTCTTGCCAAATATTATTGGTTTATTGCTCTGTTTGTTTTTTCATGTAGTGACACAGAATCTTTCCCCAACTTAAATAAAGGTTAGGTTCAGCATAACACAGATTTTTGTTGATAATTATTTTACAATATTTAACATACATATAATTTAGAGATTATAAGTCTTAGTTGTTTAATGATGAGAATATTCGGAAGTGTGATTTTGTAAGCACACACATTTTCCCATGTGCACAGGTAAAGTATGAACCACATCCCTAAGAAAATACAGGGAAAAAATTAAGGAAGAATTGGTTCTAGTGAAGCCTGAGTCACACAGTTGCGAATGTCTCTAAAGAGGCGATAGGGGTTTACCTGATGAATATGAGTTCTTTAGGTTTTAGGAAACTTACCAAACTCCCTTAAC
Organism: Nesoenas mayeri; assembly: GCF_963082525.1. Taxonomy (NCBI): domain Eukaryota; kingdom Metazoa; phylum Chordata; class Aves; order Columbiformes; family Columbidae; genus Nesoenas; species Nesoenas mayeri. Next base: position 38,902,939 of record NC_137543.1, on the reverse strand, counting down.
TAAATCCTCAGATCACGCTTTTTTTCTGGAAAGCCTAAATGAAGAAAGAGGAGCACTGGATTTTGTAGGTCAGTCTATAAGAAAAGAAGATGTATAACAAAAGAACAAATTTCTTCTAAGTACTCTTCACTGGGGAACAGTTTTCTCAGGCCATTTTTCAAGACCAACTGGTTGGTATTCTGCATTATGAATACAGTTCAGTCCTCTCCCACTAGACAGACTTTTAGGCCTTTAGTCACAGAGGAAAGATGCTTCTGTGCACAGCTTTTCATTTCAATGTCTGCTAAATTGACCATGGATGAACCCATTCTCCTAAAATCTGAAAAATGCAATGACCTCATAGATATCGTTGGTACTTGGAAGACTGATGTAAGTTTGTGAGATAAGGTCACGAATATGAGTCCCATATGAGTCAGCTAAACAGTATTTTAGAAACTTAACAATTAATGTAACACATCCTTCCTTTCATTTAAGAGGGCTTTCTTTTCTCTGCAGTTGTTTCAGTTTTTAACTATTAATGACTTTTTACCAGAAAAGATTGGCTGGGTAGTATGGCTTTTTTATTTTTTAAAGACTTCAGAACCAAATCCGTAAAGTATTTTGAATTTTTTTATAGCAAATTTACTCATAATTAAACCATAAAAGCTTTCATGACCCAATTCCAGTCATAGCCCATATTTCTCACAATGAATAAAGTTGCAAGGAAATCTTGAAACATGAACTGCTGAGTAATCCTGGAAATCTAGCATGTTTGCTGAGCATCATTCACATCTATCTTAATATTTTATGTGGAAGTATCTAACATTATATCTTCCCTCTCATCCGGAATAGATAGCATACCAAACTGAATAATTTTCTGTGAATTCCAAAACCTGAATGCAATCAAACTTTAATTAATGCATTTCAATTCAACAAATAATGGCTTAGAATGATAATATACACATTAAGTCTTGAGCTAACATTTTAATATCTTTCCCATTGTGAAAGTTAAACTTACATACTTCTAATTTTCCAGCTATGTGATTTACAGCTGAATTTAGCAAATGTAAATAGTAAGAAATTGACATGTTTAATGAAGCAAACACGAGTTCTTAACATCTCCTGGCAATGTTGCCTAGGACTTCCTGGGGCAAATCTGCTGTAGCTGAAATCTTCCTTTTCATAGCCTTCGATGAACATTATTTCCTTGAATGTGCCTGATCAGCTTTTGACCCATGTATTGGTTCCACCACTCCAGCATGTCCTGGGCATTTATTTCTATGGTTTCATTCTGGTTTGTGTGAAAATGTCCTTCCTTCAGTTTGTAATGAAAGGTAATGCCTTAGTCTGTGATCTGAGAAATTGGTTTGATTTTCCATTGTTCTTATATAATGAAAACTAGGATTAATTATTTTGTGTTCATCTTTTCAAAGTCATTCATTATTTTATTTTTTTCTATAATTCTGTCATCAATTGTCTCCTTTCCAAGATTTGATTAATCTCTCCTTATTCTAAAGTCACTTTTTTTTATTATCTTTGACACCTTTCTCTGTATTTGCTCTGATTCAGCTACTTCCCTCCTGAGATGAGGAGAAAGAATTGTGCGTAGCACTGAGGATGCAGGACACAAGGGGTTTGTTCAGTGGCATAATGATGTATCCTACTTTATATTGCCCTTCTGCTGTCTGATTGTCCTTTCTGACTGCCACTGAGCACTGAGCTAATGTTTGTAATGAACTATTCACAAGTTTTCCAAGAGGTAGTAACGATTTTAAAGCCTATTACTGTATGTATGTATTTACGGTTGGTTTTCCTTATGTACATTACTTTGCATTTATTGACATTGAATTTCAGCTCTGATTTTATCACCCAGTCACTCAATGTCATGAGATCCATGTACAATATTTCACAGTGGACTTTCATTTTGCATTGTCACCAACCTTGATTGAGTTATTTCTCCTATTTCCCAACCATTAATGAATACTTGAACTGCATAGGGCTAAGCATGATTCTTTATAGGGCACTACAGTTAACTTTCCCTACTGTGAACACTGATCTACTCACACGCCATTTCTATATCCTCATACTTTGGGGGTGCTGATTGGTAGCAGTCAGCTACTGCAGTCAGCACTGTGTACCCTGGCAGCCAAGATGGCAAACCACATCTGGGGGAGCATCAAACACAGCAGAACCAGCTGGTCAAAAGAGGTGATTATGCCACCGTGTTCAGCATTGGTGTGGCCTTGCCTCAAGTACTGTGTCCAGTCCTCGGCCCCACAATTTAAGAAGGATGTGAAAGTCCTTGAATGCATCCAGAGGAGGTTAATAAAGATGGGGAAAGGGCTGGAAGGAATGTCCTATAAGGAGCAGCTGAGGACTTTGGGCTTGTCTTTTTTGGAGAAAAGGAGGCTGAGGGGTGACCTCATGGCTCTCTACAGCTTCCTGAGGAGGGGATGTGGAGAGGGAGGTGCTGAGTCCTTCTCCCTGGTATCCCATGATAGGACAGATGGGAATGGTTCAAAGCTGCTCTGGGGAGGTTTAGACTAGACATTAGAAAGCATTTCTTTACCGGGAGGGTGGTCAAACACTGGCACAGGCTTTCTAGAGAGGTGGTCGATGCCCCAAGCCTGTCGGTGTTTAAGAGGTATTTGGACAGTGCCCATAACAATGTTCTGTAACTTTTGGTCAGCCCTTTGCACAGGCAGTTGGACTAGATGATCATTGTAGGTCCCTTCCAACTGAAATAGTCTACTTCTATTCTATTCTATTCTATTCTATTCTATTCTATTCTATTCTATTCTATTCTATTCTATTCTGTAAGATTGAGAGATTAATCTTTTTTATTCCATGAGAGCATGTAATTTTTGAGAAGCTGTCATTAGGGATCCGATCAACAAATTTTTTGAGGTTCAACTGCCCTGTAGGAATTGAACCCCTTGCCCCCTGAAGGGCTTTAAGATGGAACAAAGTTTTCCCTTTCTATCTTCTTTCATTCTTCTCCATTCTGTCATGTTTGTCACTGTGTCCTTGTATTGAATAAGAACACTTTATGTCAATGTGCTTATTACAGGATCCAGGCTGCTTCCCCTTTATTTTTTCCAGATGAAAATTGGCTTTTGTAAAAGTTAACATTTCAAAGAACTGTGGGAGCCATCAATAAAATACACCTACCTAAGTTTCCTTTAAATGAGCTAGCTCAACTGCTCACAATATAAGAGAATTGTAACAGCAGGGGAAAGGGTGCCATGAAGTTTAATCTGCCAGGTATTTATTCAGCTAGTCTGTGCAGCATTGCATGGTTTAGTAGGCTTAAATTTATTCGTACCTTCAAGAAAGCAAAGGAAGAGAGTTTGAGCAAACAACCAGTCCAATGGAAGTAGTGGCACCCTAGAAACATACTCCAGATGTCCAAAGCTGCCTGTTTTGGTGATGCCTTCAGCCTCCCCCATGGATATTAAGTTTTCTTCCAAGGACTAAGGATGTACTCCTGAGTACCTGGTGTCCTCCACGTACAAGGGGGAGATTTCTTGACAAAGATACGTCCGAGTTCTGGATAGAAGGAGAAGGAAGAGAAGTAGGCTAGCATTTTCCCTGCCTGACTTCCCCTCCTTCGGGCTGTGTAATTTGGAGAGTGCATTTATGTCAGAACAAGATGCAAATAAGCACCTTCATGTATTTCCTAGATTTCTTTAAATCTGAGCTTGTTTTTTTGGAAAGAAACGCTATGTGCTGTAGCCAAAAGCTCAGTCTAGGTGAGTTGGAATCAAGGACTCCAAAGACACATTTCCAGTTAATATCTGTCTCTGATGAAGACGTATTCTCAGTGCAGCAAATTCTGCTTTGGTTCCTTTTGCAATTGCTTTTACCAGGTGCAGACTCTCTTGCTGCATTTGCGTTTCTTTGTAGTGGTAGCCTCAAAGTAGGAGTTAGGGCCAAATCTGCCTCCTCTTTGCTAAAACATTCTCATAGTTGGCTCTGGGACAATACATTTGCTACCACTTAAACAACCCAGCACATGGAGGCACGCTCACCAGCCATGTAGGAATGGTTTATGCTGTTTTTGTGCTGATGGTGGGAGATAAAGTCCTTCCTAGAATGGCTTCAGTGTTGCTTGTGTATTTGCACACAGTCTGATAACAGACTGAGCTTAGCCTCCTTGGAAAAGAAATATTGATTTGGGTGAATCCTCGAATTCCAGCTGCAGAATCAGACCCATGTGAAGGTAGATGAAACAGTGCAATACAGTGGCAAGTGAAAGCTCTTAGTAAGAAACAGGAGCAAATACGATACAAAGCCACAACATACTGGGACTATATAATGCAAGGAAATAAACTGTGCCTGGGACAGGTGGTATAAGAGATCACAGTACTCAGATATGACTGGAGAAGCAGCTTCTGAAATTCATTAGGCACTGATAGAAAGTGAAGCTTCGTTGCAATGCTTGATAGCTTTCCTGCCCAGTGGGAATCCAACACAAAAGCCTTTTAGCACACAGTTTTACTGGAAATACCTGAGCAAACTGATAACATTGCTGCTTTTATGATAGTCTTGTTTCTCACATATCACAGCATGCCACTCCACAAAGCATTGTAAGTGGGGGGATGTGTGCATCTCTGTGTGTTTGTGTGTGTATGTAGCTCCATCTGCACATTCAGGTAGCAGCTTGAAGGTATTATCCATAGTAAGAATAATTTCAGTAGGAAGGATATCCATAAAAGAAAACCAACTATCAAGCAAGGGGTATTGTGGAGTTCTTTGTGTTGCACAGTTTTAGACATCACAGCTGAGTGAAGAGGCTGCTATGTTACCTGCCAAACACATAAATCCAGCCATGTTTCTGATTATAGTATTGTTTCTCCCAAAGAAAAAAAACCAGCTCAACTGTGACTCAAAATTGAGTCATTTGTTCTGTGCTTTAAATATGGTGGATTCACACACAAGTGAAAGCACACATGTAAAATGCTAAATATCCTGTTAGATGAAAAGTGATTAGCAAAAACAAAGTGATGCTCAAGAAGGAGTTTCTTATCTTCATGTCTTCTATTTCTGATATATTCTTTCATCACTGTAGCATTTCAATGAATACACACACAAAAAAGGCAAAACAATATCAGTGTGGGGGATATAGAAGTGATTTGCTTTGTTTTTCTTTTTCAGAATGAAAAGCCATCATTTGTTTGCCTGTTCTCTCTTTTCTTACCTTCTTAAAGATGGAGGTAAACTTTCTTGGCCTCTAAGGAAGAAAAGATTTTAAGAATTTCCAGTATATATTTACACATCCCCAAAAAAATCAAAATGATTATTGGTGATTTTCCTCATCTGTATTGAAAAAAAGTAGTAATAGAAAAGGAAAACTGAACTGTTCATTGTCCAAAAATAA